>NC_061120.1:34351173-34716474 GCF_002878395.1 Capsicum annuum | reverse complement strand
TATATATATATATATTAATTTATTTTATTTCTTTCTTTTTCACATCCCAAAAACACTCTCAAAGAATTAAGAGATCCAAAAATAAATTCATCAATGGCATCCTTTTCTTCGTCTTCTTTGTTGCCATTTTCCTTCAATAATCCAATCTCCACCATTATCTTGTCAAATATTTTCTTGTGACTCTTCAATAGCATCGTTCGTCCATCGTCTTTTTCGCCCCTTTTCAAAATTGTCGCTACAAGTTCTTCAAAGTTGTTGCCTCCATCGTCGACGATGACGAGAAATTATTTCAATTATTTATCATCCCGACTTCTCGACTTTCCTAAAATTTCTATCGTTGTTTCAATTTCATGAATGTGCATTAATCTAAGACACAAAAAAATTCATTTTTAACTTTCAAGAAATTAACCAAAAGATCTAAACTTTGCAGCAAACGTCGTCTTTTTCACTTATGTTTTTTTTAATAGGATTTAAGCGACATGGTTGATCAAAATGAGAATACTGAGTCAAAATTACAGAAATTTCATCATAATAACGCCAATAACCTCATCTGTCCAAGTATATAGAACCTTCAATTGAGTCGTTGGTATCACTAAGATCCAAACTTGAATACAAAACCAGCTGCAGTTCCACAATTACAATAAAGAAATCAACCATCTTAAGGCAGTAATCTTTTAGGCAATAACTTTTTAGCCTGTACCTTTAATTTGAACTTGGCATCATATTCATAAGGTTTCTTCACTTCTGTGTTCATCGCTGATCTTTTTTGGTAGAACATCACTGAAAAAGTTGTGATTGAATGAAAATGAAAATTAACAAAGAAAAAGAATGAAAGAGAAAAGAATGAAAATGGAAAGAGAAACATATATAAAGTGTAAAAATAATTAATTTTTTATATTAAAAAAAGTGATATTACGTGGCATAACATGACATGATGTGGCATGGTGCGTGCACAATGCTCTCTATTATAAATTTGGGTATGAGCTTTTAAGGGGGTAATTATTTCATTTTTAAGTAGTTCAGGGGGGTCATAGCACCCTCGCAAAGTATAGATGTGTAGTTGGGATTTGGAGTAAAGGTTGAAGGGGCATTTGGCCATTTTCTCTTTTTAAAATCAAGTTCTCCTCCAACTTTAAATAAGAAATTAATTTTTTCTCTATTTTTGCAATGTGTACTTTATTATTTTAAGTTCTCATTTATGTAATAATTTTTGTATATTATATATATAAAAAAAATTATTTATGTTTTTGAACTATATTTTTATTAATTTTATATTACCTTATTATTGAATTTCATTTAAGTTCATTAACATCATCTTTTTTTTTATTTTATTATAATGTGGGTTAAATATCTCTTTGTGTGTGCTTATGTGTGCCTTGCTAGGATATATATTTTTTGAATTATTAATTTTTACTAATTAAATATTTTTAGAAATGTATTTTAAAATTTATTACAAACTAAGAAGTTATGTGAATAGTTAGCTTAATAGCTAATGTGTGTCTCTCTTGGATTATTGTTAAATAAAATCAACAATTATAAATTATATGATTTCTATAATTTGACAATGTCTACTATGTCTAAAGTATTTTTGAATTCATGTTGTCATTATAGGTCATTATAGAAATTATTTTAGATCTTTTAAATTATTTAAACGTAATAATTAATAAAATAACTTATTTAGATTATGTTCATATTAATAAGAAAAATAAGTAATGATTTACAAACTATCAAACCGACACAATATAGGAGTACAAGACTACAATATTAATAAGCGACTTTCTTAGGCTGCTATTTACTAGAGTCAATACTTATTAACTATACAACTTTTATGATTTCTATGATATATCGGTTTCTACCATGTTCTAAGCATTTAGAGTTTTAACTTTTTACTAAAATATTTCCAAATTACCTTTAAAAAATTATTCAATTATGTAGTTTAATTTTTTAAAAACTTAATAATTAATAAATATGCAAAACTACAACATTAATGCATGGCTCTCTTGGGTTGCAGTTAACTAGGATCGACCCTTATGAACTATATGATTTTTATAATGTGTTGATATCTACTTTGTCTAAAGTATTTTAAGTTTTGACTATTGTTATTGGAATATTTTTAAAAGTATTTAAATTTGTACTTTAAATTTTTTAAACATAATAATTTATAAAAATATATACTTAATGGAAGGCCATATTAATAAAAATATAAGTAATGATTCATAAATTATTGAATCGCTCTATATAAAAGCTCAAGAGTTTAACATTAATGTTTTTTTATTTTAAGTTGTTGTTAACCAGAGCAGATACTTATGAAAATTGAAATTTTTATGATTTATATAATATGTCAATATACTATGTCTAAAGTGTTTTGAATTTCAATTGTCGTTATTTACATATTTTCAAATTTATATTTAAAAAATTACTCAAACATGCAAAAATTTGGATTCAAAACTCTTAAAAACTAGATTTAAAAGTCTGAAATATTTTAATTCAAACTATTGTACTTTAAAATTTAGATTTGCAAAATCTTTAGTTTTACAATTTTTAAATATTTTTAATTTAAGTATATTGAGTTCCTTTGGACATTAAAATAAATTGGACCTAAGTGGAGTTTTTTCCAACAAATAAGGAATTATGCATTAAGTGATCAGATATAACATTGTGGACTTTGTCCATTTCTCATGTATTGGGACTCTCATATTTATTGAAAATGTAACTAATAAATTAAATAATGAGACAATTTTAAATTCGAAGGTGAGGGATATAAATGTCACAAAAACACTAGTTTATAGTGTGAACATATATTACTATAGCTTTGGACAAATTGTGACCAAATATTTTGTGGCCAAAATGATCTTATCTAAATTTTTATTGTGCTTGACACCAAGATATGCTTCGTGATTTTTGTTATTGACACCACATTGGCCACGTTTTTGTAATAACATGTTTGTCGTTCATTAGCTTTGATTCCGATATGGATTAACACCTCTTTTGTAGTGCAGAAATTTGATTTTGTAATCTATTACAAATGCTATTTTTGTAGATGATTTTTTTGAGAAAATCATAATAAGTATATTAAACACAAATTATTTTTGTTAAATCATTTTCTTTTATATTCAATTGGATGTAGGCATGTCAAAAAATTCATAATGTATATTTAATTGAAAAAAACCATATATTTTCTGTTGTGTGATTAAAAGGCAGAAGCAAGAGAACTAAATCACATGACTGTTGTGTACTATGTATGATGCAAAGGTAAGTGAAATCATTAATATTTTGACTTGCGAGTATTTTACACTTTTTATACTGCAAATTTAAAAGATATTCGATATGATTTTTTTAATAGGATACAAATAATCCATGTAGCATAATAACCTTTGCTCAAGGTTGAACCCATGACACGTGAGCAAAGGCTTAAGTCATCGACAACCACTTTAAGTTGTCTTAAAAATTCATTTGGACCTCTCAACTCAGATTTGTACCTATCAGAAATTTCAATTGTTTAAATCGATACCTATCAGGCACAAAATACTGATTTGGCAAGGAAAGTAAGTTACACTTTCCTTGGACGCGAGAATATAAAAGTAAATAATATTTACTTTTTATTTATTAAAAAATATACACTTAAATTATTTTATTAATATAGGTTTTTAATAATAATAATTTCTTAATTTTTTTCTTTTAGAAAAAGCCCCCAGCCTCCTTCCCCTCCCCCCTACACCCACCCCCACCCCACTTGCCCGTGTTTTCTTCTAAGAGAAGCAAGCAATCTGTTCTTTAAGCAAAAAATGGAGAAACTCCATTAACGACAAAATCAACAACTCTATTAAATCAATAATCAATCTTCACCACTGAAGACAACATCAAAGAATGGAGAAACTCCATTAAGCCCAAAATGAGTAACCATTCTTCACCATTATCAACAACATCAAAGATGTGGGAAAAAAAATCTTTCTTTCTTTACAAAATTAGTTAATTGATTAAGAAATATTTTTTCATTTATTAAAACTAAAAAAGAAATTGCTAAGAATTAAACAAAAGTGTGTGATGTGGGTGTGAAGTGAAGACGAGGGTGGGGGCTGGGTGGTGTACTTTTCTTTTTCTAAGTGAAGACGATGGGGAGGGGGTTGTGTGTGAAGATGACGGGATGGGTGGGGTGGGGTGGGGTGGGGTAGGGGGCTTTGTGTGTGAAGACGATGGGGGAGGGAGGGTGAAGATGACGACTGGGTGGGGGTGGGTGGGGGTGATTTTTTTTTTTAATTAAGAAATTATTATTAAAGAACAACAATATATGTCCATTAAAGAATACTACAACAATGGATAATTAAATAGAAAAATTGACAAAATCTGCAACTACACCATATTATTATTATTTTTGCCACGCGTTTTTTTCTAAATGGTTATTTTTATCACGTTATACGAGTGTGTTACAGAGACTCTATACCTTCTGACGATTGTCCAAAAAAGGTCTGGCTGGATAAAAATTTGGGTGGGCGAGAGACCTGATAGTTACAGACCTTAGTTGAGGGGTTTAAGTGAATTTTCAGGACAACTTAAAGTGGCTTGATGACTTATATATGGCTGACGTAAAATTTGATGACATAGTGAGAAAGATTTCTTAAAGAGTATACCGACAAATAAAATTCTTTGTTTCCTCCTAATTTGTGGTTAAAATTAAGTGGGTAAAAGGTACGAGTTATGCTTTCATTTGACTTTTTCGTTTAGGTTTTGGAATTTTAATTTAAATCTTGCAAAATCCCTTTGACATGTAATTTATAAACATGTGTGCTTAGATCATTTTGCCAAAAAAATAATCTAAAGATGTTCCTAATTGTACTTTGTGAACATCAATCTTTTACAATTTGAGATTATGAGTATTAAAAGAATATTATTTCATAAAATGAGTAAAAGATTATATAATCGAGCGAAGCGCAACCAAGTTCATTAAATAATTAATGAAAAGAATGAAGGAAAATGTTCTTTTTAAAAACAAAGAGAGTTAAAAGATAAATTTGACATAACAAAGTTCCACATCACTTGTCTTTGGATCAGTATTTTTAAAGGCGGAGGCGTAAGGCAAGGATTTTTATCTGGTTTAAGGTGAGACATAAGCTTATTTGAGGTGGATTTATGCACCTCAATGTTGTTATCCGGGCTTAATTAGCCTTGTTTTGAGGATTTATCCTGTGTTTAAGGAGTTATTTCTTATATAAACAAGCATCTAAGTGTTATGTTATGTGAATGTAATGTTTAAGGTGTCTTCATAAAGAATCTCGAGTCAAAACAAGTTAAGAATCAAAGGACAAATCTAGTACTCTTAGCTTGAGCTATGTTCTTTACTAGTTCATCGTCTTGGATTGTATGTTGTGTTGAGCTTTAAAATTATGGTGTTTGATGATATAGTATTTTTGGTGAGATGATCAAGATGATAAATTGATGTTATACAATCTAGAAATCAATAGAAAACAACACCACAAAGTTTGGATTTGAAGGACAAAAGCATGGGACAAATATTGTGCAAAGTTAGATATTTTGGAGTCATTGGTGTGCCATGCTGCCTAGATGATGTGATAAGGCCATGGAACACCCTTGGTTTAATTTTGATAGGTCACATTCCAGTATCTAGGAATGATATTAGCGTTCCACATCCCCTAAGCACCGCGATAAGGCTGTGGCATAGAGTCAAAGCTAATTTGGCAATTTTGGTCCAAGTATAAATAAGACACTTGAACTTCATTGTAAACATCTTGGATGACCTTAGGTATTTAACACACAATCAAATA
Organism: Capsicum annuum; assembly: GCF_002878395.1. NCBI lineage: Eukaryota > Viridiplantae > Streptophyta > Magnoliopsida > Solanales > Solanaceae > Capsicum > Capsicum annuum. The sequence goes on along the minus strand of NC_061120.1, from coordinate 34,710,694 downwards.
GGCCAAAAATAGGCTTATTACTCATTTACATTAGTTTATTCTTGGATTTATATATGGATTATTGTATTATGATTCTTGTTATATCCATGACTGGCTAAACATTTTTTTAGAGTTAAGGCCAAGAACATGAGTACTATTGTTGTAAATTGATTTGTCTTTAATTATTTATCATTGCTTGTAGTTTATTTATCCTTGTTATCATTATTTTAAGGATTCACGACCCTTAGATACATCTATAACTCTATTATGAACCCGGAGATATGATGAACATAAAAGCTCTTCTGTCCCATCCGAGGGCAATATCAACAAAGCTCGTGCTACTTATGGAGTTTAAAAATGGTCTAGAGCTCCACCTCCTTATTAGAATGCCCTATGTGGAGTTCCACCGGTTCCCCCTAACCCTCATCAAACACCTTAAGGTGATGTGTCTAATGTTGAGTTTTGCTAGTTGATCTATTTTCTCAGACTGAGTATCTTGCTTTGGTTGCTTCATCTTCTGAGGTTACTAGACTTGAACAATTTATAAGTTTGATTCCTCCAACTTTAACTAGTTCTAAAGGTTAGTAAGATCCTCAAAATTTTATTGATGATATGGAATAGATTTTCTGTGTAATGCATTCTACTAACTTGCAGGGTGTGGATTTTTCTATTTATCAATTAAAGGATGTGGCATATTAGTGGTATGACGAATGAAACTAGTCTAAGGGTGACAATGTTGAGCCCGCTTTGTGGGATGACATCTCTAGTGCTTTTCTTGGTTGCTTCTTTTATTAGGATTTAAGGGAGTTGAAGGCTAAGGAATTTATTAATTTGATGCAAGGAAGGATAAAAGTGAATTAGTATGCCTTGATGTTTCATCAACTGTAACTATATGCTCCAGAATTAGTGTCTAGCATGTGGTCTACAATGGAAAAGATTTCTTCTAGTTTGTCCCGTGATTTGATCTTGGAAACTAAGGTCTCCTTGTTGAACAAATATATTTATATCTCTAGACTTATGGTATATATAAAATAAGTAGAAGTGGAAAAGAAGAATAAGCAGAGGCGAGTGAAAGGAAGAATGAGAAGTTTTAATATCCGGATCAGGGTGGAGGTCAGTAGTAGAGTTGTAGAGATGGTGGAAAATGGTCTAAGAATAAATGGGGAAATTATTGTTCCTACTCTATGGCTAGATCTCCTTATCTAAAGCCATCGGATGATCGTCATTTTTAGCATAGTATTGGTCCTAGGGCATAGGGTGCCCAACCTCAGATTTGTGGGGCTTAGTCATCTTCATCATATCTCATTGTAGATTTTATGATCAAGAGCATTGTGGTATTTCTGAAGAGGGGAGGAACACGTATTTTAAATATGGACAGACTGGTCATATACAGATGGATTGTCTTTCCAGGGTTGCTTCAGGGGCAAATAAGATCCTTATTGCTACTTCATTATCTCCTGCACCAAAGGGTGTAACTTCTGCTTCTGGCTCTGGTATAGGTCAAAACCGTCTGTACTCTCATTCCACCCACTAGGATTCTGAGGCATCCCCCAATATTGTTACTCGTATGCTCAAACTTTTCTCTCGTGATGTATATTGTCTACTTAATCTCGGGTCTACCCTCTCTTATGTGACCCCTTATATGGTTGTCTATTTTTATAATACCTCATAAGATCCTAGACAAGTTTTCATCTATATGTCTCATGTTTATAAGTCTGAAAGGGATTTATTTAACAGTAAGAACAAGAGACTTAGCCATTTTAAAACCCCAAAATTTCAAATATTTATTTTTGTCTTTGAAATATTGATTTATAAGTTGAAATATGTTTAGGGGTATTTAAAGTCACTCTGGAGAGTTTTTGAATTTTTGGAAGAGGTTCGGGGAGATTTTGGACCATGGAGGTAGTAAGCCTCCGCAATTTAGGCGTGTCATGTAGGCTAGTCTTTACGATAAACTCCATGCCATGGAGGTTATATTTTTCCTACAACTTTATTTAAAGTCCAAGGGATATTTTGGTCTTTTCCCCCTTCCCCTAATCGTCCAAATCATGATTTAAAATACAAGAGGGGCATTATTTGCCCCAGTCCTCTCAATTAACAATGTTAAAATCATCCTCATTCCCAAGAACACAAAATTTCAAGTTTATTCTAAAAAATTCAATCATTCAAGGTCCTAATTCCAAGACTTCTTATACAATTAAAGCAACTTGGGTATGTGGGGTATTCATCAATGTGTTCCTACCACCCATTGAGTCCCAAGAATCCTTTGTATTTCGTGTATAAACCATTTCCCTCTTTTTATAAAATTCTACTGTTAAGCATGAATTTACACAATATTATCATAGTAATTTTGAATTCAAGTCATGCCAATATGTTACCCTATGTGAATTTTGTTATTATATCTTAAAATTTCAATCATCCATAGCATGTTATTGACATCATGTTAACCTTACAAATTCATAAATTAAACCATATGAGTATGTTGTCCTCATAAGGTTAGCATATTCCCATACTTATAATCATGGATTCCATTTGTTAGGGAAATATTCTATGTTTTGGGTCTCTGAATCATGAATTCCCTTATAGTGTTATTAAATGATATCATTGAATTTAAAGTATTATTCAATGCTGGGGGGGTTATGATTATCTAATGCCTAAATGTTTACATATGTTTCCATTTTCAAGTACCAAGTTAGTAAGATCATGATTATTTTTTCAAAGTAACATGTTCATGCTGAGCACATATCTGCACCATATCATGTCAAATGAATAATGATACCAATTTCATTCAGTTGAGAGTAACAGTTAGCACTGAGTGAACGCAGGGATGGCGACTCCCTTGTCAGTTAAGCATGAGTCGTTAGTAGTAGTCCCTAAGTTCCAGACCTATGCCGCTGCCATAGATTATAAGGAGTCCCACATTAGTAGAGAAATGACATCCTTGTCTTTCGGGATATCAGCCTTGTGGATTCACATCATCAGCCATGTATTAGTACCCCTTAATATGTACCAACTCTCTTCCAATAGGGGTTACAGGTTGGGCCCTGATAGCTCAGATAGGGCATGTCAGTTGTAGTTAGCTCCCGCAGTCTTAATTTAGTATTAAGACCATATAAGCTCAGGTTTATGTGACCAAGTGTTTAGTTTATCAGTTATTCGGTTTAAAGATGATCTCTGTTCATGTGTTTACTTAGTATTGCATTCTTCTTATATATTCATGAATTTATGCCCAGTACTTATATGTATCTCAGTTGTCTCTATCTCACATACCAGTACATTCCAAGTACTGTCCACATATTCTCTTTTGTGCTATATTGATTTCATAATAAAGGTTCAAATGCTCAGTTCTCCAATCCCCCTTAGCCAGTCTAGTGCCACTCAACAACAGTTGTGGTGAGTCATAATACATCAAGGATAATTTAATTATAGTTATTTTTAGTATTTTTTATTTTATTCAGTTAGAGTTAGTTGGGGGTTTGTCCCATCAACTCTGCATGTCTTATAGGCTTTCATATATTTAGATATTTAGATATTCAAACATATTTTAAGTTTTTATCAGTATTTTAAACTTTGTTAGTATTTGTTTCAGTATCACATCCTAATAGAAATTTACCAAGTTAGCTTCTGCACATGATGCTTTATTATTATCGTATTCAGTGATCACAACAGGTACTAGATCATAGATTAGCTTGGGGTCACTTGTGGCTTTATGTACCGTGTTATGACTAGGGGGTAGTCTCGGGTTATGTCAACACGGTATCAAAGCTTGAGGTTTTAATGTGTCCTAGGGTTCTTGAAATCCGCATTGAGTTGAGTCTTATGCATGGGTGTGTAGCATACCACACTTATGACAACAAGGTTACGAGATGTTTTAGGATAGTTTCCATTGTTTTCAGTGTTCTAGTCATGCAAAAGAGTGTTAGATCTATTGAATTTCCTTTATCAAAATTATACTTCATCCATTTTGGGAAAATTCCTCCTAGAAGAAACAACGAAAGAAGAAATGGGTATCAACCCACACCAATACCTATTTAGGAAGATCCTTTGAACAAACATGTTTCCAACTCCGGATTTAGGGCTACTTTCACAGCTTTGGGCTATGCCATGGCTGATTTGAATAACCAACAGGCTATTGCCTCAACAATCTAGTAATGAATACAATTGTAGTTAGGATCTAAAACTTTATTCAAATAAATCTTCCATTATTATTTAAATCCAAGTCTGAAGAGGATCCGTATGAGTTTCTAGATTATGTTCAGAAGGTGACCAATAATATGGGTATCACTTCTAATGCGAGTGATGACTTAGCTGCTTAATAGTTGCAACGAGTAGATCACACTTGAGGTAGGGACTATACAATGGGTTGATTTTGCTACAGGTTTCTTGGACTGATTCTTCTCACTTGAGTTGGGGAGGCTAAGGTTCAGGAGTTTATCAATTTGAAACAAAATAACATGAGTGTGAAGGAGTACTTACTCAAGTTCACCCAATTAGTGAGGTATGCTTTGACTAAGGTGGCTGATTCTAGGTCCAGGATGAGTAAGTTTATGTCAGGAGTTTCTGAGGAAGTGGTTAAGGAGTACTGGATAGCTATGTTGATAAAGCAGATGTATCACTCTAGGTCGATGGTCTATGCTCAATAGATTGAGGCAAAGAAGCATAAAGAGAAAGAAATGAAGAATAAGAGGGTTAGAATAGGTATCCTCAACTTTTCTCAGCAGAGTTTTGATGGGGGAATCATTCTTAGTACTTCTAAAAACTTTCAACTCTAGCTTCATCTTCTTCCAGTTCATTAGTGCCTAAGTTCAAGCAGGACAGTCAGGATAGAGAGCTAGGCTCTAAGTCCTAGGGTAGCATAAATAGTGGTTGCACCAATCCTCTTGGAAGGATGTGTGGTAAAAATCATCTGGGTGAGTTCAAAGCATGTAATGATTTATGCTTTGGATGTGGCAAGTCAGACCACAAGATATGGGATTACCTGTTGGGTATGTGAAAGGTTAGAAATGATCATCAACAGGGCCAGACTAATTCTTAAGCAGCACCCATAGGTCACCCTAATCATCAGGGTGCCATATCTAGTGATACCAGTCATACCATTAGGACCGACTTTATGCTCTCAAGACTTGATATGATTAGAAACATTCACCTAACATGGTTATGGGTACTTTACAAGTCTTCCGTCATTATTTTTATGCATTGTTAGATCCTAGAGCTTTACTTTTCTTTGTAACTCCTAATATAGATATGGTTTTTGGTGTCAGTCTTGACATATTAGTAGAGACTTTCTTAGTATCTACCCAGTGGCTAGTTCTATTGTAGCCAGGCAGGTATACAACAATTGCTCGGTCATAGTGTCTCAGAATGTTATATTAGTTGAACTTGTGGAGTTAGAGATGACTGATTTTGATGTTATTCTTGGCATGGATTGGCTGCACTCGTGCTATACCTCAGTTTATTTTCGAAATAGAATTGTCCAGTTCTAGCTTTCTAATGAGCTTGCTATTGAATAGAGGGGTAGTACTTAAATACCTAATGGTTAGTTTGTCTACTATCTTAAGGAAAGAAAGATAATATCCAATATATGTATTTACCATCTCGTCTAATTCAAGGACTCAAATTATGAAACTATGAGTGTTAAGTCAATTCTAGTAGTGAATGAGTTTCCAGAAGTGTTCCCTGATAATCTTCCCAGAGTTTCTTCAAAAAGGGTAATTAACTTCGAAATAGATATCCTTCCAGATATCGATCCTATCTCAATTCCTTCTTACAGAATGGATCGAGCTGAGCTTAAGGAATTAAAGGAATAATTTAAATATCTCTTTGATAAGGGTTTCATTAGGCCAACATTTCTCTAAGGGGTGATCTATTTCTCTTCATGTGTAAGAAAGACAGTTCCCTCAGAATATGCATTGACTACCATTAGTTGAATAAAGTCACAATCAACAATAAGTATACTCTACCACGAATTGATAACTTGTTCAACCAACTTTAGGGTGTAAGCTATTTCTTTAAGATAGACCTCAGGTCTGACTATCATCAATTGAGTGTCATAGAATATGACATCTCGAAGATAGACTTTAGAATGTGGTATGGTAAATTTAAATTTCTAGTTATTTCTTTTGGACTAAGCAATGTTGCTGCAAATTTTATCAACTTAATAAATATGGATTTCAAGCAGTACTTGGACATGTTTGTCATAGTCTTTGTATATGATATCCTCGTCTATTCCTACAGTGAAAGTGATCACACAGACCAAATGGGTTTATAGTTTATTGTGATACTTCTAGAGTTGGTCTTGGTTGTGTATTGATGTTGTATGGAAAGTTCATAGCCTATGCCTCTAGATGACTTAAACCCCATGAGAAGAATTACCAGACCCATGACCTTGAGCTAGCAACAATTTTCTTTGCCTTAAATATTTAGATGCATAATCTTTAAAGGGTTCATGTTGATGTATTCACAAATCATAAGATTTTACATTATGTGTTCACTCAAAAGGATCTAAATCTTTATTAAAGATGGTGTCTAGAATTATTGAAGGACTATGCTATGAAGATGATGTATCGCTTGGGTAAGGATAATGTAGTGGTTGATACCCTTCGCAGATTGTCTATGGGAAGTGTTGTGCATGTGGAGAATGATAAGAAAAAGTTAGTCTATGATTTTATCAGCTTGCTAGGTTAGGTATTCGGTTGGTTGATTTGGCCGAAGGTAGTATATGGGCTTAGACTAGTTTGGAATCTTCATTAGCTATAAAAGAGTAAGAAAGGTATAAAAGGGATCCTATTTTAGTCAAGTTGAAGGAGGTAGTTCAGGAACAGAAAATTGAGGCTTTCTCCCATGGGGGAGATGATGTGCTTTGTTATTAATGAAGGTTATGTGTTCTATGTCTTGATGGATTGAGATAGAAAATACTAGTAGAAGGGCATGGTGTACAATATCCTATCCACCTAGGAACCACAAAGATGTACCATAATTTATGAGAAATTTATTAATGGAATAGTATGAAGAAAGATGTGGTGAAATTCGTTGCTAGGTGTTTGAATTATCAACAGTTAAGGTTAAGAACTAAAGACCTAGTGGTATGCTTCAGGTGTTCAGCATCCCTACATGGATGTGGGAAGTGGTGAATATAGTTTTTGTGATAGGTTTACCTCGTACGCGTCGTTAACATGATTCGATATTGGTTATTGTATATAGAATGACCAAGTTAGCTCATTTTACCAGTTCATACTTTGTATTCAGTAGAGTATTATGCTAATCTCTATCTCAGGGAATCGGTAAAGTTGCATGGGGTTTCGTTCACCATCATGTCAAATAGAGGTACCCAAATTACCTCTTACTTTTGAAGGCTTTTACGAGGGTCTTGGTACCCTAGTTTATATTAGTACAACTTTTAATCCTAAGACAAATGGTAAGGTTGAGAGGACCATCAAAACCTTAAAGGATATATTAAGGGATTGTGTTATCGACTTCAAGGGTAGTTGTGATAACCACTTGCCTTTCATTGAGATTGCCTACAACAACGGCTATAACTCTAGTATTCATATGGCTTAGTTTGAGGATCTCTACAAAAGGGATTGTAGTTCTCTTATTGGTTGGTTTAAAGTAGATGAGGCTTCTTTGATAGGGCCAGATTCAGTATGAGGCAATGGAGAAAGTCTATTTGATTCGAGAAAGGCTAAAGACAGCCTAAAGTCATGAGAAAACCTATGTAGATATGAGAAGAAAAGATCTTGAGTTTGACATTGGTGACTTGGTTTATTTGAAAATTTTTCTAATTAAAGAGGTGAAGAGATTCGATAAGAAAGGGAATCTCAGTTCATTCTATGTTGGCCCATATAGGATCTTGAGCCTTTTTGGGAAGGTAGTTTATGAGTTAGAGTTGCCTATAGATTTAGCATCAGGGCATACGATGTTTCATGTCTCTTTTCTAAGGAAATGTATTGGTGACTTAGCTTCGTTGTTCATTTAAGAGATATGGGCATAAAAGATAGCCTTCCCTACTAAGAAGTCCCAGTTGAGATCCCTAACCTTTAGACTCGTAGGTTGAGGAATAAAGAAGTCCATTTGGTTAAGTTTCTATGGAGAAATAAGTCCATTGAGGGAGCTACTTTGGATGCAGAAGAAGATATGTGAGCCAAGTATTCCCATCTTTTCTCTACGAATTTAGACTCAGCTTGAGGTATTGGTTTCTTTCAAATTGATTCTCTCATTTTCTATCTCAGTTGTCCAACTATCCTCACGCATAACATGCTTTCATGAATTCATTTTAGTCCATGCGTCATGTTTCGTGTACAATTACTTAATTATGATTCAACTCATAAGTATTCAGTGTATAATCTCATTATTTTTAATATCTTAGTTCAAATAGTTTCATTCAAGGATGAATGATCCCAAGGCGAAGATATTGTAATGCGCCGCAAGATCGTAGGCAAGTTTACAACTATACGTCTTATGTTTATAAGTCCCAAAGGCATTTATTTCATACTTAGTATAAGAGACATATACAATTTAAGACCCCAAGATTTCGAACATTTCAATTTTGGACTTCTCAAGTTTGAAACATTGATTTATGAGTTGAAATATGTTTATGGATGTTAAAATGGTCATCCGAGAGAGTTTCACAATTTTCAAAAGAGGTTTTGGGCGATTTTGGACCATGGAAAAAGTAAGCTTCCAAGATTTGGGTGTGTCACGGAGGTTTGACCTCCACGATACATGGAGTGTATGACAGTTAGTCTCTGCGATACATGTCGTGTCATGGCGGCTCGTCTCTGCAATACCTTTGTGCCATAAAGGCTGTGCTTTTTTTGTAACTTTATTTAAATTCCAAGGGGCATTGTGGTTATTTCCCCCTTTTCTAATCCTCCAAATTATGATTTAAAACCTAAGAGGGACATTATTTACCCCAATCCTCATCAGTTAACAATGTAAAAATCATCCACATTCTCAAGGATACAAAATTTCAAGTTTCTATAAAAGAATTCAACCATTCAAGGTCCCAATTCCAAGTCTTCATAAAAAATTCAAACAACTCAGGTATGTGGGTATCAATGGGTTTCGTACATCTATTGAGTCCTAAGAATCCTTTGTATTTCATGTATAAACCCTTTTCTCTCTCTGTACGAAATTCTAATGTTAAGCATGAATTTATGCAACGTTCTCAATGTGGTTTTGAATTCAAGCCATCCAAATATGATTCCCCATGTGAATTTTATTATTATATGCTTAAAATTTCAATCACCCATATCATGTTATTGACACCATGTTAACTTACGAATTTATGAATTAAACCATATGAACATGTTGTCCTCATAAGTTTAACAAATTCTCATACTCATAATCATGGATTCCATCAGTTAGGTATACATTCTATGGTTTGAGTCTCTTAATCATGAATTCCCTTGTAGTGTTCTTGAATTATATCTTTATGTTTACAGTATTATTCAGTGCTGGAGGGTTATGAACACCTGATACCTACATGTTTACATATGTTTCCATTTTCAAGTAACAATTCAGTCATATCAGGATTTTATTTTTAGAGTATCATGTTTATTTTGAGCACTTTATAGTACCACATAATGTTAAATAGATAATAATACCAGTGTAATTCAGTTGGGAGAAAAACTTAACACTGAGGAAATGCAGGGATGACGGCTCCCCCTCCAGTTAGGCATGAGTCCTTAGTAGTGGTCCCTATATTTCAGACCTACATCACCACCATAAATTATAATGGGTCCCTCAACAGTAGACACATGACACCCTTGTCCTTTGGGATATCATCCTTGTGGATCCATATCGTCAGCCATGTGTTGGTAACCCTAACAAGGTAGCAGTACACTTCCAATTAGGTTACAGGTTAGACCCCAATAGCTCAAATTAGGGCATGTCGGTTGTAGTTATCTCCCACAGTCTTAGTTTAGTATTTAGACCATATCAACTTATTTTTTCGTGACCAAGTATTTACTTTATTAGTTATTCAGGTTACAAATTATCTCCATCCATGCTATGTTGGCCCATATAGGATCTAGAGCCATTTTGGGAAGGTAGTTAATGAGTTAGAGTTGCCTGCAGATTTTTCATCAGTGTATTCGGTGTTTCATGTCTCTTTTATAAAGAAATGTATTGGTGGCTCAACTTCGGTTGTTAATTTAGAATGTGTGGGCATGAAAGATACCCTTCCTTACTAAGAAGTCCCTATTGAGATCCTTGACCTTCAGACTCATAAGTTGAGGAATAAAAAATTCTGTTTGGTTAAGGTTCTAAGGAGAAATAAGTTTGTTGAGGGAGCTACTTGGGAAGCAGAAGCATATCTCTGAGCCAAGTATCCCTATCTTTTCACTATGAATTCTGACTCAGCGTGAGGTAATAGTTTCTCCCAAATTGATTCTCTCATTTTCTATCTCAGTTGTCCAACCATCCTCATGTCATAGCATGCTTTTATGAATTCATTTTAGTCCATGCGTCATATTTTGGTACAGTTACTTAATCTTGATTTAGCTTTCTACATGTAGAGCATTAATTTAGTGTATTATATCTCTCATAAGTAAACCACATCTTAATGATAACTATGATCAATGAGGTTAATGCACTAAATCATTGTGCAATATAACTCCTTAAATATCACTCCAACACTCAGGGATCATTTGGTTGGGAAAAAGTTATTTTGGGATAATTAATTTCGAAATTAGCTATTCAATCATGTATATGAGATCATTTATCCCATCATTATGGTATAAATGATGGGATAAATAATTTCGGGACTAACTAATACTTCCAACCAAACGTAGAATAAAATAATTGTGCATTTTATTTTAGGACTATTTACACCTTATACCTCACACCAAACAACCCCTAAGCGTTTTTTATATACTCCTAACAAAATATTTGGTTCAACACGTCGTTTTTATTTCTAGAGTTTAGGTTTAAGTTTAGTTAGTGGGTAGTTTATTCATAAATCCAATTTTATGTTGATTACTTAACAAGATAATTATTAGTTTGACATTTTAAGAAATATAACTATAAAATTGTAAAACGTCCCAAGTTAATGCATAATTTTGTTTTGAATATGTAAATATCTTTATTTTTTAATATTGATCTAAGATGTCACACAATTTAATATGAAATGAATAATAAAAAATCAAGATAAATTTATTAATAAATAAAAAAAATTGTAATAGTTATTTAAACTACACAAAATAATTGCATATATATTCATCAATGGGCCCCATAGCGAACGCCTTTGCCTATATGTTGGTCTAAGCATCATACCCACTCCTTATCCACCTTTTCTATCATCCCCATCCCCCTCCTTCCTCCTCTTAATGTGAGAATGCTTCACGTCATGGTAATCCGCCTGTCATGACTCTTTTCCTTTTCACTTTACATTATTTTTGCATTAATAGGGATAGACTTTTCATTAATATTTCTCTAAATCTTCAATCTAGAGTGGTACTTTGGCTCAATGATATCTGAAATTAACTTGTGTCTTGATAGATCTCATGTAGAATATGAAGATGCCTCCTAAGCGGGATTTTGAGTGGCTTGCTTTTTAGTGGGATGTAGGGTAGATAAACCCAAATAAGCAAGATATATAATATAATAAGTAATTTTTTTGGTATTAAATGGTACATATATTTAGATTAAGTATTTTAATATGAAAATATTTACCAATATATCTACTAGAAGATTATCCATGCCTATCATGTCGCTAAAACCCAAATGTCTACCTCTTTGTAAATTTTGGAGATATTGGTCCTAGTCCACTAATTGGTCCTATTCCAATAAGGCTCTATACAGAGCTTTCTAATCTATGTCATCATGCACTAAGATCTAAGCCTGGCTTCTCTAAGAGAAAATTGAGGTGTTCTTATAGATATGTGTGCTAGAGTCGACTATGCTATATCAAGTGCTGAAGATAGAAATAGGTATAGAGGTGGATCTGAAATTGAAACTAGAGAAATATCTAAAACTAGATATAGCTATACCTAGCACCTCATAAATCAGGTGCATGCCACATCCATGATGTCCATGTCCACGTCCTTCGCCATACTCATGACTCACATAGGAGGCACATTGGATAATGGCTAGTACTGACTTACTGGTATAGAATGCTCATGTAATGCCTCCTAAATTAGTTCCATGTTCTAGTGGTTCTTCGACATTAAGTTGTTGAGTTATACTATGCATATCTGGGAAAGAGTGGTAGAGTTGAGGCTGAGAAGGATCGTGAGTATCTCTGAGAATCAGTTTAGTTTTATGCTAGGTAGCTTGACCAATGAGGACATTCAACTCATGAGGATATTAGTGGAGACGTTTCATGAGAGGAAGAAGGACTTGTATATGGTGTTTATTGATCTAGAGAAGGCGTGTGATAGAGTTTTGAGGGAGATTCTGTGTAGGTGCTTGGAGGCTAGAGGGGTAACTTTAGTGTACACTAGGTTGATCTAGGACATGTATGATGGGGCAAAGACTCATGTGAGGACAGTAGGTAGGTATTCGGAGAACTTTCCAGTTTTGATAGGGTTGCACCAGGGATGAACTTTTAGCCCATTTTTATTTTCCTTGGGGATGGATGTTTTGATGTGACATATTCAAGGGCAGGTGAGTTGGTGTATGTTATTTTCGGATGATGTGGTACTAATTGATGAGACTTGGGGAGGAGTTAATAATAAGTTGGGGATGTGGAGATAGACGCTTGAGTCTAAAGGATTTCGGTTGAGCAGAACAAAGATAGAGTACTTGGAGTGTAAGTTTAGTGAGGTGTCGTAGGAGGATGGAGTAGTGGTGAAGGTGGACTCACAAGTCATTCAGAAGAGGAAGAGTTTTAAGTATCTGGGGTCTATGATTCAGGATAATGGTGAGATTAATGAAGATGTCATACATCGTATTGGAGCAGGATGGTTGAAATAGAGGCTCGCTTTGGGAGTCTTATGTGATAAGAATATACCCCCAACGCTTAAAGGTAAGTTCTACAAAGTGAAAGTCCAGTCAGCTATGTTTTATGGAGCAGAATGTTGGCCAGTTAAGAACTCCCACATCCAAAAGTTAAAGGTGGCGAACATAGAAATATTGCGATGGATGTGTGGATATACCAGGAAAGATAGGATGAGGAATGAAATTATTTGGGAGAAGGTAGGAGTTGCATTGGTGGAGGATAAGATACGATAAGTAAGGTTATGTTGGTTTGGGCATGTGATGAGGAGGAGCTCGGATGCTCCAATGTAGAGGTGTGAGACACTAGCTATAGATGGTTTTAGTCGAGGTATAGGTTAACCAAAAAAATATTAGAGGAAGGTGATTAGGTATGATATGGATCAGTTACAACTTATAGATGACATGACCCTTGATAGGAAGGTGTGGAGGATGCGGATTAGGGTAGAGGGTTAAGGGGTGGGAGTGCGTCGGTAACAATAAGGGAGCGTTCTTTTGTGTTTGTAGTTTTTTATGCATGGTGCTGTGTGATATCTATGATTTAGGTTAGATAGTTCTTATTTTTATCTTATAGTTGTAGTATTATCTTGTTGATTACGATGTTAGTTTATTTTGCACCTATATTTTGTGTTTGTTATACTGTTATTGGTTCGAAGCTGGGGGTCTATCGAAAATAGCCTCTCTAGTTCACCTGAGGTAGTGGTATGGTCTGTGTGCACTCTACCCTCCCCAGACTCTACTATATAGGAATACATTGGGTATGTTATTGTTGTTGTTATTATAGTGGTCCTTCATGCACTTTTAAGCTTAGTAATGAAGTTGTTGGACCTTTAAAGTGATTGAGAATTATTTGGAAATGTTCTGATACTAAGGTGAGAGTTTTTTACATTAAAATTAAATGTATGTCACATTTAAGGGTTTCCATGCATTGATATTCATTCCATGACTAAGAAAAAATATCACAAAATAAATATTTTGTATCTTAGCACATTGGTTAGAGGGGCACGAATGCCACACAGCATGACAACACTGCATCATAAATCTACGTGGGTATGTTGTCCAGTACACCATGACTTTACTTTCCTAACATGAAATATTTTCCAACTGCGTTTTAATTGAGGATACTTTGGTCTTTTACTTTATGAAAACCTCTGTCATTGTTTTTAATGTCCTTTATATCATTTTATTCAACACCGAAAGAGTATGGGTTAGATTACACATTCATCAGAACTACATTGTTATAGCTTTGGATTGTACCGCTAGTCGAATGAGTTTTGTAGTCAAATAGGCCCAATTTTGGATCCATAGTTATCAGGTTTATACTCTAGCAAGGTATAGAACATCTCTCTCAATCTGCTTAGAGGTTGGGCATTATAAACTCGTGTGGTATTTGTTGATTATAAGAAACTCCCTAAAAATATTATTTGGACGCATTTCTTATCCTTTGAGAAACTTTAGTTTGTGATTTTTTAACTTATGCATTGATGAATAACCTTTTTACATAGGTAGTAGTTATTATGTTATTTTGAAGTTTAATTTTAGTACATATTTTAGCTTTTCAGATTATAGTTTATTTATGATATACCAACATATTGGAATGTTTTAAATGATCATCTCATATCACATGTCTTATCTTGTAGCTCTTGTCATTAAGTTATTATTTAATTTTTTATACTTAGCTATTCAGTTTGTTTCTAAGCATAGTATTACTAGTACATTCAATTTTTATCTTAAGTAAAATTACATTCAATGGTATTGACACTCCTCTTACACTACATCATTTCATGATGTAGATTCAGATGTCCAGACCCAGTCTTGTGATCAAACATTTCATTAGCTTTTCATACTTAGTTGTTGGTGAGTCTTTATATCATCCGGAGGACATAGAGTTGGTCACTAGTTTAAGTTTAGTTTTAAGTTGACATTTGTTTTAAGGAATGATTTCATAAAAGTAAATATAGCAAACTTACATTACAAAATAATTACCCAAAACTTACATTACAAATTCATAGCCCAAAACTAATTTAGCTTATCAGTAAAAACTAAGCTTTTCTGGAGATTCCTTCTCCTCCCCCTTCTTCTTCCTCCTCCTCTTCCTCCTCCTCCTCCTCCTCCCTTTTCTTCTTCTTCTTCTTCTTCTTCTTCTTCTTCTTCTTCTTCTTCTTCTTCTACTTCTTCTTCTCAGTTCGTTATTTTCTTCTCTTCCTTTATTTATATTTTTACAAAAAAAAAAAAAAGGTAGAACTTTCTTCTTCGACGCAACTGAAGATCGTAGATTTTAAGTGTATAATATCTAGCTCAGTTTGCTTCATCATCATTCAATTTTAGTTGATTGATTTTTTAAATTCTCCATCTTACATTAAATAGAGTATAATTGGTTCAACTATTGTTAAAGCTTTAATCCTTAAAATTTAAAAATTAAACTTTCGTAAATAAGCTCTATTTAATGGGTGAGGTTACAAAAGACCAGTTATGTATTGAGGAGCCCAATTTTGAAATTTTGTATGATTTGATGTAGTTTTGATGTGTTTTTGGATGAATTTGGTGCTTGAATTCAAGGAATAAGATGATGTCCATTTTTTGTATAATAGTGTATATATTTGTATACTATACCATATATTATTGTACATACAATAAAGTCTTTTTAGCTCAATGATACTTTTTCTTTCTACATTTTATACACACTGATACATTGTAGATACATTGTTTAATTATTATACATACATATTTATATATTTATATAATTATGTATATTATTGTATAATTGTATATATATATATATATATATATATAATATTATGCAAAATTATAAGACGCGTATAGTGCACTCATACACAATACTATACAGTATTATATACTACTATACAGAAAGTTGACTTTATCTTCTTCCTTGATTTCAAGAAGTTGATTCATTCAGATATACCTTACAAACTACAACAAATCAGCCAAAACTTTAGATATAACTTTCTCAATACGTACTCTTTCATTTGTAGCAATATCCACCCGAAGCAAATCTTATTATTAAATCAATGAAACTTTACTCCTTCCTTGTGTACTTTTCTAAAATATAACTCAAATATCCTCTAAATCACTTCAAATTTTAAGTTTGATCTCCTATGGAGTTAAATAAAAGATTTCTAGGGTTTTTTCTAATTTTATTTTCAAGGTTTGTGTTGAATTCCTAGAGCATTTGGGTTTGAATGTCAATTTGAGATTTGGGAATCTGGTATTTGGGTGGTTTTGACAAGTTAATAATGTTTTGGGTTTATTCTTGTTGTTTGATTTGGGTCTGAGGATCTTGCAATTTAGTGGGTATTGCAAGGGTTGGAACCCATTTTTTTGTAATTTTTGTTTGAAATCAGGAGAACTAAGAAGTAGATGCTACTAAAGAATTGATTTTGATAGGAAGTGTAGTGCAAAGATGAGATTTTACAAGTCTGGGTTTTGGGATTATTGATGAATTCAGATTTAGAAGACGCAAAAAATGAAACTAGAAATGGTGGTTTATTGTAATTAGATGATAGGAAAAAGTAATATGATGAAGATAAAGTGTTTGGTGTTTTTTCACAGAGAAAAATGTTAGAATGCAGCAACTACAATAACTAAGGAAATAATTGTATTTGGAGCTTTTTGGTAAGAACTTGTAATATTTGCTATATTTTATAATTTAACTTTGTTGGATGCACTTTTATGTAATTGTTTCTTGCCTTAAAGGTAGCCTAGGGGACTTTTCCCAGTAGAATTATTTTAATTTAATCATTAGAGGCTTCATCAGGCTATAGATATACAGTGTTTGATAGTCTTTCAGTTGTTTACAATATTTGTATAAAGACTATTTCACTTTCAGAAATTAGCCCATTAGTATTAGTTCTCAGCTTCTGCTTAAATATAGATTTTTTTATATTAATATCATTCCAAACCAAGGATCCTCTTAGGTGACTAGTCATTATGAGTGTCGGTCATACCTAGGGTTTAGACTCAGATAGTTACAAATTTGGTATCTGAGCACTAGGTTCAAGAGCCCTAGGATGTCTATGAAGTTGCGCCTAATAGAGTCCTCTTTGTGGTTGTGAAGTGATCCATACTTATAATAGGGAGGCTACATGGCATTAAAAAATAATATCCTTCTTCCGCGGTCTAGTTTATGGAATAGAGTTTAACTCTATGTATCTATTCTAACACATGTTTTATGCACATTTAATCATGCCTCTGAAGAGAATTAACAATCAAAGATGTACTACAACTTCTAGGGTCGATATCACTAATATGCCTCTACCTCACATGATGAAACCCAAAAATAAGGGATGTTCTTTTGGTTAGAATGCTAAAACTGAGACTCCACTTTTGCCATCTGGTCCGTAGAGGCGTTTTTGTGGACCTATTGTTCAGCCATCCCGTATTTATGTTATGAATGATGAGTTCAAGAATTCTATTTAGATGTTCACACAGATAGTGATAGATCAGTCTAACCATTAGGGAATATCCCCTGCTAGTTCATGCTTACAAGGTTCCTCCGACATCTTCAATATCCATAAATTTCTTAGAACAAATCCTCTAGAGTTCACCAGGTCGTATTTTGATGAGGATCCACAAAATTCCATTAATGAAATTCAGAAGATTCTCAGTGTGATATATGTTAGTGAAACAGAAGGGAAATGCTTCTATTAGTTGAAGGATGTTGAGACTTTATGGTATGAACAATGAGAAGAGACCAAGGGTGAGAGTGTTGTACCTCAAGAATGAGAGGACTTTATAGATATTGTTTTGATTAATTTCTTCCTCTTGGGTTGTTGAAAGATAAGGCTACTAAATATTAATCTCACATAAGGCACTATGAGTGTGAGGGAGTACAGTCTAATGTTCACCCAGTTATCTTGCTATACTTTGAGATGATGTCTGACATAATGACTAGGATGAGAAAGTTTGTATGGAAGGGTCTCTAAGTATGTAAAAAAAGAGTGAAAGGAAGCTTCACTAAATAGTGACATGGATATCTCCAAACTTATGATTTATGCCCATCAGATAAGCTAAAGAAAAAGGTAGAAAATTTAAGTAAGATAGTCAAGTTAAATAATTATGAAACGAGTCATCAGAGGATAGAAATTGGGAACAATCATTCTTTTATAAGAGGTCTTCTTGAATAGCGCCATATTTATCCAATAAACTACAACCCAAAGCTAGGAATGATCAGAAATTTAGAGCACAAGGCTCTCAATGAACCCAGACCTAGGAATGATCAGAAATTTAGAGCACAAGGCTCTCAATAAACCCAAACCTAGGAATGATTAGAAATTTAGAGCACAAGGCTCTCAATTTCAGGGCAGCATTGCAAATGTCCCTTTATACCCTCCCTACAACAAGTGTGGAAAGAACCATACGAGTGAGTGTCTTTATAGTAAGAAAGTGTGTTTCAGGTATGTTCATATTGGTGACTTCTTAAAGAATTGATATGCTACAAGGTAGGATAATGAGGGAACTAGATCCCAGTCCACTGTATTATCCACTCCAATAAGTCTTGTTGCCCAAAGAGGTACTACTGTAGGTATAGACAGCAGTGAGAACCATCTTTATGACCTTGCCCATTTGTCAGGATCAAGAGAGTTTTCTAGATATTATTACTATGTATGTTGAGAGTATTTTTCCATGATGTTTATTTGTATCACGACCCAAAATTTGAGGGTCATGATTACACTTGTCACTGTGAACCTTAACAAGTAAGCCTATCACACAAACTGATACAAAAAGGGAAAATCACAAAAATTAAACCCAAGGCAAGGCTTCTAGAATGAAGCCAAAGCATCTAATTATAGCAAATTCAGAAAGAAACATACTCAATAATAACAAATGCCAAAAACTGATGTCATAATGTAAGAATATAACTAGTATAACTCAAAGTCAAAGATGAAAGACATCCAAAATAGGATATAACTCAGTCTATGAAATATAATAAAGAAATAGTCTAATAAGGAAAGATAGAAGTAGACTCCAGATGCCTAAAATCAACCACTACCTTGAAAAGCTCCAAATGATGCCCAAAATCAAGCACCGTGAGGTGCACTCAAACCTGAATCTGCATTAAAAAGGTAAATTAGGAGTAAGTAAGGTCCATTTATAATTAGTAGATATCATAAGCTGACCGAGCAAAGTTGAAAATAGAATATAAAAATACACACTAAGGGCATGCCACCTGTTATCAGAAAATGTCCCGCAATGGTAGCCCACACCGCTTGACTAACAGTTCTATAATATCTATGTATAATGTAGTAAAATACCAAAAAGAAATACATGTATACATTTATACCATATATAAGCAAGAAAAAAAGACAAAATATACGGGAATATCAAATACAAGTAAGGAAGGATAGAACAATGGATGGTAACAAGTGTTGGAACCCTTGGCGGTTGCACCACATCGTGAGGGACCAGGTCCTTCAGTGTCAATCATAAGTGATAGAATAGTAAAGAAACTATGAGGTGCTAGAAAAGCAAAGGCAATGCAGAAAGGTAAAAACACAAGAATTTAACATAAAAACCCAGAAAATGAAAAACCATGGCTTGTCCTCACAAGCACCTTAAGAATCAACTATAATCAACCTCCTGATTACAGTATAGATTTCATTCTACCTCTAGGCTCCTTTTACTTGTAATAACTCTACTACAAGCTAATCTTCAACTCTACCAAGTACTCTCTATGCTAATTAACTCTAATCAACCTCACACTTAGGAAACTCTACCTAAGAACTCTCTACTCAAAGAGAAAAACACTAGTCTTATACCATGAGTAGTTCAATTATTCAGTACAAACTCAAGAACAATTTTATATTTAAGCTCACATAAATAGCTAAGGACTTGATCGGTGGAGTTTTTGCTTTTATCTCTCTTCACTATTTATAATTGTCAAAAACCTCATTCAATGAAGAAACGTCTCTTTACTTTTATAGATGAGTGATGATTAGGGATGAAATATCATTGGGTCATCTATCCTAATCAGTACAAAAGAGCACCTATAAGTTTGTTACACAAGAGGAAAAAACTGTGCAGACAAGGCGTACCAGCTGTACTATTCCTTTCACATCCAGGGACCTGATCCCTTGCAGTTAGCTGCTCATCATCAAAACTACATATAGCAATTTTCCCATTTTTGATAATGACAAACCAACCATACAATTTTGTTAACCAGTGCATATTCATCATATTTAATTAGTGTGATTACCACCTGAATTTGAATGTTTCCCCTATCATCATTCCTTCTACATCATCATGTAACACAGGGACCTGGTCCTTGTTGTCATTAGTAGAAAAACACTTCTCTAAGCTCATTTGTATTTGCTTCCCTATATCACTATGCCTTCATACCTTCACAGTAGCTTATCACATTATTTCTTCCTCAGTTACCATTGTTTATTAACATTTTCTAATTTTCCTTCCTTAAGATCCCTCCCCTTCCTTCTCATGAGATCAGTTAGTATTCCCCCTTTTGGCATATATAAAAAGTAAGAAAAATAAATCAAGAATAATAGTAAGCACAAGTTATTTAACTCATGACCACTGCGGCAACACCAATCATAAGGAACACTTTTAAGGTAGAACCAGATAAAGAGCACAAAAACAAGAACACATTCATGTACAGTAGATTATGTATCATTTCAGTGCAAGAATTATATTTCAAGTTCCATAGAAAAAGCCACAGAAGTTGGACAGAAAAGGTAGAGGATTGTAAGAGATGGTTTGGAGACATGAGCTTATCTTACGATAGTTCCACAAATTCAAGTTCAGAAGCCTCATTGGTTAGAATTAAAACCTTCATCTTGAGTTGATCACTTTTTTAATATTGCACCAGCACAGACAAAATTTCAGCATTTTTAGCATTTGTCTTTTACAAGCTTTACTAGGTTTATCATCAAGATTTTTTTTCTTGGGATCGGGTCCCTTAAAAATCTAGTGCTTTCTAATAGGATGTTCAGAATTTACTACAAAGGCTTTGTTTTTAGGCTTGTTATTTTGTTCCTTGGACCATCCAAACTTCCTTCGTACTTTCAAGGAAGTAATATATTTTTGGGGAAAAATCTTTAATAGAGGAGTAAGTGAAGAAAAGGATTTGTCTTTGGATAGTTTGGATAGTTGAGTTGAGCAGGGTCTATGGGATTAATGCAAAGATGAAATTAATTTCAGTTTTGCCTTAAACAAGTTTTCTATCATAGATAGATACTGTGGCCTTTTCTAGCAGAACAAGAAGAAAAACATTCACATTTATGATACTAACCTAAGAGATAGGACCAGGTCCATTTCTTTCTTTGAGTGTTTTCTCACATTTGTACATACTTCATCTATTTTCTTACAAAGTCGTTCCCATAGGTATATACCTACAAAGGTATGGTACTGAGTTAGATTAGCAACCACATACTTTACCAAGGATACTTGTCCTCCGGATCATAACATATTTTGTGGAGAACTGCTAATTCATATGGTAGGTTAGGTCATTTTCATCTGGCATAACCTCAGCCTGTTCTTCATAAATTATTCCTTATGAAGTGCCTTAGTAAAGATATCTTCTATCGGATCCTTAGTCCTGCAGAGCTTCATACAAATAGCCCCTTTCTCAACATTATCTCATAGTAAGTGATGTCTCACATCAATGTGCTTAGTCCTTTTATAATACACTAGATTATTGGCCATGTTTTGAGCACTTGTGTTATCACACATTAGAATGATGGTATATGAGATGATACAATTTCAATTTTTGCTTGATCCATTGCATTTGTGGACTACAAGAAGATGCAGCTATATATTCAGCCTCAGCAGTAGATAGAGCAACTGAATTTTGCTTCTTCAAACCCTAGGAGATTAAGCATGAGCCAATAAAATATGCCATTCTTAAAGTGTTTTTTATATCTACTAAATATCCAGCATAGTCAGCCTGAACATAGCCCACCAAGTCAAAATTGTCTCCTAATGGATAGTATAAGACTAGTTCCCTTATCCCCTTCAGATACTTAAGAATTCTTTTTTCAGCTTTAAATGGGACTTCTTTGGGCATGCTTGAAATCTAGCACACATTCCTACACTAAAAACAATGTCAGGCCTACTTTCAGTGAGAGATTTAAAGGATTCAATAATCCCTCTATACATTATCTCATTTACTGAAGTACCTAATTATCATTGCCCATTTTTGAGCTAGTTCCAATTGAGGTATCAATTGTCTTTGCATCTCCGATGTTATACTTCTTCAATAGCTCCTTGATGTACTTATCCTGACAAATCATTGTCTTTTGAGAAGTTTGATTAATCTATAGACCTAGAAAGAATCTCAATTCACCCATCATACTCCTTTCAAATTCACTTTCTATCAGTTTAGCAAATTCTTCACATAGGGTTTCAAAAGTAGCTCTAAATATTATGTCATCAATATATATTTGAATAATCAATAGAATGCTACCTATGGTCTTTAAAATTAGGGTATTATCTAGTTTTCCTCTTTTGAAGCCATTTTCCATGGGAAACTTTAAGAGTTTCTCATACCAGACCCTTGGTGCTAGCTTCAAACTATAAAGAGCTTTATCCACTTTAAGTACATGATGAATAAAATCTGACTTTTCAAAACTTGGAGGTTGTTTGATATATACTTATTCTTTCAGGTTTCATTTGGCAAGGCACTCTTGACATCCATTTGAAACAGTTTGAATTCCATTTATGCAGCAAATATAGCAAGAATTCTGATTGCCTCTATTCTTGCTACAGGGAAAAAAGGTCTCATCATAGTCAATCTCTTCTTCCTGGTTATATCCTTGAACAACCAATAACAACCAATCTTGCCTTGTTTTTATTGATAGCTCCATTTTTATCTTGCTTATTCCTGTACACCCATTAGGTCCCAATGATTGTTCTGTTAATAGTCCTAGGAACCAAATGTCAGAATTTGCTTCTTTCAAATTGATGAAGCTTTTCTTGCATTGTATTAATCCATTCATCATCTTTCAGGGCCTTTTTTATATTCTTGGGCTCAACTTGGGATAAAAAGGTTGAAAATGCCATAGCATTCCTGGCTTGAGCTTTTTGTTTGAACACTATCTTCCAAGTGTGTAGTCAGATTCTCAAGGAGATGAGAGAATTTGTGCCTCCAATTTTCCCTTCACAAATTGATACCACTGGGACCAGGTCTTTGTTAATTCTGACTGGATTCCACCGGTTGTTCTTCTAGTGGAGTTGGAATTTATGGTTGAGTCCTGGATCATCATCACTATCATCACTCTTATCTGTATCATTAATCCCTTGATCATTATCTTCATTAGCAACATCCCTTTAAATAGGAATGAGTTTCTCATCTTCCGAACTTTCACCATCTCCAGTGTTTATTTGAATTCTTGACTCATTAAAGATCACATGACTACTTTTTTCAATACACATAGTTTTTTTATTGAACACTCTGTAAGTCTTGCAAGTTGAGGAGTAGCCTACAAAGACAGCTTCATTACTTTTGGAATAAAATTTTCCCAATTCTCCTTCTCCATTGTTTAGCACAAAATATTTGCATCCAAAAGGTCTGAAGTAGTCTATCCTAGGCTTTCTGTTGAATAACAACTCATATGGAGTTTTATTAAGAAGTGATCTAATAAAACACCTATTAGTCACATAACAAGCAGTATTCACTGCTTTAGCCGATAAACTCATTGGAAGACCACTATCAATTAACATAGTTCTAGCAATCTCTATGAGAGTTCTGTTTATCCTTTCAACAAATCTATTTTGTTGTGGAGTTCTGGGAGCAAAAAATTTGTGATTTATTTCATGGCCAGCACAAAATTCATAAACTTGTGAATTTTCAAATTCAGTCCAATGATCAAACCTAAATTCAACAATTTTGCAATTTAGCTTCACTTGAATTTTCTTGGAAAAAGCCGCAAGAACCTCATATTTTTTATCTTTGGTTCTTATAAACATTGTCCAAGTGAACCTAGAATAATCATCTACAATAACCAACACATATTTCTTCCCTTCTCTACTATGGACTTTAATAGGTCTACATAAATCCATGCGAAGTATTTCAAGAGGTTTGGAAGTACTTACTTCTTCAATTTGAAGAAGGATCTGGTTTGTTTACCTTTAGCACAAGCATCACAGACTTTGTTGTCTTAAAATTTCAGCTTTGGCAGGCTATGCACCATGTCCCTTGAAATCATCTTATTTAACAAGGAGGAACTCACATGCCCTAGTCTTCTGTTCCACAAATTAGCATCTTCACCTTGTGGACTTAAACAAGTTAATTCCTCATCAGTCACATACTGCAGATCAGCTACATACATGTTCTTGATCCTTTGGCTTTGAGAATAATCTTTCCAGATCTCATGTTTGATGCAGTGCATCCATCAGATGAGAAGTTTACCTCATTTCCTTTATCATGAATTTGAGATACACTTAGAAGACAGTACATTAGCCTATTCACATAATACACATCTTCTATCGCATGATGAGGTGATTTCCTAATCTTTGCAGCACCTTAGATGTAATCCTTTTTACCATTTCCAAAATACATGCCTCCCCCTTAAAATGCCTTAAGAGAGAGAGAAAACAATCAACCCTCCCAGTCATGTGTCTAGAACAACCACTATCCATAAACTAGTTTTGGTTATTATCCACCTTTTCTAGCATATTTTCCTCTCTATCTTTAGTAGTGGCCATTAGAGAGCTACATGATCCTGAAATTATTTTCTTCTCACCATGTTTTAGTAAGAAACTATCTCAATCCTTATCTTTCTCAAATTTATTTGTGGAGTCTTCCCATAAAGCCAACACCTTCTTTATTATACAGCTAGCTGCATTTTTTTTAATTTATTTTTTATTTTTTAGGATTTTGATAATTCTTTTTGCTGAGCTGACCACCCCTTTTTACAGCTCTAACAATCTTTATTTCCAGAAGTTCAACATCATTGTCTTCTTCACCAGGGTCATACTCTAAAGTTTTGAAAGTCAGGAGTCTCTCCCTTTTTGCTTCCTTTCTTTCAACCCCCAGTTCAGTTAAAGTAGCCATGATGACCAAAACACTCTAGGTGTAAACCTTTTAGAGTGAACCTAATCTGGTACCAATTGTTGGAACCCTTGGGGTTGAACCACATAATGAGTGACCATTCCCCTCAAAGTCAATCACAAGAGATAGAACAGTAAAAAAATTATGAGGTGCTGAAAAAACAAAGGCACTTAAGGTAAAAACATAAGAATTTTATGTGGAAACCCAAGAAGGGAAAAGCCACGGATAGCCCTAACAAGCACCTCAAGAAATCCACAATAATCAACAACCTGATTACAGTCTAGATTTTAGCCTACCTCTAGGCTTCTTTCACTTGTAATAACTCTACTACAAGCTCATGTTGGCAACTTTACCAAGGATTCTCTACGATGATTAACTCTAATCAGCCTCACACTTAGGCAACTCTACCTAAGCACACTATCCTCAAAGAGAAAAACACTACTCTTATAGCATGAGTAGTTCAACTATAATTCTGTACTAACTCAAGAACAATTTCAATTTAAGCTCACATAAATAGCTAAGAACTTGAGCAGTGGAATTTTTACTTCTATCTCTCTTCACTCTTTGTAATTGTGTAAAAACCTCATTCGATGAATAAGTGTCTCTTTTATTTTATAGATGAATGATGATTAGGTCTGAAATATCATTGGACCAACTGCCCTAATCAGTACAGAATAGAACTTGCAAGTTTGTTACACTAGAGGACAAAACTGTGCAGACAACATGTGTCAGCTGTACTGTTCCTTGCATATCCAGGGACCTGATCCCTTGCAGTTAGTTTCTCATCACCAAAACTACATATAGAAACAAGTGAAATAAAATATACAATCACATCACAAGCATAATAAAGTAAAGATAATAAGAATGATGATGACGATGATGATGATGATGTAATGCACAAGATTGTTGCACAATCTTTGAGACCATCGTACCGTCTCTGTATACACCTACAAAGCTAAAGCTACAAGGCATATGGCCCATGGGAGCTTCGTCAACCCATATACAATTCACATATATCTATATCTCTTCCATGACATATCCCTTAGGGAGGGTTTTAAAAGATGCCACATTTTCTATCAGAAAAAGGTATTGCTATTATTTCTCAGTATTTCCACAGTGGTACCAATGTTTCATGAATGAGTATAAGGATGTAATGATCACAACCAACAACAATGAGTGTTTCCACAGCCAACCATAATGAGTATTTCCATAACTAACTAATACACCAACACGTGAGCCAAATATCTAGTCATTATTTACAACCATCCATGAAATCCAACATGATTCATATGCCAATAGAGTAGGAATACATCACAACACACAATTGGTACCACAACATGCCTTTTCATTATATAAGATACAACTATCATCATGTATACAAGGATATCAATATCACATAGGACCTCACAAGGTCATACATAGCACATAATATTCCAAACGACTACAAAATTATCATATATTGGTCTCCACACGAACACAACACATTAAGAGAGCCATTTTCATGATTAGCTCCCACACCCTTAAAATATTTTTGTATCAAAATTAACTACCCAACCAAGTTTGAAAGAAGTTAAGGCTCTAACCTACCTCGAATTACAAAAACTGGAACAAAAGCCTTCAATCCACAATCTTACTTCTCACGCACGAACCTGGAATAAGCTAAAACTTGGAAATATAGTATCTATGCATTAAATGAAAGCTAACGATACCTGTATTGCCTAGTTTTAAGTTTGGGTCAAAATGGACTATTGAAATAGATTTTCAAAAAAGAAGGGCAAAATTGTAACTTTCTTTCAACAATGCATTTCCCATATTTTTTGTAGTCTACAGTTGGAAATCCAAGCAAAATTGAGTTTAAAATAAGGTTTAAAGAGAAGAATTTTTTTTTAAAACTTTACTGGGTAAAATCCCTGAAATCCATTTTAAGATCAAGAATCAAAGTTGTTTTGAAGAAGAAATTGAGGGAAAACTGATAATTATGAGGTTAGAAACTCATCCAAGTGGAAAGGGTACAAATTGGGATTTAATTTGAGAATTATAATTTTTAGGCCTTAAGGGCCAAAATCCTCACATTCTATACTAAATTCAAGTTTAAAGCAAGAATTAGATGATAAAGATTGAAGAAAATAATTGAAATGGATGTTATGGAGCTTACCCAAGCTTAGAAATGGAAGAAATAGCTCCAAATCATGAAACCCTAAGCTCCAAGTCTCAAAAATAGTGAAAATGGAAAAAATAAAGTTTTTATATACCCGGGCATCGCGATCGAGGACCAGAGTCGCGATCGCGGTACCTGGCCTGTCAAGGGTATTGCAATCATGGAAAAGTGTCGCGATTATGACATGTGTTTGCAGGCCCTAATCATGGTAGCGATAGGAGCATTCTTATCACGGTTGCACCAGCTTAGTGGTGCACCACCTGGGGACTTGGTGCATTCTAAGTCTCTGCAGGCCCCTCGAGATTCATCTGAAATTCTGGAAATGCAAACGAACTATGCTACCCTATCAAATTCGATGCCTGGACTCAATGACGATATTAGATTTTTGAAAAGACATCGTTTTCACACAACTTGACCTCTAAAAATCCAAAAGCACAACGTTCCAAATCGAAGGTCAAAATGAGATTTAAAAGTCATAAAACCACACCACCATGTTACCACCGTAAAATTGATGTTTTTGATCTGCTAACATAATTTGTTTTGTCATCCATCTCACGGATCAAAAGATATCAACTGAAATCAACTATAAGGCTGTCAAAGTTGCCAAAAACCACAAAATCACATAAATGACAGCAAAATACATTGGGAACTATATCAATCATCCCCACACCCTATAAATACCATAACAAAACAATGGAGAGGGGTAGAATGGTAAAATCACATAGAAACACATATTTTGCATATTTCATCAAAATTCAGGTCATTACATCATCCACCACTAAGAATCTAGTTTGTCCTCAAACTAAGAAAAAGAAAATCCCTGAATCACTAAAACGTTGGGGATAAGAACCACGCATATCAGACTCTACCTCCCAGGTAACCTCATCTACAGGTCGATGCCTCCATTGGACCTTAACTACAGGAAAACTCTAGAGCATAACCGTCTAACATCCCTAGCCAGTATGAAGACCAACCTCTCAACAAAAAGAACCTCTCATCTAACTGAATTGACTTCAAATGAATGATATAAGACTCATAAAAAATATAATGGCAAAGCATGAAAACATAAAAAACTAGATGAACAACTGATAAAATTAGGGCAAAGTTAACACATAAGCCACATCAAAAATAGTTCAAAGAATCTCAAATGTGCCAATATACTTGGGGGTAAGGTTTTCCTTCTTCCTAAACCTCATCACACTTTTCATTGGTAAAAATCAAGGGAAAACACGATCACCAATGCCAAATCTCAAGGTATGATAGTCCGCATAGTACTTCTACATACTCTGAGTTGCTCAAAGCCTATCCTGAATAGTCTAAACTCTATCCAAGGACTCACAAAGCAAGTCCTTATCTTGAGGTCTAACCTTAGAAACCTCAAACCAACCAATCGGAGAGCGACAATGCCTACCTTACAATTCCTCAAAAAAAGCTCTATCGATATTGAAATGGTAGCTATTATTATATGCAAACTTCTCCAAGGCCAAATGATACTTCCAGTGGCCACCAAAATCCATCACACAAGCGCGGAGCATATCCTCTAAAACTTAGATAGTCCACACTAACTGACCGTCAGTCTGAGGTGAAAAAATATGCTAAGATCAACTTGAGTACCCAATTTATCCTGAAAAGTCTTCTAAAAGTGAGATTCAATCAATGAATCTCGATCTGAAATAATAGACACTGACACCCCATGAAGACATACAATCTCATTAATGTAGTTATGGGTAACCTTTCAATATTGAAAAAGACCTGCACTAGAATAAAAATAGTAGACTTGGTCAATCGATCCATGATGACCCAAACACTATCAGAACCATAGAAGTGCAACGTAATCTGATCATGAAGTCCATAATGATCCAGTCCCATTTCCGCTCAGGTATGGGTAACCTCTGAAGCAATCTACCAGTTCTCAAATACTCTGCCTTCACCTGTTGGAAACATAGGCAATGAGCTACAAAGTTTGCTACATCCTTTCTCATACCACCCTACTAGTAATGCCGCCTCAAGTCACGATACATTTTAGTCACTCCCGTATAGATGAAATACCATGAATAATGAGCCTCTTCCAAAATAAATCTAATCCAGTCACCCACTCCTAGAATATAAACTCGGCCTCCAATCTTCAAAACCCCATCTGAATCAAGTGAGGCTTCCTTATCATTACCACTCAACACATTATCCTGAATCAACCTCAATCCAACATCATCAAACCAATGATCTCAAATTTGCTACATCAAAGAAGATCTAGCCTCTACAAATGCTAAAACATACCCAAGTGTCAAAATATCAAGCATAACTATCTGGTTAGCTAAAGACAAAACCCCTACGCCAAGCTACCCATGCTAGTCGACTTTTGGGTCAAGGATCTAAAACCACTTAGCCTTGCCCGAATGATAGAGAATAGTCAAGTCATAATCCTTAAGTAACTAAAACCAATAAGGCTGCCTCAAATTAAGATCTCACTGGGTAAAGAAACACTAAAGGCTATGATGATCCGAGAAAATCTCATAACGGACTCCATACAAGTAATGCCTCCACAACTTTAAAGCAAAAACAATCGCGCACAACTCTACATCATGGGTAGGTTAATTCTTCTCATGGGGATTCAACTAAAAAGAAACATACATAATACCTTGCCCACCTACATCAACAAAACACCTAACCCAACACCTAAAGTATCACAAGAGATGGTGAAACGCACACCCTCTTTGGGTAAAGTTAATATGGGAGCTGAAGTCAACAAATCCTTGAGATTTTGGAAGCTCGCCTCACTAGCATCGAACCATTGAAACAAAATCTTCTTCTGAGTCAACTTTGTTAACAGAGATGTAATAGAAGAAAAGACCGCAATAAAGCATCAATAATAACTTGCCAAAATAATAAAACACCAAATCGCAGTGGGCGAAGTAGGTCTAGCCCAATCACAAATCACTGCAATCTTGGAAGGATCAACAATAATACATTTCTTAGTTACCCATGACCCAAGAAAGAAAGAGACTCCAACCAAAACACACACTTGGAGAACTTGGCATACAACTTCTCATCCCTCAATATCTGAAGCACAATCCGTAAATTCTCCTTATGATCGGCCTCGCTCTTGGAAAAAACCCAAGATATCATCTATAAATACAATAACTAAGGGATCGTATCCAATAACTAAGGAGTCGAGATACGATCGTAACACTTGGTTGATCAACTCCATAAATGTGGCTATGCTATTGGTCAACCCAAAGAACATGACTAAGAACTCATAATGACAATATCGAGTCTGAAAGGCTATCTTTGAAATATCCAAAGCTCTAATCCTCAAATGGTGATACCCAAACCTCAAATCAATCTTTAAAACATCATCACATCCAAAAGGTGATTGAATAAATCATTAATACGAGAAAGAGGGTACTTATTCCTAATCATCACTTTATTCAACTATGGATAATCAATACACATATGCATAGGCCCATTCTTCTTCTTCACAGATAAGACAAGCGCATCCCATGGTGATACACTAGGTCAGATAAATCCCTTATCTAACAACTCATGTATTGATCCTTTAATTTCTCAACTCAATTGGGGCCATCTTATAAGAAGGAATAGATATAGGCTTGGTGCCCAACTCAATATCAATAGCAAAACAAATATCATAATTTGAAGACATACTAGGAAAATTCATAAGGAACATATCCATGAACTCACGGACAATATGAACAAAATCTAAAGAGGAGGTAAAGCAACACTAGTATCACAAATATGAGTCAAGTAAGACAATCATCCCCTCTCAACCAATCAATAAGCCTAAGTATAAGATATAACCCTCTTAGGACCTGAATAAAGCTACCCTTCCAAGCTATACTCGGCACACCTGGTGAAGCTAAAGTTATGATCTTAGCATAATAATCTAGAATCGCATGGTAAGGAGCCAACCAATCCTTACCCAAGATAACGTATAAATAGACCATATCTAACACAAGTAAGTCTACCCAAGTCTCACACCCCAAAAAAGTAACAAAATCTATTTTGGTTTACCCGATCCACCACTAAAGAATCTCCTAACGGGGTAGATACATGAATAGGCATGGATCACTAACAAAATCAAAACCCAAAGCAAAATCTAAAAATACATAGGAGAAAGTCGATCCCATATCAAATAACACAAATGCAAATCTAAAACAAATAGGGATGACACATGTGATCATAGTATTAAAATCCTCTATCTTTGGCCTGGCGGGTATAGAACAACACTGTCCACGAACATCAACTGGATGAGTAGCCCTGTGACCACTACCACAGGCTCCACTACCTCTGTCTCTCACACTTCTAGTAGAACCCCTACCTCTCACAATTAAAATATAAGTAGCCCTAAAAACATAGAAGGGATAATAATTGGCCACATGGCCATTCTTATCATAAATAAAGCAACCTTAACGACCAAACTCAATACAAAAAGGCACCACTAGGCCTGGATGGCCACCCTGAATTGCTATACTAGAAGATCCTCTACCCAAACTCTATAAGGCTGCCTGCACTGGTCTACTATGATACCTGTGAGAACACCTAAAATCTCCACCTTAAGAAGCTTGACCTATGAACTTACCAAAATAGCGCACCTTGTTAGAACCTCATTGAGATGCTCGAAGAATACCCTCAGTTATCTCAGCATGATCCACTATACTCTGAAAGGAGAAACCAAATAAACCATCTGAGACGTAGCTAACTGAACAAAGAAATCTAAACCTCTTTATAAACTTCTAAATCTTCTCAAAATCAGTGGAAATTTTGGTATTTAGAATATCTAGATAAGGCAAAAAAGTATGCCTCATAATCTACAAAAGTCATGGAGCCTTGCTCTAGGCAATCAAACTAATCCCTCATTCGATCCATCAAACTGTAAGGAAATCTCTCCAAAAAGGCATCAACAAACTAATCTTAAGTTATCTCGAGAGAATCAAGAAGTCTGCAACAAAAATTCTATAATTTCTCATAATAATTAATTAAGAACTCATAGACTTCCTCACCCATAATACCAATGAATCTAGAAGGACTCAAATGAGTAAATCTCTTGAACCTCTTCTTATCCTCAGAAGACATAACTATACTCACTATAAAAAGAGGCATGGTGCATCTGGTGGGCTGAGATCCTATCTGGGGAGGTAACATAGATGAAGGTTGAACTCCTGATCTTCAAATACTATAATCAGATGTCAGCGCTGAAATAGGAATAGTATTTAAGATCTGACGAGTACCAAGATTAGAATCAGGTGTAATTAGAGAATCCATACTTCAGAATGGAGAAACACAAAGCGTGCTCAAAGAAGAACCCTACAAATAGGTCAACAAGCAAACCAATAACCCCTCCAATACTAGGATGAAAGAACTCAGTAGAATTGAAGTAGAACCCATACGTCCAATATGTTCAACATGAGACTCAAGGGAATGTCCCCTAGCGCTACTCCTATATGGGAAAGATATATGTACCCTTCCACTACCTTAAGTCTATCCACGGCTTGTAACTCTATTTTGAGACTGGTCTCTCTCCCTAAATAAAGGCACTATATCTCAAACCTTATGAGATCTAGTCATCAACATCTGCACAAAAAAGAATGAAATATGACTTAGAACATAGGGTATGGAGGAAATTTGCATGATAAGGAATAAAATAAGAAAAATTTTCTAAAGCAAACCTATGATTTGGTATACTACTTGAACAACTGATTTAAATTATATAATAACTAAATTTGGTGAGTGGAAACATAATCAAGAAATAATATAAATAAATATAATACTAATAAAGTTTACAACATGATAAAAATGAAGAAAAAGCTGAAATTACATATCATGACTCTTACTAACTATCTATGAAGCTTCTACTATACTGACTATAAATAGCTAGGACATATCTCCAACTACAAATAATTAATACATATGGATAATCAAAATACAACACATAAACTATAATGAACTGGAGTTCTCGAAATAAGAGAACTCATCATCTATTGGCTGAGAGCTGAGAACTATCTGACCCTGGTGTATGATCTATATCTGGTACCTACATTATGAAGGATCTAGCCACAAACATATCTATGTGGTCATTATATTAGAATGTACTAAGTATATGGAGACATACACTAAATCATAGAATTATTCAAAACATGCTTTATTACTAGGGACATGAATTGTTTGCTAAAAAATACATTTAAAAACATGGATATACATGAAAACTATAAGTTATGGTGAGATTTATAAATATGAGTTGAAAATAATTTTGTAAGTTGGGAAGTAGCAAAACATGAATGTTGTAAGTAAATCTCATGTAAAACTAAACATGTTGTAAAACTATACTGAGGATCATGTATGGATACTGAGCATGAAAAAATGAGCATGTAAAATTGAGAATGCAATACCAAGTAAAGTATGTACTAAAATAATCTGAATAACTGAATAACTAAAAAACTCATTACTTAGTCAAGCAAACATAAACTTGTTTAGACTGAGCACTGACTAAAACTGTTAGAGGTATCATGTAACTGACATACCCCAATCTGGGATAATTAAGGTCCAACCTATAACCCAGTTTGAAGGGTATCAGTACCTTGCCACGGGTACTAGCACATGATTGTGCGGATCCAGTAATCCTGAGTCACGAAGGACTAGGGAGTCAGTCCTAAACTGGCGAGTGACCTTTAAGAGAGTGTCAGTCCTAAACTGGTTTGTGACATCTCATAATACTAAGCTGGCTACATAATTTTGGAACTTACGGATTGCTACTAAGGACCCAGTACTAACTGGAGGGTGAGCCTTCATACCTAGGTTTGCTCGGTGCTAAATCTTACTCCCAACTGAATGAAACTGGTGTTATTAATGGCTTAGCATGATAAGGTACTGTACTGATAAGTTCTCAATATGAACATGGTAGTCTGGAAATAGTAATAAAAATCATGACCTATCTAACTTATAACTTGAAAACAAATACATGTATAAACAGATAGGTATCGGATATATATAACCCTCTAGCACTGAATGATCACAAAATACGTAAACAACACTTAAAATAGTGGTATAAAATCATAGTTGAAAGACTCAAGACATAAGACATTTTAATAATTGAGTGAAATACATAAACTTGAACGTGAGGATGATTTAAACTTGATAAAACAACATATTCATATGATTTTAATTAATAACTTGAAGTTTGACATGGAATTACTTGAATAGAACTTGAGTAATTGAAATTTAAAACATGAGATAACCTAATTTACATGGGAAAATATGTTGGAATGTCTTGAATTCAAATTTCTAAGATAACATGGATTAAATACATGATTTACATGGATAATATCACAAAAGAAGATTAAAATTCATACTAGAACAAAAAGGGAAATTTTTGGGACTCAATGGGTAGAAGGAACCCATTGATAAATACCCCACGTACATCAATGGTTAATTTCTTGAAGAAGGATTGAACTTGAAAACTTGAACTCTTGAATTTTTAGGAGGAGAAGCTTGAATTCTGCATTCTTAGGAAAGGGGAAGGTTTCTACATGAGTAGTTTTTAGGATAAAGGGCAAATAATGCCCTTTTGAGTGTTATAAGTCATGTTTTGGATGACTGAGGTTGAGGAAGGACCAAATTAACCCTTGTCCCTTTAATCATAAAGCTAAAAGTACAACATATCTACATTACAGACCCTACGACAGGGGAATAACCTACGCAATACAAACCCTATTCTAGGGGAATAGCCTACGTAGCGCAGAAACTATTCTGGGGGAATAGCCTACATGTGCAGACCCTATTCTGGGGGAATGGCCTTGCGTGGAGCTATTGTATACCTTTAATATTTCTCAGGAAAATAGGGGAAGAGGGTGGGAGTGATGGAAAGAATATACATGTGGTGCCTTGGCACCTAGAGTAGACTCATGTGTAGGGGCCACAAATGTAACCCCTCTTATCTCCTGAGTTGTTAGTTCTTGGAGGTCACCCAATATCCAATCTTTTGGCACCAATGATGGTCGGCATGCTCACTAATAAGTTGCCAATGGAGATATCTAGTACACTAAAAAATGTTATTGCTAGTAGTAGTCGATGCCTTCAAATTGAATGGTGATGGTGGTGTCTAAATTTATGATGCTCCTTTTCTTCTCTGATTTTCCTTAATATGTCCATATGATACTCATTCTGGGAGGATTTTTATGCCTTCCAAAAATCTTTACCAAATATCCCTTGTTATCACCATCCTTTCTAAACTCTGTGCCCTCTTTTCTCTTACTTAAATAATAGGCTTCTCGTAATAAAGTAAATCACTGGCTGGTCTTTATCCTTGAACTCTGTCTCAATAATTAAAGAAATTGGCACAAATGGTAAAGTGGTGATTAATTTTCCAGTGAGTTCTTTCACCGAGGTCCTCAAGGTCACTAGCTCCGTATACTATTTCTTCAACTCTAGGGCCCTTAACTTATTCATCCTTTAATTCGGGCCTCAAAAGCATCTAACCTACTATTTAGGGCCCTATCAGTGCTCTCAAAGTCTTGATTAGCTGAAGGCTTCACCTTCTTTAACAATGGATTGACCTATTTGTTAGTGATGGCCTACTTTTTTTTATGTATAGCCATTTTCCAAGTTGTATCTCATAAGAAATCCTAGGGCACTATAATATGTCCATTGGTAGGTGAGTGATGAATGGATGATTCTAGAGTAGGAGTTTGTGAACTAGGAATATTCAAGCTTCAAAGTGGAGGATGTGGTGGTAGTAGAAACAGTAGTAGTGTTGAGCCTTAAGGCCTCACCATGTGAATCCACAGTTACTCTACTAATATCAGCAAATTTGGGAGTATCAATATCCATCACAATAACATTGAAATGCCTTATCTAATAAGGCTACCCCACCTATAATCTTTTCCTTAGACATGAGATTAGTTAAGTCCTAAATAATCCCAAGATATGTAAAGTGGTGAACCTCCACAAAATGATCAATCTCAAGAAAATCTATAACTCTATCCTCCAAACACAATCGAGTAACCAAACATAGAAATTATATACTCATCGAGGCCTCTACCACTCTATATCTGACCTTTTGTGCAATCAATCTAGAAATGTTTATCTCATAATACTCTGTAATGCTAGAAACCAAAGCATATCAATTAAAGGCTAATACATTATTGCCTACCATGGGCCCCAACCAATGTCAAACCAATGACCAAAATGACTTTGCAGTAAAACTCAATGTGGTCTTCGTAATCTATGACTCAACACCAATCACCCATTCAATTGTCTCCCATTGTATAGTAATTATATTTGCCATCCATATGTGATGCACTATTTATCATCCGTTCTAAATCACTTTAATTTTGCCTTGTTCAACTCACCTACCTTATAATTAAACTCAGTTGTGTTGGTCAGAGCCTTAAAATTCTGACCATAAAGGAATCACAAAATGGGTGCTCCAAAATATCCACCTTTGTGCCTCATACCAACATGGAGGACAGTGTCGACAAACCCTTTCACAATATACCCTCTGTAGCCTATACCTAGAATATGGCCTAATAAAATGCATAGAACTCCTGAACCAGCTCGAGAATGTATCTACCAAATTGCTTGGTCGTCCACCTAAAGATCGATTTGTTGAACAATATCTCAGATTTGGGCATCTTATACATAACCGTGGTCATTATTCTAGGATATTCATTTAAACTTCGCTTTGGCTGAACCCTATCACTTAATGCCAAATCTCTATCATAAATTTTTTGTATACCCGGGATTCGCTATCTATAAACCTACTATACCATTTTGACCTCATATCTCAACAGTCGATGGTAGAGGACTGTATGCTAACATTAGCATTATTATTTGAGTTGTGTGTTTCAGACTTATTTCCTTCTCCCACCTGTGAGGGACTGTCAGCTGAGGTCCCTTCTTCATTACTAAACTTACTCTCAACATATTCTTCTTTAACTTTGGAATTCCTTCTTTTAATCGATAGGGTAATTTTTCAAAGTGGGGATACCCCAGGATTCGTTGTCCTAGGTATACTTTTATATCGCTCAAGTGGAGTCATAAATAGATACTCCTCCACTGAGCTATTGAATTTTTCATCGGTAGAAACATCTAAAACTTTTTGAGTCGACACTCCATATCTAGGTTATTGGCGGGGTTTTCTTGGCCCCTTACCTTATTCTCTTCATTGATTTATTTTTAGATGTCATGGTACCTGTGGAGGGTAAACTTTAGTTCTCAAAGTATCAAGAAACCATTAATAAGAATGTATGTCACTGCTAGTCACAATGGGTCAATCAATGAGTCGTTACCAAAGGGTACGACTAGTTGGACAACTCATTGGGTTCTAATCCTAAAACTTATCAAGAGAAGTTTATTAGTTTGAGAGGTTACAATAGGTGGTTAGGTCACCTAATGACTCATCATGAGACCTATACTGAGAGAATTTCCCAACTCGAAAACTTGCAATTTTTAGTCTGCCAATACAATGATCATGACTCTCACAACAACTTATTGCCTATGGGAGCCAGTCATTATGTCAATTGTAAGTAATTTACTAAGGTAGTTTCTTCAACATATTTTATTGCACTCCATTTCAATTAACAAGTTAATATAAAGGTAGAATTTTATGATCAATAAAATGGGGTAGAATACCAATTCCTTAATTTAAATTATTAAAACATATGTCAGGGCTACTCAAACTTCAGCATGGATATAAATTTAGTTCAAATTCTACAATAGGTTACCAAACACAACACATAAAATCACATTATGCATCATAATAAACCTAACTCCATAGATTTTAGAAATAATTGAGTGTTTCATTCACACAAACCTATTTTTCCTTTGCAAACAAGTTCACCTAGGGTTACATAAATTCCAAAAAATGATAAAACACCCAAAGCTAAATATCAACACCAATAATTAAAAAAAATACAAAGAAATTTAACTTACTTTGATTTTGATGTTTGAAGAAGGAGAGTACCTAAAAATTAGTGAACTTGCACAACACGAGTAAAGTGAACCAAAGGATGCCAATGTTTTGTGAATTTAATTATAGAAGAGGATGAATTAATGGAGAAAGTGGAGAAGTTGTGTGGTTTTGTATGGGGGATTTATGGCATTAAATTATGGGTGAATAGGGCTAATCAAATGTAATTTTAGGTTTTAATTCAAGAGATTGGGTCAATCTAGTCGGGTACTTTAAGTTATTAATTGACACTAACCTAGTGATTATGACTAACCTAATGACTTATTTCTAAGGGTGATGAATTGTTACCAACTCCTATTTAGTACAAGTACAGAATACTTACATAGCCTTTTATCCCGGTGTCAATGAGAGACGAGAGGACCGGTCATGAAGAAGAATGAGTTCTTCTAAGTTGTCATGAGACTCATAGGGTGACGCTTTACACTATGACTTACCTATCTCTAGTCCTCATGACTAGTCATGATAGGTCATTATGAGACTCAATGACTTATGTTTTAATTATTTTGAGAGTCATGGGGTGGAGTTCTTGCAATTCTACAAGTTCATATTTTCAGCTTCAATGATGACGGGTGACCTTACAAGTTGTTTCCTCTATTAAAGACTCATTATGAATTTGTGAGGCCTATTTCACTATTTTTTTTTACTTTTTTAAGCTTCAGTCCAACAACTCCCTGCACTCTTCAACACACGTTATCTCCACATTATAAACTAAAAATCAATGAAAAACAAACTTAAAATCCTTGGGTTGCCTCCTAAGAAATGCTTGATTTAACATTGCAGCATGGCATGGTTAATTTGGCAACTCAAACTTCACCAAAGTAACCCATGGGTTGACATTCATGCATCGGCTGATTTAATGTCATGATACTAATTGGGTATCTTGAATACTCTGACTTCATCAAGATAGGCCTTCTTCACTACCTTTATCTCTTCAACAGTTTTGAGGAGTTGTTTTATCTTTTGCCCATTTATTTTAACACTCTTTCATCACTATTGACTAATGCTAATGGGAAGATATGGAATTTCATAAATGAAATATTTGAAGTTACTGTAGTCAAGGATGGGGGGAAGTCTTTAACTTTGCAATTATCTAATCAAAATCAAGGTGGAGTGGTTGATACTCCCAAATTACAACTTTTCTAAAAGAGTGTAAGCGGTTGTTGTCAAATATATAAATCAACTAGGTTGAGGTCGAATCCCACAGTGAATAAGGTGCTAACTAAGTCTTATTATTATTAATGGACCATTAGTCATAAGTTCCCTGAAATTAAAAGGGGGTTTATTGTTAAGAATATTGATTCAAGTGTTTGCAAAATATTAAAAACTAATGTTTCAATTGTAATGTATAACGAACGAGATTGATAAACTAGGGTTATATGATTACTAAACTTCTTCAATACGAAAGGCTATGGTTTTTACAATTCAATACATCAACAATTCCAATTACAAGGACAATTGTATTATTACTTCCATCTAATTGCTTTTCAACCTTCAAAGATGGATTAACTTTAATTCTTTCAAAATTAAAGTGATAAAATAGTTCAACAACTAAATCCTCAAGAGATTGATCTGGTTAAGGTATCAATCATGAAATTAGAGGGTAATTACTCTAATCATTTTGTAACCCTTCACTTTTCCCAAAACTAATTTCCTTGTTCAAGAAAGTAATGTTAATGGAAACATCCCTCAAGTTTGCAACCCAAGAAGAATCATTAAACTAAAGATAAAGTTATGTATTTGAATTTATTTTCAAGATTTTATCAATCCCATAACCCTAGCATTGAATTACACTAAGGATCCCATAATCCTAGTTATGGGAGCTTTGGCCAAACATAATTAAGGAAAAGAGAACAATATATATTTCATAAACAATTTAGAATCAACTTACAAAATAAAGATGTTTCTCAAATCCCAAATTACAAACAACAAGTGAAATCCCTATGCGGTCAACTTGTTTCTCATATAATTCTACGTTACAACTTTACAAAATAGCCAAAAGATACCTAATCTAACCCTAAGTTGGGTATTTATAGGCTCCCAGAAAATTGGGATTTAGAATTTAAACTCAAGTAGCCGCTTCATTGCTGATAGTATGCTTGACAGACCATCAGACAAACGATGGTCAATCAGTCAAGCCATCAGTAATTTCTATTCTAACACTATTTTGGATCTGGATCACATCCCTTTCTTCCTCTTATGGCTCTATTTTTGGATCAGGGTTGACGTCTTTTTCCTTTCTAACCTCAGGTCTAAAACTTGTGTTGTCATCACTTTTTCTTTCACTACTGTCTCATATATTTTATGACTCACACTCCTCATCAGACTGGGATAGTGCTTGATTTTTCTTTTCACTTTGTTGGGTGTGGTAAGACGAGGCTTCGGTATCCTTTTCTTGTTCATTTTTGGTTCTTGAAGTGGTGGGGTCTCAATCTGGTTTAGATTTATCCCCATCTCTCTTTCTTAGAAGTTTTGGAG
Organism: Capsicum annuum; assembly: GCF_002878395.1. Classification (NCBI taxonomy): domain Eukaryota; kingdom Viridiplantae; phylum Streptophyta; class Magnoliopsida; order Solanales; family Solanaceae; genus Capsicum; species Capsicum annuum. Next base: position 34,670,146 of record NC_061120.1, on the reverse strand, counting down.
TCATGGTACCTATACTTGCAATACAATTTCATAATTCTTGAAATTTAAAGCCTAACCCAAAGTTAATACTAAGATTTAAGTAGAATGAATATAAAAGTAGTAAATGATGGAAGGGTGGGATGGATGGCAGGTTTAAATAGAGAAGAAAAGAAACAAAAGAGTTTATAGGATGATAATTTCAATTTAAGGGGAATGATTATTTGGAAGTTTCAACCGTTTAGGGAGTTAAAGTGACAATGACGTGCATGTAAATGCCCTTCTTCTTATCATAAATGTCATTGGGTCAGGTTAGATGCTTAAGTGGGCTAAAAGAGACCCAAAATTTGGGCTTGGACTATAACTCAAACCCAATATAATGTCATTTAAATGATGATGGAAAGTGACGGGTTAACAATGGTCCATCACAGTTGCGATGACCTGTCGGCCTAGCCATTGCCATTATACAGAATAGTGGCAACTCAACCCTTGACTGACAATTAGGTTGAGGTTCATTGCATGGGTGACGGTCCATCACACTGACCATCAAGCCGTATCCAAAAATTACCTTTTGTGAGCTATAAGTGACGGTTAGGGCAACAGTGCATCGCTTGCATGATGGTTCGTGAGTCTCTCCATCGCTATTTATCTAGAATGTTTCAACTCTAATTTCTTGTAATTACAACTCCTCCATACTAACCCCACTGGATTGCTTGACCCATTTTCCATTTACCTTGAATACACTTCCATCTTTGTTCTCCAGCTCAACTACTCCTGATGGAAAAACTTGAGTTATTTTGAAAGTTCCCGGCCATTTTGAATTCAACTTCCCAGGAAAAAGCCTGAATCACGATTTAAAGAGCAACACCCAATCACTCACTAGAAAGTCTCTCTTTGCAATTCTTTGATCATGGTACCACTTAATCCTAAACATTTAAAGACTAGCCCTTTCATAAGCTCGGAGGCGAAACTCATCAATTTGATTTAGTTGATCTAGCCTTAAATTAGCCGCTTCTTTCCAAGTCAAGTTCAACCTCTTGAGTACCCACAATGCCTTATTTTCAAGATCCACTGGTAGATGGCAAGATATTCCACAAACAAACTGGTAAAGGGACATTCCAATGGGCGTCTTAGAAGTTATTCGATACACCCAAAGAGCATCATCAAGTTTTCTTGACCAATCACTTCTATTAGCATTAACGGTTTTGACAAAGATAGACTTGATTTTCCTATTTGACACTTCCACTTGCCCACTAGTTTGTGGATGATAAGGTGTAGATAACTTTTGTTGTTTCTCCCAGTATTTAGCAAATGTAGCTAAATACTTTAGTGCAAAGTGTGATCCTCCATCACTTATAATAGTTCTTGGAAAACTAAAATGTGAAAAGATTTTTTTTCTCAAGAAGGGAACCACTCTCTTACCTTCATTGTATACTAGAGCTACCACTTCCATCCACTTGGACACATAGTCCACAACAACCAAGATTTATTTGTGACCATAAGAGCTAACAAAAGTCCCCATAAAACTTATGCCCCAAACATCAAAAAGCTCGATCTCCATCATCTTGGTCATTGGCATTCCATGATGTCTAGAGATAGACATTGATCACAAGCCCTCAAAAATTCATAAGCATCTTTGTGAATTAAGGGACAATAGTAACCACTTTGTAAAATCTTCCTCACAGTCTGATCATCTGCATGGTATCACCATACTAGGGACAATGACATGCTTCCAAAATTCTCAATATTTCCATTTCTATTATACATCTTCTGATAACGTTTTCAGCACAATGTCTAAACAAATAAGGCTTGTTCCAAAATACCTGGTCACTTCATGTAGAAACTTCTTCTTATGATGAAACAAGAAGTTTTCTTAGAAAATGTCACTGACCACAAAGTTTGCAAAATCGACATACCAAGACACCAAATCATGAGAAGCACCAAGAACCTATTCATCCAAAAATGAATCATCAATTTCCAGCTCTTTAGCTCTCTTACCTTTATGTTTCCACTGCAACAGATGGTCTGCTACTTGATTCTCACATCCCTTCCTATCTTTGACTTCAAATTCAAACTCTTGAAGTAGCAGCATCCATCTAATAAGCCTTGGTTTGGAATCTTTCTTTGCCATTAGATATCTCAACGTTGCATGCTCGGTATGAACCACCACCTTGGTTTGTAATAAATATGCCCAAGACTTTTTGAACATATAAACCACAGCTAAAAGCTCTTTCTCGGTAACTATGTAATTATTTTGCACTTCATTTAAGGTCTTACTAGCATAATAAAAGGAAAGAAAAAGTTTTTCCTTCTTTTGACCAAGAACAGCTTCGAGTGCAACTATCACGACTGATAATACTCAACTCACTCCCATAATTGAGGGGTGAGGTGATCGTTGTCAAGTAACCCAATTTGAATTTGGGTCGAATCTCAAGGAGCAGTTTATAGGCCTCAAACCCAATTGGTGCTCTAATTACTATGAGGTTACATGGAATGCTAACAAAAACGACATGTGAAATAAATGGGGGAATTTGTTTGGAAAATTTTCATGCAATCTTTACCAAATGTTCAAGAGATGACACTTTCATTTTAATCAACAATATTGGGGGAAATCTTAGGATTATGTCTACCTAAAGGTAAAAGTATGTGGGTTAATGATGGTTTAGCATGAAATTTAGTTGTTGACCAAAGCATAGGCTAGGTCGAAGATCATTATGGTTAATATTTCAATAAAACCACAATGATTTCACCCATTGGCTCTTTTGTTCACCCAACAAGTGTGAAAATTCGTAATCACCCAAAACCTCAATCAAGCATTCCTATTTCTACGATGATGCTCTTGACATGATTTACATTCCTAATACACTTATTTCTAAGATTGCAAAAGCAGTAAACCATAGGCTCAATTGTCCACCATTGCCTTGTCCCTCTATAACCCTCTTTCAAATATGTTATGTGTTACCTAATATTCACATTCATTCCTTTCTTAAGGATGATAAAGGGTTTCTAGAGTTTTTGATTTTCACCCATCAAATCTATTTGGAGATTTGGGGCTTTCACCCATCAAATTCCAACTCATAAGATCAAGAAATGGTGAAATCCTTACTCAACAACCAACAATCATGTAGACACAACAATACCCACACACAAATTACACTCTAATACAACATAATCCTAAGACTAAAGAAGTTTGCTACTCATTAGATAGGAGAAAACAATTTTACCAAGTAGTGAATCAATGGAATTCATAATAAGAGAGGGTAAAATAATCTTCAATTCCATACTTCAATTTCACTAACTTCCCTTTGGAACAATAATTACAAAACAAAAAATGAATAATCAAATTTTCATTCCCAAATTCTAAGGTTCTTCACCCACTCTAAAGTGTTTGGAATTCTCCATATAAATCTTGCTTCAACTGTCTAATTTACCACAAGTCCCTTTACAAATTCTTCTCACTAGGTCGTGGTCGCAGAGCTTTAGGCTATGATCGATCAACAATGGTCGCAGCTATGATTGAGTGATTGCATTGTATTGGCCAATTTTGACTGACCGCTGTCGTATTTCTCTATCCGAGATCATATTACCTGAGGTTAGGTAAATTTTTTACTTAGCTGATAGCAATTGCGGTGTTTGGACCACAACTGCAATACCCAAGGCCCTTTCTGCTCTGAGTCATCAGCTGCACTTTTCCTGCTCCCTTTTAGTCATTATAAGCTTCAAGCCACATCTTTCAACCTAATTAGCCCTATGCCAGCAAAGAGTGGATATTAGTGCATTTAATCACAAATATGTCTTATTTATTCCCTTAGAATGAGGTAATGTGCACAAATAATAAGTGTGAAGGAGTGGTAAAATCACCACTCATCAATGACACAAGGCTACCCCCAAGTTGCGACAACAGTGCTAACGGTCACAAGTGACCACAAGCTAACCCATGAGTTGGTACCTGCTGTGAGCACCAAATAAAATATGAGCATAACCCATGCACAAAAGATAAATTGAGAAAGAAAATATAAACATTCATATTGAAATACCAAATCAATCATAAGCTTGAAATATCTAATAAAAATGAATGTAACTGATTGACTGTCTGAATGTTTGAGATTCTCTAAACTAACTGAGGAGTTGATGGGATAGACTACGAACTAACTCTGACTGACTGAACAAAAAGAAATACTGAATTAACTGGATAAACATAATATGTCCTCGATGGATGAGGACTCACCACTACGGCTGCTGGATTATGCTGAGTTGCCTAACTACGTCAAGAAACTATGCGTCTGAACCTATGATATAAGACATCATAATGCAAAGATGAGTATACAATCAGTACTTTGAATGTACTAGTTTATGATATAAGGTTAGGATGATATACATGGGGTACTGTACATATGAAATAAGGAATAACTGAATATCATGAGATAACCGAACATGAATGTATGAAAACTGTGACATCTGAGAATGCAAGACCAAGCATAAATTTGTAATCTAAAATAAGTCTAAAATCTGAAATACTGCCAACTGTATGACTGAATAATTGAAAGTTTATACACTTGGTAAAGCAAACCTAAACTGAAAATATATTGAATACTATATTGAGACTGTGGGAGGTATCATCTAATCGACATGCCCCAATTTGAGCTAATTGGGGTTCAACTTATAACCCTAGCTGGAAGGGTGTCTGTACTATGCCATAGGTACTAACACTGTTGTGTGGATCCTAATCTAATGTCCCAAAGGACTAGGAAGTCAGTCCTAAACTAGTTGATGACCCCTAAGATAGTGTCAGTCCTAAACTAGAGGGTGACATCTCAAAATACTATATTGGCTACGTAGTTCTAGAACTTAGGGACTACTACTAAGGATCGAGTTCTAACTAGCGGGGAGCCCCCATCCCTAGGTTCCTCAATGCTAAATCCTGCTCCTAACTAAACTGACACTGGTACTAAACTGAATTGAACTCAACTAAAGCTATTACATAACTAATAGTGCTCATCATAAATATGAATGTCTGAGTATAGTGATAAGATTCATGGATTAACTGTCTGAGTACTTGAAAAGCTGAATTCATATAAGTCACAAAGGTATCAGGGGTTCATAACCCACCAGCACTAAATGGAATTTACCATAATGTCATATAAAAGATTTGAAACCATAGTAGAGGATCATTGTTCAAAACCCAACACTTAGGCATTACCAGACTAAAAATCATAACTTGGGGATTTAACGTGAATCTTTCAACATTCAAAACATGTAATGTTTCATTCCACTTGAAAACACTCATAAACATAACGTGTAATTGAAAGAACATGAGATTCATAGAGATATTTCAACTTAAACATGAAAACTCATAATTTAAAACCAAAAGGAGCTTCTTGGACTCCATGGGTGAAAGCAACCCATGGATGAACATCATGCATACCTCACTAGGTGAATTCATGAAGATTCATAAGGATTTCTTGAGGTTTAAAGCATGAATTCTTTGATTGCTTGAGAATGGGTTAGGGTTTGTTCTTGAGGAAAGTAAAGCGTCTTTTGAGAGAATTTGTTATTGAAAGAGAAAATAATGCTATTTGGGGAGCTAAATTTTTTTATAGACTAATTGGGAGAAGAGAAATGGCCCAAATGCCCTTAATTATCGAGAAACAAAAAATTTGGATGGGTGAAGAAGGGAGCACCGCAGACTCTGGAGTGGTGCATCGGAGGGGGAGCCATGGGCTCCAGAGCGGTCCACTGGAGGGAGTGTCGTGGGCTCATCTCAGTACTGCTACTATTTTGGATCCCCAAACATTCCTATACGCTCGTCCAAAAATTCTGAAATGCACTGAGACTTACTTTTAACTACCCCGATCATGACTTAACTTAAAAATCCATGGTCTGAGGTCAGGAAGGTCAAAAATAATATCATAGAAGATTGGGGGACTTGGAAAAGAGTAAGTTCCAACACTTAGGCTAATTTCTAAGCTTTGGACCCCTTATGCGTGCAATTGAGATCTGAAATAAGCTAAGACTTTTATGGTGTATTATGATATCTCTCCCTTGGGAATATTCATCCCGAATGAGACTGGTTAGCTGAGAACACTGGAGTAACTGAGATCATAAAATGAATATGTATGATTGAAAACATGATTGCATAATTGAGTCTGAAACATAATACATGAACTGAACTGAACTGAATACAAGCAATTGACATGAGATGGATTACATAGCTGAAACTGAGGATGAAAAAGAGTCAATCTAAGGAAAATCATTACCTTAAACTGAATCTGAGTTTGTGGAGAAAAGATGAGGGTAATAGGTTTGCATATCTGCTTCTGCTTCCCAAGTGGCTCTCTCAATGGACTGATTATGCCAAAGAACCTTGACCAAGAGAACTTTTTTGTTTCTTAGTCTACGAATATGACTATCAAGGATCTCAACTGGGATTTCTTTATAGGAAATGATATCCTGAAATCTATGCTTTCTAATAGGACAACAACAGTTAAATCACTAATACACTTATTCAACAAGGAAATGTGATACACTAGATGTACTAATGCTAAATCTGTAGGCAACTCTAGCTCATAAGATACCTTTTCAAAATGACTTAAGATCTTATATGGTCAAACATAATGGGGACTAAGCTTTCCTTTCTTGCCAAATCTCTTTACTCCCTTCATGGACAAGATTTTCAGATAAACCAAGTCACTAACCTCAAACTCAAGATCTCTTGTCCTTACATGTGCATAGGATTTCTGATGGCTTTGGGCTATCTTCAGCCTCTCCTAAATTAACTGAACTTTCTCCATCGTATCAAACACTGTATCTGTCCCTATCAAAGCAGCTTCACCTACCTCAAAAAAAACAATAAGAGATCTACATCTCCTTCCATAAAGAGTCTTAAGGGAGCTATCTAAATACTAAAGTGATAATTATTGTTATATGTAAACTCAATCAAAGGTAAATAATTATCCCAACTACCTCTAAAGTCAATAACACATTCTCTCAAAATGTCCTCTAAGGTCTAAATATTCCTCTCTGCCTGACCATCTGTCTTAGGATAAAAAGTTATACTGGGATAAACTTGGGTACCAAGACCTTTCTGAAAAGCCTTTTAAAATTAAGAGGTAAACTTAGTACCTCTATCTGATATGATAGAAAAGAAATCTCATGCAACCTAAACAACTCCATAATATAGAGCCTGGAATAATCCTTAGCTGAGTAAGAAGTATGAACTGGTAGAAAATGAGTTGATTCGGTCATTCATCTACAATGACCTATATTGAATCATGCTGACAATGCATGCAAGGCAATCCTATCACAAAATCTATGTTCACCACTTCCCACTTCCAAGTGAGGATACTGCACTCCTGCAATATGCTACTAGAACTTTGGTGCTCAACTTTAACCTGGTGACAATTAGAAAACTTGGCTACAAACTCTACAATATCCTTCTTTATACCACTCCACCAATAGATTCCTCCAAAAGTCATGGTACATCTTAGTGTCTCCTGGATGGATAGAGTATCGCAAAACATGCACTTCTTCAAGTATTCGTTGTCTCATGTCATCAACACACAAAACAAATAATCTTCCCTGGCAATGAATTACACTATTTCCCCCTTAGGAGAAAACCTCCACCTTTTGATCTCTAACGACCTTCTTTAATTTGACCAAACTAGAATATCTGTCTTGCTTTTCTTCCACTTTGGCAACCAATAAAGATTTTGACCTATTCTGACCCATACACTACCTTCAACTAAATCAACCAATCGAATACCTAATCTAGAAAAATGATGAACTTTACTAACTTACGTCTTCTTATCCTCCTCAATATGAGCAATACTGCCCATACACAACCTGTTAAGGGTATTTTCCACTACATTGGCCTTGACTGGATGATACAACACACTCATATCGTAATTTTTCAACAACTCAAGCCATCTTCTCTGATGAAGATTTAAATCTTTCTGTGAGAACACATACTGTAAACTTTTATGATCTGTGAACACATCAACATGAACCCTAGAAAAATAATGACTCTAATTTTTCAAGGCAAAAATAATAGATGCCAACTCAAAATCATGAGTAGGATGATTCTTTTCATGGGTTTTAAGTTGTCTTGAGGCATAGGCTATGACCTTACATCTCTCTGTATCAATACACAACTAGGATACACTTTAGAAGCATCACAGTAAACTACAAACCAATTGAACCATCTGGCAATGTCAATACTGGAGCAGTGAGTCGAGTCTTCAACTTCTGAAAACTCTTCTCACAAGAATCTAACCACTGAAACTTGACTTCTTCTGAGTCATTTGAGATATAGGGGATGCAATAAAATAAAATCCTTCAAAAAACCATCTATAATAGCCGACCAAACCCAAAAAACTCCTGCTATCTTATAGAGAGGTGGGTCTGGGTTAGTTCCTCACTGCTTTAGTCTTTTGAGGGTCAACTCTAATGTCATCATAAAAAATAATATGGCCAAGGAAAACTACTGATCTTAGCCAAAATCTTTACTTACTAAATTTGGCAAACAACTAATTAGTTCTAAGGGTCTGCAATATAATTCTCAGATGGTCTACACGAACATTCTCACTACGATAATAAACAAGAATATCATCAACGAAGACTATGAAGAATATGTCCAAGTACTGCTTGAGTATTCTGTTCATCAAGTCCATGAAAGCTATAGGAGCATTTGTTAGTCCAAAAGACATAACTAGAAGTTCAAAGTGACCATATCGAGTTCTAAAGGCTATTTTTGGAATGTAACATTTTCTGACTCTAAGCTGATGATAGCTGGATTTACGGTTTATCTTAGAGAAAGAACTGGCACCCTAAAGTTGGTTGAACAAGTCATCAATCCTGCGAGTGGATACTTATTCTTGATTGTGACTTTGTTCAACTGATAGTAATCGATGCACATTCTGAGAGAACCATATTTCTTATGCATGAACAAGACTGGATCGCCCCATGGGGAAACCTCAGACTAATGAATCCCTTGTCTAAGAGATCTTTCAACTATCCTTTCAATTTTTTAAGCTCAGCTAGAGCCATTCTGTAAGGTAGGATAGAGATAAGTTGGGTATCTGGAATGAGATCTATTCTGAAGTCAATTTCCCTTTCAGGAGGAACTCCGAGAAAGTCTTTAAGGAACATATCTGGAAATTCACATATTACAAAAACTTACTCAAGACTTGGAGTCTCAGACCTAGAGTCATAGACTCAAACAAGATGGTACATGCACCCCTTAGACATCATTTTTCTTTCCTTAAGATAAGAAACAATTTGACCCTTAAGCACGAAAGTAATATCGCTCCATTCAATAATTAGTTCATTAGGAAACAAAAACTAAACAACTCTATTTCTATAATCAACTGAGGCATAACATAAGTAAAGCCAATCCATGCCAAGAATGACATCAAAATCAGTTATCTCTAACTCTACAAGGTCAACTGAGGTGACTTTCTGGGATACTGTAACTGGGAAGTTCCTCTATAACTGCCTGGCTACAATAGAGACACCCACTAGAGTAGACACTGAGAAGGGTTCTGCTAATGGTTCAGGATTGACGCCAAATTTGACAGCAATATATAGAGTTACAAAAAAAAGTAAAGCTCTGGGATCTAATAAAGCATAAATATAAGGAAGAAAGACATGTAACATACCCATAACCATGTCAGGAGAACTCTCCTAATCCTGTCAGGACTGCAGTGCATACAATCTATTCTAGTGCTTACCATCAGTGACAATGGAAGTAGAACCCTGCTGAGTCGGGCGACCTGTTAAAGCTGATGACAGATTGGACTGGCCCTGTTTGCAAAAATCCTTTCCCCTCTTATAAAATACCGAACACTCTCTATCTATCTGGCCTTTCTTTACATACCCAAAACACACATCAATACCAGTGTTACACATACCCTGATGATTCCTGGCATATTTTTTGTAAAGCAGATTAATACGACCACTGTTCACGCTACCCTATGAAATAGAGCCTGGTGTTCTATCCCGACTATCATTCCTAAACTTTCACATTGGCGCACTAACTAAGGATGGACCTAGTGTTGAGAATTTTTGATGGAACTAAGAATGGTTTCAACCCACTAACCTCGGCTAAGAAAAGTTAAAACTACCTGTTCTGGCCCTTTTATTCTCTCTTTTTTTCTCCTTAAGCTTCTCTTCCTCAATTTGCTGAGCATGAACCATAAGTCTAGATAAATATATCTCCTTAATTATCATAGCGTTCCTACACTCATTGACCACACGAGTGAATACACAGATACAAACTTACTCATTCTAGACCTATATCAACCACCATCGAAAAAGCATACCTCGTTAATGAGTATTCTTTCACACTTATATTACATTGCTTAAAGTTAATAAACTTTTGCACCTTAGCTTTCCTTATCTCTAAAGGATAGAACTTGTTTAATAAATACGTGGAAAACTTCTCCTTCTCTACAGGCCCTACCTCAACACTCTTATCCTCCTTCAACTACTTACACCAGGTATGAGTCACATACTGTAACTGATATGCAGCCAACTTTGCACTCTCATTGGAAGTGACATCCATAAAATCTGTCACTTTTTGAACCATATCAATAAAATCCCATGGATCCTCCTCAAACTTGGATCCCTAAAACAAAGGGGGATTTATTCGGGTGAAATCCTGAATACTAGTTACAGTTGTATTTTCCAGTGGATTAGCTGGGGAAACGTCCTACTGATTGTTTTGAGAAGCTACTGAGAGAGCTAAGGTAGATAAAGTAGCTCTGAATTTAGTGTGAGAGACATGCTCATTCAGGGGATCTTCCTAAATAAGCAGTGGTGCGGGCTGGCTCCTATTTTTTATTTCATTATTTCTTTTAGGAGGCATTATCTGTAAATGAAATAAAGGGTGAGGTTGAAAGAGATTATAAATAGATATCATGCTCACTCACACGACATGAATACTAAAAAATGGGAAACTTTTCCTAAAACGTCTTGTAGCCTCTTGTCCATAAGTGTGCCGTGCTTTACACTCATCCACAAGACTCTACTAAATGAAGCTTTCAAACTCTCTAGAACACTTTAAAACTCTAGGCTCGATACTAAGGTTTTTCACGACTTGAGGCTACCCTCTATTAGCAACAACGGGGCTTATGGTCACAAGTTATTATAAGCTAACCTATGAGTTGATACCTGTTGTGAGAACTAAATAAAATATTGACATAGCACTTATATGAAAGATAAACTATGAAAGAAAATATAAATTAGCATATTGAAATACCAATCAATCATAAGCTTGAAACATCTGATAAAAAATTAATGTAACTGACTATCTGAACATTTGAAAGCCTCTGAACTGACTTAAGAGTTAATGGGACAGACCCCAAACCAACTCTGATTAACTGAACAAAATAAAATTTTGAATTTACTGGATAAAAATAATATTTCATCAACTGATGAGAACTCACCACTGTGGTTGTTAGATCACGCTGAGTTGTCTAACTACGATCAGGAAATTGTGTCTAAACCTATGATATAAGACATCATAGCGCAAAGAAAAGTATGCGGTTAGTACTTTAAATGTATTAGTACATGAGATGAGGTTAGGCTGATATACATGGGGTACTATGCATATGAAATAAGGGCTAACTGAATGGCACGAGATAACTGAACATGAATGTATGAAAACTATGACATCTGAGAATGAAAAACCAAGCATAAATTTGTAATCTGAAATAAGTATGAAATCTAAAATAATGTAAACTGTATGACAAAATAACTAAAAGTCTGTACACTTGGTAGAGTAAACTTGAATCAACACTATACTAAATATTGTACTGATACTGTAGGAGGTATCATCTAACCGACATACCATAATCTGAGCTAATTGGGATCCAACTTGTAACTTTGATTGGAAGGGTGTCAGTACCGTGGCACTAATACTAACACTGGATATGTGCATCCACTAATCTTATGTCCCAAAGGACTAGGGAGTCAGTCCTAACTAGTGGTTGACACCTAAGAGAGTGTCAGTCCTAAATTGATGGGTGTCATCTCATAATCCTACACTGGCTACATAGTTATAGAACTTACAGACTGCTACTAAGAACCCAGTCCTAACTAGCGAGAGAGCCCCCACCCCTAGGTTTGCTCAATGCTAAATCCTACTCCCAACTGAACTAACACTGGTACTAAACTGAACTAAGCTCAACTGAATGTTATTACATAACTGATAGTGCTCATCATGAATTTGAATATCTAAATATACTGATAAGATTTATGGATTAACTTTCTAAGTACTTGAAAAGCTGAATTCATGTAAATCACATTGGTATCAGGTGTTCATAACCTACCACCACTAAATGGAATTTACCATAATGTCATATAAAATCTTTTGAAACCATAGTAGGGGACCATTGTTCAAAACCCAACACTTAGACATTTCATCAAACACATGAGAGTCATGAACTTAAGCATGGGAATGAGTAAAGTATGCGAGAATAACATTATTACAAGACTAAAATTCATAACTTAGGGATTTAACATGAAGCTTTCAACATTCAAAATATGTAATGGTTCATTCCACTTGAAAACACTTATAAAAATAACTTGTAATTGAATTAACAAGAGATTCATAGAGATATTTCAACTTTAATATGAAAACTCATATCTTAAAACCAAAAAAGGCTTCTTGGACTCCATGGATGAAAGAAACCAATGGATGAACATCACACATACCTCACTAGGTGAATTCATGAAGATTCTTCAGAATTTATTGAGTTTTGAAGCTTGAATTCCTTGATTTCTTAAGAATGGGTTAGGGTTTGTTCTTGAGTAAAATGGAGCTTCTTTTGAGAGGACTTGTGATTGAAAAAGCCTATTTACAAAAATCCTTTCCCCTCTGATCAAATAGTGAACACTCTCTATCCATCTGGCCTTTCTTTCCATACCCAAAACACACATCAATACCAGCCTTACTCATACCCTAATGATTCCTGGCATATATTTTGCAAAGCAGATTAATACAACCACTGTTCATGCTACCCTGTGAAATAGAGCCTGGTGTTCTATCCCGACTGTCATTCCTAAACTTTCACATTGGCGCACTAGCAGAGGATGGACCTGGTGTTGAGAATTTTTGATGGAACTAAGAATGGTTTCAACCCATTGACCTCGACTAAGAAAAGTTAAAACTACCTGTTCTGGCCCTTTTATTCTCTCTTTCTTTCTCCTTAAGCTTCTCTTCATCAATTTGCTAAGCATGAGCCATAAGTCTAGATAAATCTATCTCCTTAATTAACATCGTGGTCCTACACTCATTAACCACACGAGCAGATACACAGATACAAACTTACTCATTCTATACCTATATCAGCCACCATCGAAAAAGCATACCTCACTAATGAGTATTCTTTCACACTCATATTACATTGCTTAAAGTTAATAAACTTTTGCACCTTAGCTTTTCTCAACTCTAAAGGAAAGAACCTGTTTAAGAAATATGTGGAAAACTTCTCCTTCTCTATAGGCCCTACCTCAACACTCCTATCCTCCTTCAACTACTTACACCAGGTGTGAGTCACATACTGTAACTGATATTTAGCCAACTTTGCACTCTCACTCGAAGTGACATCCATAAAATTTGTTATTTTTTGAACCATATCAATAAAATCCCACGGATCCTCCTTAAACTTGGATCCCTAAAATATAAAGGGATTTATTCGGGTGAAATCCTGAATATACAGACAGATTGTATGTTGCAACAGATTGGATATCTGTTGCGACAGATAGAGAGGAAAATATCTATCAATATAATAGATGACCAATGTATTCCAATAGATAATCAATCTGTCACAATAGGTATTATATCTATTATAACATATACAAAATCTGTTGCATCATAAAAATTCAACTAGGCCAGATCTAAAATTATTGCCACTATATGTAAAGTGAAGTGGCTTGAAATAAAAAATTATTATTGTGTTCATTTCTGTCTTTGAACATATTCTTTTTTATACGTGGGCTCTAACCATTTAGTTAGTATCCTATAAGCCCAGACTTATTGCATCTTTCCTACAATGGCATCGCACATATTGGTTATTTCTGTACCTTAGTTAGTACCGTATAAGCCCAGACTCATTGCATCTTTCCCTCATTGGCATCACACTCATTGCATCTGTGTTTTATTTTTGATATAAGTCAAATGGCCACCTTAGCTTTGGATGACATCTTTGAAGGCCAGCACGTAAAGGCTCAAGACTTGGTCATCCTGAGAGCACAAGGATACACAAGGAAGGAACATTTTGAGCATGACTTAAAGAAATCTCATGTGTGGAAGGTTGCTTGGTTGCTTACATTGATGCTAACCTGAGAACCATAAGCCTTGAAGTATGAACCATACCCGGTTTTGAGAGCATTCAAAAGGCGCCATTCATTCAAGTTATAACATACCTTGGCTGCCCCTTTATTAAGGGTATTTTATACATTATATATGGAGTATTTACACACCATGGCAGCCCTTATCATTAAGCGCAAAGTGGTCTTTTTATCTTTATTTGTAATATATTATAAATAGGCCCCTTTAGTCTTATTTTCACTAGTTTTTGGAGTTTATGAAAGATGAAAGATTGAAACACTTGAAATCCTCTCTCTTGAGAGTAGACCACCTTAGTATAGTCTTAGTTAGGACTTGGAAAATTCATCCTTAGTATAGGGCTTGGAAAAGCCAATATTGTTCTTTGCTTGGAAACGGTGGATCTTAAGGTGACTAGATTACCTTGGCGGTCATCGTAAGAGTGTGGTTTTTATTATTACATTCATTAGGGGTTAGTGTTGAAATATACTTGGTTCTTAATCTTGTAATAATCTTGGTCTCACTATCTATCCATTATTTTGCAAATTCGTGTGTTTTTGTGTTTGTCATCTTGTATCCCTTTGTGTTATTTGTTCTTCTCACATTTTGTGGACTGTTTTGGCATCTTGGTGGACTGATTTGTATTACTATAATCCCATACTCATTTCATCTTTCCTACAATGGCATCACACATATCGGTTATTTCTGTGCCGGTTAGCAAACACTCAATACATGCAAGCGAGTACAGCCCGTATGCTGCACCAGTTTTATTTTTTGGGAGCTCAATGTTCATATTTCAACCTTCAAAATCCCATGACTCCTTCATCAAAACTTCATCTGGCAAATGATCCATCAGCTTACTCTGCATCAACAACTTGGTTAACAACTTTAAGAATGGCTGCATGCGGGCTAAAAATGTGTCCTCACTGAAGAAAGGTAAGTTGCAGTAATAAACCTTAATCTTTCCCTCATAGAGTAGTATCTAAACAGTGAGAAAATGTTTGATTTCTACATTCATGACTGCAAGGATTCTCTTTGCCTTGGTCCAGCACTTGCCGTGTGAATATGGCCTCTTCCCTCTAACATATTTAATTTCTTCTTCATCCCATTGGAATATAGAAACTAACTTATCAAATCTTGGGCCATTGAAATCAGCTATCTTACGGAGATCAACATACCTATCCTTAAAATTATTGTAGAAGTTGAGGTTTATTATCCTATCGGTAGCATCATAAGCATTCGGGTACGCTAATTGCCTACCCCTCATTAGACAGAGAATTTCATCAACATACTGTGATATAAGAAGACAATTTTTATAAAGGTAAGTAATTGTAAAGAATAAAAACACAGTTGAAAGAGTCCGATGCAGAGGGTTCTTTGAATTAGTTCACAGATTACCTAGCCAACGCAACTTATGCAAAAGATATGTATCATATTACAACAAAATACCAAGCTGTTTCAACAGATTACACATCTGTTACGTAGATTCTTCTTCATGGAGTAGATTGGAAGTATAGGTTAGCAAAAGTAAACTTACATTATACTCGTACCACACACGCATATTTTTCATATTCGTGAAGTCTTTGGCTACAAATAAATGCATGGTGTATTCTTTTTGAACCTTCATCCTACTATTCATGATTTTTTGCAGTTCCTTCTTCTTCTCCTAGTGAAGTGCCATGAATATGTCCACCTTCTTCAGTGGCCCCTGAACTTTAACAACTCTCAGAGCGGGAGGAGTTGCAGTTTTTGCTATTTTTGAATGGAGAGAATTTGTTTAATTTTTTTTCTCTTCCTTCTAAACGCCACTGTAGGAGTGCATGGCTCCCTCAGCTCGTTAGATGGTATGACACCCCTCCTAGATTTTAACTCTGGGGAAGCTTCAATAATAGCCTCTGGCTTTTCAAAAAATTTATCCTCTCTGTCCTTGTACACTTTGCATTTACAATGAGAACATGAGGGTGAGGAGGGGTGAGACGGACCACTATAAGTGTGGGAGCGACCGGTGTAGGGGTGAGAGAGACCTGTGCAAGAGGTGTTTTCAAAAGTATTTATTTTTTGCTGAGCACCAATATGCTCATGATCACGACTAGCAGTAGCAGCATTAGGATGGCTGCCACCATCATAAACAACTCTACCAGTAACACCTCCAGAAGAAGCACCCGAATCTGTTGTAGTTTGAGATTGGTCGTGAAGAGATTCAACATTAGGATGACCTTGCCTAACTGCTCTTCTTATGGATGTTGCTATGGCCAATTCCTTCTTTATTAACTCCACAGTTGGGTTATCTTTTGAATCAACAAGACCCAGAGTAAGAAAAAAAGTCATCCCCAGCTCATGATTGATGGGCACAATCCAAGGATGCATAACCTATACAAAAAATACAGGAGGCATTCAAATCATATAACAATAATTTGCAGTCAGTTAGGTTAGATGGATGTTAACATAGTCAACTTATACAACAGATGATCTAGCTGTTGCAACAGCTGATCTGTATGTCGTAATAGATTGATAATATGTTGCATCAGATTACATATCTGTTGCATAATTTGCATAAGATGGGTAATCTATTAAGTTAGGTTCAGAGAACCGGAGAAACAAATGGTTAATCTATTGCAAAATATGGATCTTCTTTTGCAATAGATTACCCATATGTTGCACCAGTTGTAGTTGACGAGTAATCTGCTGCAACAACGACCATCTGTCGCAACAGATGGAACATCTATTTTAATATCTTTCCTTGAGGCAAATTATTTTAGTTGAAAGAAGGCATACTGCATCATTTGAAGGGTTAATAGATCAGTGTCCTACTCCTATATTCTTTTTTGCCGCCCTTTACAGCCACTAACCACCTGTATCCGGGTAATCCTTGAATTACTTTTAGAGGGGAGGAATGGCTTCACATGCCTAAGCCTAAAAAAATGTAAATACGAAGCAAGCAAAAAAAAGTCATAATAAGTATATTCATTATAAATTAATGGATGAGTAAAAATAGGGATCAATTTTACTATGAAAGCACAGACAAAGCCATATAATGTGATCTTTCTTGTGGATAGCTTTATCAGTAAATATTGGACAGTCAAGTAGTAGCCGTCATATCCCCAGGGATAGTCGTTGAATTTGTCAAAATGACCAGCAAGCACTAACAAATCAGCTTCTATTACTTTACTAGCATCTTTTGATAATAAAATGGAATGGACAAACTAAACTAAGCACAATTTCTCCCAGCAGTGCTTTGGTATGTCTTTATCCTCGAGATCTGCCATCAAATCCGCCTCTTTGTAGCTACTATGTCCAACAATGCCCAACAACCTATCTTTTTTTCCTTGCATTTGTTGGACGCTTTTTAGGGTGTTTCCTTGATGAGAGGTTTTTCTGGGAGATCACATCTCAAACCCGTCACTATGGCAAACTCTTTCAACCTAAAATAAACCAGCATGCCACAGTAGTTGATCCAGATTTCATCCATCTTTTTTGGCCCTCCTTCGGATCTTTATCATCCACTGCGTACTTGATCCTACACTCGAGAAGATCATATACCATGCTCATTAGAAAATGGAGAGTGCAGTCCTCACGCGCCTCGAGAAAGTATGCAAAGCAGCTCTTGTTAAAAAGTTCTGCTATGTTTTCATTCTTCATAATTCTCCTTAATTCATGAAAATATTTCCCCAACTGACATTTAAGTACAAGATCACCAGTTACTTTGTCAGGGACATCCATCGGCATCACAACTATAAACCTGTCAATACTAATGGTTTGACAAAATCATGCTTGGATTTCAATATTATTTCATGCCCCATTGGTGAGAAGGAGTTATCACTTTCCTCAGGTTCATTTTGCCCTGATTGAGATTGTTCAAGAAGTTCTTCTGAATCTATCTGTACTTTAGCCATTTTTGTTGGGTGGTCAAAAGTTGATCCACTGTTAGTTTCTTTTCTTTTGGGAGACATCTTTTAAATACAAATAATAGAAAATAAAAAATACATTACATTTGATGTCTGTATAATTTTTTTTAAAAAAAAAAAGGTAAGACAAATTTTAATAAATTATTCTACGCCATATTACAAAAAAAAATACTCCAAAGGATAAGTCATCAGTTGGAACAGATGGGGAATCTATTTAAAGACCTATTTAATATCTCCCAACAGATATTCCACCTGTTGCAACGGATGGACCACCAACACCACCAAGACCACCACCAATGCCACCAATACCAACACCAAGACCACCGACACCACAACCAAAAATATAAATACTGACGCCAACAATAACATATACCAACAACACAAAAAATACCATCTAATAATACCACGACAGTCAACAAAATACTGAGATAAAAACTAGGGTTTTCTTAGGTGCTTCCTACCTTTTTAGCATCAAAACACAAAATTGTTAATCAATTCTCGTAGATAATACAACTAAAAGTCTTTTTTCATCATTAACTAAAATGCCCTAATTTTTAGAATAAAGAACAAATGTAGAACTCTTCTTGAACTTTGTTACCTAAGAAGACAGAGAAAACAATGGATATAAGCGAGAATAAAGTCGAAAATAACAACTATATGGTCAAAAATGGGAAGAAAATCGATCTGTTTTGAAGGGTTGAGCAATATGTTGTAGTTGTTATATGTATTATTGAGAGAGAGGGAGAGAGAGAGAGAGAGAGAGAGAGAGAGAGAGAAGGAAGTGAGAACTTAAGATTTGAAATGAGGAAAAGTTTTTCCTGCAAATGGATGATTTATATGGGTTGATTTATAATTTTAGAAAAGAATGACAAGTTTTAAAATTGTTAATTTGGTCTAAATTGATCTTAATTAATTTTTAAAATTTCAAAAGATATACTAGTTTTTAAAACATTAAGTTAATGAGAGCTCATTTCAACTCAGAGTGATCGATCGATGACCCGGGTTGGGATGAACGCAATACCAATGCCAATTGCAAAGACTTAATTGAAGTTGTAGTTGACCCTATGAGCTCATTCATTCATCTCTATTTTCACCTAAATCAATTTAGATAATATTAATCCTAACATTAAGTTAAAGAGAGCTCATTTCAACTCATAATGATCGATCGACGACCCGAGTCGGGATGAACGCAATACCAATGCCAATTGCAAAGACTCAATTGAAGTTGTAGTTGACTCTATGAGATCGTTCATTCATCCCTAGTTCCACCTAAATAAATTTAGGTAATATTAATCCTAACATTAAGTTAATAAGAGCTCATTTTAACTCAGAATGATCGATCGACGTCCCGAGTCGGGATGAACACAATACCAATGCTAATTGCAAAGACTCAATTGAAGTTGTAGTTGACTCTATGAGCTCATTAATTCATCCCTAGTTCCACCTAAATAAATTTAGGTCATATTAATCCTAACATTAAGTTAATGAGAGCTCATTTCAACTCAGAGTAATCGATTGACGACCCAAGTCGGGATGAACACAATACTAACGCCAATTGTAAAGACTCAATTGACGTTATAGTTGACCCTATAAGCTTATTCATTCATCCCTTGTTCCACCTAAATTAATTTAGGTAATATTAATCCTAACATTAAGTTGCTGGGAGCTCATTTCAACTCAGAGTGATCGATCGATGACCCGGGTTGGGATGAACGCAATACCAACGCCAATTGCAAAGACTTAATTAAAGTAGTAGTTGACCCTATGAGCTCATTCATTTATCCCTAGATCTACCTAAATCAATTGGAATAAATGACTAAGTTGGTAGAAATTTCTAACAGATATTCACATCTGTTGCAACAGATAACATATCTAATTTAATTACCAAACAGACATTTGAATCTATTATGACAGATGACTGAGCTGTTGAAAATTTTCAAACAGATATTGGTATCTATTATAACAGATTATATATTTGATTTAATTATCAAATAGACATTTGCATCCGTCATCACAGATGACTGAGCTGTTGGGATATTTAAACAGATATTGATATCTATTATAATAGTTAACATATTTAATAATCAAATGGAAAGGGTTTTTTAAATAGATATTTGTATCTCATTTAACAGATGACTGTTCTGTTAGAATTTTAAATAGATATTGCTATTTGTTGTAACAGATGACATATCTATTTGAAAATCTTTTTTTCCTTTCAATTTTAAAATAAGCTTCTATCCGAGTAGATAAATTAGTAACTACTACAAAATACGGTAAATATGAAGAGTTTTTTTTTGGATAACTCAAAAATGTGTTCATTGAGTAGTCTTATCTTGTCTTTTCAATGTTAACTAGCCTTTCTCGTTCCCCTCAAATTATTAATGAATATTTATTATATTAATTAAAAAATATTTAAACCCTCGTCTACGTAAACGATATATCTAGAATTATATCATCTCTCCTCAGCTTCAGCTTCAACCTTAAAATTATTTTATTCATCTCTCATCTTTTTCTTTCTCTCATCTTTAGCTTAGTGTTATCACAACCTTTTTTCTTTTTTCTCTCTTCTCTTTTCTCTTTCTCATAAAGATCCTTTCGAATCTAAATCGATCCATATCTTTCCTCGACTGAAATTGATGTTTTGATCATATTTTGACGTTAAGGTATGGTTCGCTATTTCTCTTTCATTCTCATCTTATTTTTTTCAAGTTATTTACATCTATTTTTTTATTTAATTACCATTTACCCATATGATATTTATTAAAAAAAATTGAAGAAACTTTAAGTGTTGAATAAACGAACCGAGAATTTTTATTACAATATGTGAAAAAAAGTATTCTATTAGGAGAATTTTAAAAGCCTTATTGGCAGTATCATTTTTTTGGTATGTATTTTGTTTGTTTCTTTGTTGTTTATGCTGTTATTGATGTTGGTGGTGGGGTTGGTGTTGTTAGAAGTTGTGGTGTGGTGTTGTTGATGGTGTTAGAACAAAGGATGTTGCTTCTTTATTGTTGATAATGTAGGAACAAATGTTGTTGTTTATTTGTTGTTGATGTTTTTTATTTGTTATTTATTTGTATTTTATGTTGTTATTGATGTTGCAACAGATGGAGCAACTATTGGAACAAATCAAACCACCAGCAAGGCTGGTTTGATGTATTTCAATATACTCCAAATCTATTACAACAAGCTCCACATCTGTTGCAACAGACTCCACGTCTGTTGCAACAGACTCCACATCTATTACGAAAGACTCCACATTTGTTGCAACAGACTCCACAGCTATTGCAACAGACTTTATATCTATTATAACAGACTCTACATTTGATGCAACAGACTCTACATCTGTTGAATAGATGAATAATGTTCTTTCTATGACATTATTTTTTCCTCTTCTTTGTAGATATAAGGAACTGACATTTGATCAACTGTTACCCAACCATCATAAGACATTGCAGTAAAGATGGGTTTAGAGGAATAAGTTGCATGCAGATAGAACCACTTCATATGTGAGAGGTATGTATTACTGATAATGTTATTGTGGAAACACACATAGAGTACACTGATTTTGTGAATATTTTTTTTACCGATTAGTCATAGATCATTAAAATAAGATATCTGCAATTTTACAGTTAAGTTTGGTAGGTCCGAACTGATAAGGATGAGGGACTATGAATATGGTTTTGATACCCTATTAAGATTTAATGTCGGTTGTTGCTCATGTTTATTTATCAAGCATTATGAAGGGATCTAGTTTTGGTGTCGTCATAAAGAGATTCAATAGCGATTGGACTAACTTTTAGGGTGCATTGGACTTTGAGAAGGCCTTTGAAGCCTAGCACTGCAGCTAACAAGAACGAAAAAACAATATAGTTATTGCCCTAGCCCAAATTTTTATGGTTAGGTTTCTCGGGGTGATAATTATATGCCAGTAGGTGCGTAAAAAGAATGCCTTCGAGGGAAAATGGGTGGTTGATGAAAGACTACATCATCTGAGCGCTAATTGAAAAGGAGACATAGGGTAGAAAGTAACTTCTAGCGAATCTGGCCGATGGAATTATCTAAAAACAACATGAGAAATCTGAATCAAGTGCAAATATGAAAGTGTATCCGGCAATGTAAATTCATCTGTTGTCTCTCTAAAAGAAAAATAGTGCAGATGGACACTTTGCTAGGGAGCTGTGCTAGATAGCGTGGTCAGGATTATCACTTAGATAGAAAATAATAGAAGACCAAGAAAGTATCTTTACGAGCATCGAGAGTTGAAATGGTGTACAGTAAGTCTAAAAAACTTCTGCCAACAACAACTGCAGTTAAAGTAAGGAATCTAAGCGACGGCGGCGATTTTTGAATTTTAAATTTCATCCCATGCCTTCTTGTTTGTGGTACCAATTAGGTCTACTGCTATTGACTTGATCGGAACCACAAACATGATTGAAAGGAATATTAAGTATCATTACATCCTTAGCAATATGGATTAATTGATTGTGTTTTATAGCCTTAGCATGCTTTCAACATTTCTTAGAGAAGATCAGACGGTTGCTATAGTACATGAATCCCGATAATTTTCAATCTTGCCTCCAGCTTGCTATTCTGTATTAAAGATGGTCGTTGTCGTCTTCGAAGTTGGTCAAGAGTTCTTGATCTCTTGTGAGCTCGATCAGGAACACCACCTTCAAAGTTGTGGTATTTTAGAAGGCCTTCATAACACTTTCTTCAGAAGCCTTAAAGGATACAGAGAGGGTTGTTTTATTTGTTTTAGGTCAAAATGTGTTGATGCACACTTAAGATGTGGTCCCAACCATTGAAAAACTCACTTTTGTCGAGCGTTTCTCAATGCAGATTACTTAACTAATTTGATAAATTAATAAGCAAGGAGTTACATAGCGTGTGATATAAACCGACTCTACCAAGCCTATCAAACATTACGTAACTCCAGGCTCATGATGCTATCAAAAAATTAGCTCGAGTTAGTGCACAAATCAAATGAGTTCAATCTCTGAGCCTTTCTGCTGATCCCTTTTCTCCAATATAGATGACAAGATATCTGCAATGCAAAAGTCTACACCATCGCCAGAAATACTTTCCAGGGCAAAAAGTTTTTTGAAGGTATCATCAGTAATCTCTTAATACCAAGTGATATCGAGAGATTACGGTGTAGACTTTTACATAGAAGATATCTTGTTATCTATAATTAGAGAAGAGCGATCAGCAGAAAGGCTAAGAGACTTGGCTTCTTTGATTAGTGCACCAACTCTGTTAATTTTTTATAGTGTAATGAGCCTGGAGTTACATAACGTTTGATAGGCTTGGTAGAGTTGGTTTAGATAACATGCTACGTAACTCTTTTCTTATTAATTTATCAAATTGGTTGAGCAAGCTGTATTGAGCAATGCTCAATAAAAGTGAGTTGTTCAATGGTTGGGACCATATCTTGAGTGTACATCAACATATTTTGACCTAAAACAAGCACAGTGACCCTTTGTGTATTCTTTAAGGCTTCTGATGAAAGTGTTCTAAAGGCATTCTTCAAGGACACAACTTTAAAGGTAGTGTTCTTGATAGAGCTCACAAGATATCAGGAACTCTACCAACTTCAAAGATGGCAACGATCAGCTTAAATACAGAATCAGCAAGCTGGAGGCAAGGTTGAAAATTCTCAAAATTTACAAACTAGAGCAAGCCTCTGATCTTCTCTAAGAAATGTTGAAAGCATGTTATCTAAAGAAAACACAATCAATTAATCCATATTGCTAAGAAAGTAATAACACTCAAACTGTTTTTCAATCTCGTTTGTGGTTCTGATCAGGTCAACAGAAGTGGACCTAATCAAAACCACAAATAAGAAGGCATGGGATGAAATTTAAAATTCAGAAATTACCGCCTTCTCTTAGATTCCTTACCTTAACTGTAGTTGTTTTTGGCATAAGTTTTCTAGACTTACTGTACATCACTTCAACCCTCGATACTGGTAAAGATGCTTTCTCGATCTTCATTTATTTTCTATCTAGGTGATAATTTTGACCATGCTACCTAGTTTCAGCTCCCTAGTAAAGTGTCCATCTATATAATTTTTCTTTCAGAGAGACAACAGAAGAATTTACATTGTCGGATACACTTTCATATTTGCACTTGATTCAGATTTCTCATGTTGTTTGAAGATAATTCCATCAGCCATATTCGCTAGAAGTTACTTTTTATCCTATGTATCCTCTTCAATTAGTTCTCAGATGATATAGTCTTTTATCAACTCCCCTTTTCCTCGCAGGCATTCTCCTTCGGCTCCTTCTGGCGTATAATCATCTTCTCGATCAACCCTTCCATATAAATTTGGGCCAGGGGAATTTCTATTGGTTTTCCATTCTTATTTAATATAGTGCGATGCTTCAAAGGTGTTCTCAGAGTCCAATGGATACTTAAAGTTAAGTCCAATTGCTATTGGTTCTCTATAATGACACTAAATATTAATCCCTTCTCAAAACTTGACACGCATAAACACGAGCAACAACCGTCAGTAATTCGTAATAGGGTATCTACACCATCTTCATATGGCCCTCAACCTTGTCAATTCAAACCCATCAAACTTAACTGTACAATATAGGATCTTGTTTGAATGATCAGTGCCTAATCAGTTAAAAACAGCATTCACAAAAATATTGTACTTTGTGTGTGTTGTCCCGGTGACCTTATCGGTAATAATTCTTAACTTACACACATATGATAGTGGATCCATCTGCACGCACCTTATTCTTCCTAGCCCATCTATGGCTTAAATTAAATAAACAGATGACTAGCAAGTTGCAATAGACGCCACATCTGTTGGAAAAGCAAACTGATATATCCATATGTTGCAAAATATTGTCAATATGTTGTAAGTTATCTGACAGATGGAATATATTTTGCAATAGATTACCCATCTGTTAGATTTATTTTAAATCAATTTTCTTTTCTTTTTGAAATACAATAAAAAGATAAAATGTTGTATTTAGATTCATTTTTTTTAATTTATATATTCAAAAAGTCATCAGTTTTATTTAATTAAGGGATATATGAACAGTTGTGGATTTTTATTTGGATACCCCTTCCAATTCAATCATTTATAAATAGGTCCCTCTGGCCTCCTTTCCTTACTCTCACTCATTCATTCTACTTCACTTACAGTACAAATATGGTTGATCCAGATTCATACAAAAAGATTCATATTGAGTCCTTTTAGGAACTTCAAAGACAGTTTGATGAACTCCAATGAATTTGGCCAACTTTGAAGCAAGGCTGAGGAGGGCGGCCCTACTGTTGCCGGATGAAAATTTTTTGGGTGACAATAATAATAGTAATAATAATAACAATAGTAATAATAATAGTAGTAGTAGTAATAATAACTAGGTTATATTTTTTTTTTCTTTCAGAGTATGTATTTTCCTTTTTTATATCGGATCTATCTATAAGGGATTCAAAAATCTATGTATATGTTTTTTTGGTTTTGTTTGGTTGACTCTGCATTTTTTAATTTTTATTTAATATTTAATTATTATTCTATTTATTCTCTATTCTCAATATGTCGACGGTTGGAGGTAGGGATTGAGCACTTGTGGCAACAGGGGGTGGTGAAAAATCATGATTCTCCTAAAAATGGTTCGTTAATAAATAACAAGGAACTAAATGATATACACAATTTATAACCGTAAAAGAAAAATTATTTAATTTTAAAAAATTCGCAACATTGGATTAATTAAGTTATATGATGATTGTTAAGAAAAAGGTGAAGAGTCCTGACTTTTTGTCTAAAACAAAAACACATACATTCAACAATGTTGCTGATGCATCAAATTCCTCATTTATTGCGATTGATGTATCACTATTAGAAGAAATTAAAAAAACTATTAAAACAGATCATCCATTATATCTGTTGCCACAAAATAAAAATAGTTATTATTTTATTAAAGAAATGATTATTGAAAAGGTATTTTTTTTAATTTATATAATAAAAAGGTCAAAAAAATTAGATTAATGATATGACGATAGGTTTTTTTTATGAAAAAGATAGATTATATGTTGCAACAGATATATTATCTAATGCAACTGGTTCTCTGTTGTTGCAACAGATGATATATCTGTTGTCACAGATGAGCTATCTGATGCAACAGATATAGAATCTGTTGTCACAACTCAATAAAAATAGTTCATAAAAAGAACTAATTAATAATAACAATCTGAAAAGTCATGACTTATCACAATATTTCTTAATTTAATTAAGTCATGACTTTTCACAGTAATAAAAATATAATTAATAAATAGAGGTGAACAGTTAAATTATATATTACAACAGATAGATTATCTGATGCAACAAGTTTTATATTTGTTGCAACAGATGAAATATCTATTGTCAAAGATGAATTATCTTATGCAACAAATATAGAATTTCTTGTCACAACTCAATAAAAATGATTCTTGGAAAGAACTAATTAATAATAATAATTTGAAAAGTCATGACTTATCAAAATATTTCTTTTCTTAAATTAATTAAGTCATAAATATTCACAGTAATCAAAATCAAAAATATAATTAATAAATGAAGGTGAACAGTCATACCTTTTTGCCTCTCATTCAAATTCAATCATCTATAAATAGGTCCCTCCTTACTAAACTGTTCATTCAACTACATTCTATTTATTTATTATATCTCATCTTTCATATTACATGTGGACTTCCACCACTTTCTCTTCCCTAACTAAGGTAAGTTTTTTTCTTGCCAATTTGTAATATATGTTGTATTACATTCGGATATTCTTAAGATCCTTACTTTTGTTTTTAAGTTTTTTGTCAATTTATATATGTTCTAGATTATGGATGATCCAGTGTGAGATGATGGTTTTCTGCAAAATGCCATGAATGAACTTCGGAATCAGGTTTGTGACCTGCAATGAAAACTGGGAGCAGTTAAAGCAAGAATGCTCAATGAGATCCGCAAGCTGAGGAGGGCCTTGCTACTTCTGGTTGAAAATTGATTGTCTAACAATGATGATAATAATAATAATTAGATTATTTTTTTCTTTTAATCTATGTATATGTATTTTTATTTTTTTTGTTTAATAAAAAAATTATGTTTGAACAACTTTGACGTTTTAATTCATAGTTAACTTTCATTTTGTCTATTATCTTCTCAACAAACATGTCGACAATTGGACGTAAAAAGGAATAATTTAGAATCCAGTAGCAATAGCAAGATTTATCTATTGGGTTTGTGGTAGGAGATGATCAATTGGTCTGACAGTAGACGGTGTTTGAAATAACCATTATTTGCTACTCAATCGAAATTTCATAACAGAAGAAAGATTTTAACGTGGGTTGGCGTATAGTCTCCCTATGAATGATGTTTACATTTTAATTTAAAGAAAAAGTGATTAATGCAAAGGGTAAACCGTGGATTTTTTTATCTCTTCTTGATTAATGAAAAGAGACAACTAAAATGAGAAATCAAATTAGGAAATTTGGGATGGGTTATTGGACATAAGGAATAATTTTGAATCTAGTAGCAATAGCAAGAGTTGAAACATATTAGTTATCTGTTGGGTTTGGGGCAGGGGCTGATTTGTGTTGTTCCAAATAGATTAATCATCTGTTCCAACAGAGATGAAGTTTAATGCAATAGATAATCATTTTGGTATAATAGATAATCAGTCTAATGCAACAGATAACTAGTCTAATGCAACAGATAAATATTCTGTTCCAACATATTACTAATCTGATGCATCAGATGAGTGATTTGTTTAAATTGTGGGCACTTATGTTGGATTCATGATTGGGTTCTATCCACTGTTGGAAAAACAGTAGTAACTGGTGTACCCAGATGACAAATTCCAATAAAAATCACAATTTTACTTACCATAGTCACATATGAAGTAATGCTAAAGTGGAAAGTGATGTAGGAAACATAATTTGACCTAAGAAATTGGTTAGATAGCAGCACTAGCGGTAATAAAACTAACAACAACAATGGTCAACAAGAAAAGATGAACATGATAAAGAAGTAGAAGATGATGATAATGAAGCAGAAGATGATGAATAAAGCAGCAGCAAGAATGAACAATAATAATCGTAAAGAGAAAGAAAACAACAATGGATGAGAAGAGAGAGAAACATGCCTTTTTCCCTCAATTTTTTGTTATATTAGCTAACATTTAGATCAAAGTGTAAATTTAAAAACTTTTGGGATATTTTCAAACTTTCTCAACTTTCTTGATCCAGTAATTATCACCTCCATTCAACAATTAAGAATTGTGTCACCTACACCTCATTTTAAAACCTTTTTGTCACCTGTAGCCCAAAGCCCTAAGTAACTATGTGCATGTGTCAGTGTGTGTGTCTATATATATATATATATATATATATATATATATATATATATATATATATATATATATAAAATCAAAAGTAAAAATGTCTTTAAAAAATACCTTCCTCTTTTTCATTTATGAAAATGAAGTTTCTCCAAACTTTATTTTGTTAATAAAAATATATATATTTTTAATTTTGTCAACATACATAATTAGGTTTTGTATGTGCATATAAAAATTTATCAATTTTTATCTAAATTAATAAAAGAAATCATTAATAAGTACTTTTATAATCATATGAAGTGTTGATAATTTCATTAATTCTAAAATAAAGTTGAAGGGTGTAAACAATGGAGGGGTTTGATTTTAAAATAAAGTTAGAGGTTATAAATGATTTTCACCATATAAATAATATAATCCCAAAAATTTCAAAGGAACTTGGAGATGAAATATAAACAATTAACTAAAGAATAATTGTAACGCCCCGAATCTGGTACCTGGAACGCTACATGGTGCTCATGACCCCGAAATGCCACAAGCTAACCCATGATTGATATCTGTACCTGAACACTGCATAATATACTATATAAATAAGGAAATAAAGGATGAGAGGCCATAAGGTTCAAATAACTGATAAAACATAACATCTGAAAGTACGGTTATCAATTCCAAAACGAAAACAGAAATAAATTGTTTGAACATATTGTAGTCTGGAAGCCTCTAAAATTTCTAACAACTACGGAGTTGGTGGGACATGTCCCCAAATAACTATGAACTACTGAAATAATAAAGTAATAAAATAATCATGCGATCCTCAAATGATGAGAACTCACTGCTAGTCTAGCTGCTGAACGTCTGATCTACTAAGGATGCTCTGGAGCTCATACTTCTGAACCTATGGTATAAAAGACCATAGCACAAATGCATTATTAAGATTGAATGTACTAGTATTCAAGTGAGGTAGGATGAACGCAAAGGGTTCAAATGCATGAACAATGCTAACTAACTGCATAACATGAACGTAAAAATACATGCATGAATAAGTAACTGTAATTGAATTCCTAATGATACTGATTACTGAATTAGAATGCTGATAACATGAGTTACTGGTAAATGATATAACTAATACTGAGCAACTGTTTCTAACAGTTTACATTCTAATAGAACTAGTTGAGTTTCGTACAGAGCTGAGCGACTATATTTGATAGTCCTGAGTTCTGTAGAACTATCTGAGTTCTATTACTGAGACTGAGACTGAAACTGTAACTGTGGGAAGTAGTCATCTAATCGAGATGCCCTGAAACTGTAACTGTGGGAAGTAGTCATCTAATCGAGATGCCCTAAATAAAGCAATATAGCTAAGTTGGGGTCCAATTATAACCCCAATTAGAAGGGTGTCAATACCGCGCCACTGGTAAGGACAAGCTGTGAGTGATCCTCATCTGGCAGGTACTCTAATGAGAATTGTAGAACCCTCATCTAATAGGTTAATCCACCTTATCAACCCTCGACTGGTAGGTTGATGTCTCAACCTACGCTGGCTACGTAGTTCTAAGACATAAGGATTGCTTCTAAGAATCACAACCTCAACTGGCAGGTGAGTTCCCATCCTTGGGTTCACTCGGTGCTAAATCCTACTCCCATCTGAATAGACACTGAACATGATTATTTAAATTGAACTGGACTGAGTTCATTGAGTTCTGTTGACTGATGAAATACTACTGAGATTACTGAATTACTGAGCTTTCTAAGGTTTTTAGAATTACTGAGTTTATTGAGTTTTCCTGAGTTACATGACTGATTGAGTTCTATGGATCATGGCTTGACTGAGAGTATCTTGAAAACATGACACTGGCTCTAGGCACATAGCTAAATTGTCGGGTTCAAGTATCCCCAAGACAGATAGAAGGAAACTTACAAGGCATGACATTCTTGAATACGTGACCAATTATCTATAATACAATAAGTTGGGGATTTCATGAAGTACGTGGCTATCATAATCTTGTACATGGTAGGAATGCATATAATCAATGTCATAATTTCGTACTCTAACATCATGAGCATTCCAACAAATATCTACATTGCACTATAATAGCATGGGAGTCATTTGAACATAAGGGTAAAACATTCATTTATCATATGGGTCACAATTGAGCTATAATACACAATTTCTATCCTCTTAGACATTTTATCAAACACCATACCTGCACAATTTTGGGTATAGGTGTAATCATCAAATTACACATCATAAACAACTCAATTCATGGATTTCAACTTGCATGCTAACGTAGTTTCATGGAAAACACGTAAAGATTCCAATTTAGCAATCGTACAACAAGATAAATATGGTTACAAAACAACCCACAATATAAACATCATGATTTATAATTTGAAATAGGGTTATTGAGCTTTATGGATGAAAGGAATCCATAAATCAACACTATGCATACCTTGGATGGAAGATTCTTGAAAACAAATGGTGAAATTCTGGAAATTGGATCCTCAGTTGAAAACCCTAAGCTTGTTCTTGATGGATTTTTAGAGAGATAAGTGTATTTAGGTTGAATTGAGGCTTAATCCCGTGGTTTAGACTTATATAGGGGTGGAAAATTGACCCTTTTTCCCTTGAGGATGCGATCATTTAATGACTAAAAATTGGGTGCCGACGCTACAAGCGACGCAGTGCGTTGATGGCTGCGATTCGATACTCAACGCATCGTGCCATGATCGTGTCGAACCTCAAAAGTTTTGGCTCTAACAGCTGACAAAAATATTGACCAACGCTATTGGTGATGTGGCGTGCCATGATCGCATTGGTCCACTATTTTGGGACTCCAAACATGATCTACATGTGTTTTGAAAAATCTGAAACTTGTCAGGGAACACCTATTGACCTTCTTGATCATGTATTAATAAAAATATGGACCACTAAAGGACATTAAGGTGGCAAAATGAGATTTCCAACTTTTGAAGGCCAATAACAGGCTAAGTCTGGGAACCTAGCTAGAATTTTCTAAGTCTAGGACCCCTTGACAAGCTTAAAGGACTGAATTGAGCTTTAGGATTTTACAGGGTCTTACAATATCTCCCACTTGAGAATATTCTTCCTCGGATGGGACCGACTAAGAGAGGAAAAAAGATAAACTGACGTACATACTGAACATGAACAACTAAAACATGATTCCATGACTGACATGAGTAATACCTAAATAAATCATACTGAGCATGCATATCTGATGTATGTGTAACTAATTCATGAATACATGACTGAATGTTCTGATGAATTGAGTTTCTCACAATGAGAATGCATATCTGATGCATGATTATATGACTGAACTGATACATGAATATATGACTGAATATGCAATGGTAATCGATACCGAGTTTATAATGGAATTTTGATCATGAACTGGATACTAAGTTATGGCTGAAATCTGAACATGAAACTTAAAGCTTAAGAAGAACTGTTACTTTAGGCTGAGTCTGAGTTGGCAAAGAAGAGGTGAGGATACTTGGTACATATGTCCGATTTTGCTTCCCAAGTAGCTCCCTCAACGGACTAATTTATCCAAAGAACTTTGACTAGAGGGACTTCTTTATTCCTCAGTCTACGAGTCTGATAATCAAGGGTTTTGATTGGAATCTCCTCATAAGAGAGGCTGTTTTGAACATCTATGCTCTGAATAGGGACTACAACTACTGGGTCACCTATGAAATTCTTGAGCAAAGAGACATGAAAAACTAGATAAACTGAGGCTAGATCTAAAGGAAACTCGAGCTCATAAGCTACTTTGCCGAAGCGACTGAGAATTTTGAAGGGACCGACATATCAGGGACTTGAGCTTTCCCTTCTTGCCGAATCTCTTCACTCCCTTCATGGGAGAGATCTTTAGATAGATATAGTCACCTATCTCAAACTCGAGATCCTTTTTACGTATATCTACATAAGACTTCTATCAGCTCTGAGCAGCCCGGAGTCTTTCTCTGATCAACTGGACTTTTTCTAAGGATCGAATACTAAGTCAGGCCCTATGACTGAGGCCTTACTAAATTCGAACCAACCGACTGGAGATCTGCACCTCCTACCATAGAGAGCTTTGAATGGAGCCATCCGAATGCTGGAATGATAGTTGTTATTGTATGTAAACTCAATCAAAGGAAAGTAGTCATCCCAACTACTCTTGAAATCAATTGCACACGCTCTTAGCATATCTTCTAAAGTCTGAATGGTCCTTTCTTCTTGAATATCTGTCTGAGGATAGAAGGCTGTACTGAGATGAACTTAGGTACCAAGACCCTTTTAGAATGCTTTCCATAAATGAGAGGTAAACTGGGTACCTCTGCCTTAGATAATAGATAATGGTAAAACGTGTAATCTGACCAACTCCCTAATATAGAGTTTGACGTAATCCTCGGCTGAATAGGAGGTATGGACTGGAAGAAAATGAGTTGATTTGGTCATCTTGTCGACAATAACCCAAACTGAATTATGTTGATGATGAGTATGAGGAAAACCCATCACAAAGTCTATGTTCACTTTTTCCACTTCCAAGTTGGAATACTAAACTCCTGCATGGACCCACTAGGTTTCTGATGCTCTATCTTAACTTGCTGACATGTAGAGCACTTAACTACAAATAACATTTCTCTTCATCCCACTCTACCAATAGATCTTCCACAATTCACGGTACATCTTTTTGGCCCCTGGATGAATAGAGTAACGCACCCCATGCACTTCTGTGAGAATTCGTTACCTTAAATTATCTATACTAAGAACACATAGATGACCCTAACAACACAATACACTATCTTCCCCTTGGGAGAAAACCTCTAATTTTTTATCCTTGATTGTCTCTTTCAACCTGAATAGACTGGGATCTCTACCTTGCTTTTCTTTCACCTCAAAAACTAGAAATGAGTCTGAACTACTCTGAACCTATATATCACCCTCTTTTGTATCAACTAAGCAAACACCTAGTCTGGCAAGCTGATGGACTTCCTGAGATAGCTTCTTCTTACTGTCCTCAACATGAGCAACACTATCCATAGACAGTCTACTGAGAGCATTAGCCAATATATTGGCCTTGCCTGGATGATAAAGGACATTTATATCATAGTCATTCAAGAGCTCTAACCACCTTTTTTGACGGAGGTTAAGATCTTTCTAAGAGAATATATATTGAAGGATTTTATGATCTATGAACACATCTATATGAACACCATACAAGTAATGCCTCTAAATCCTTAAGGCAAATACTACGGCTGCTAACTCAAGGTCATGAGTTGGATAATTCTTCTCTTGGAGTTCAAGCTGTCTGGAGGCATAGGTTATGACCTTACCATGCTGCATGAGGACATAACCCAAACCTACTCAGGATGCATCACAATACACTAAAAATCCATATAAACCATCTGGAAGAGCCAAAACTGGAGCTGAGGTGAGTCGAGTCTTCAACTCTAGAAAACTCTTCTCACAAGGATCTGACCACTGAAACTTGACTTTTTTCTAAGTCAATCTGGACATTGGGGATGAAATAAAAGAGAATCCCTCAACAAACTATCTGTAATAGCCAACTAAATCTAAGAAACTCCTGATATCTGATAGAGAGATAGGTCTGGGCCAGTTTCTTACTGCTTTGATCATTTGAGGATATATTCTAATGCCATCATTGGAAATGATATGGCCAAGGAATGCTATTGACCTTAGCCAAAATTTGCACTTACTGAATTAGCGAACAACTGATGATTTCTGACAATCTGAAGTACTGTTTTAAGATGGTCTGCATGATCATGCTCATTGCAAGAATAGACAAGGATGTCATCTATGAAGACTATGATGGAACATGCCCAAGTACTACTTGAACACCCAGTTCATCAAGTCCATGAAAGCTACTGGGGCATTGGTAAGACCAAATGACATGACTAAGAATTCAAAATGACCATACCAAGTTCGGAAGGCTATTTTTAGAATATCACATTCCCTGACTCTAAGCTGATGATAGCCCGATCTGAGGTCTATCTTAGAGAAATAGCTGTCACCCTAAAGTTGGTCAAATAATTCATTGATTCTGGGAAGTAGATACTTGTTCTTAACCGTGACTTTATTTAATTAACGATAATCAATGAACATTTTGAGAGAATCATCTTTCTTTTGTATTAATAAGACTGGTGCACCCCACGAGGAAACACTGGGTCTGATGAATCCCTTATCTAAGAGATCCTTCAACTTCTCTTTAAATTTTTTGAGTTATGCTGGTGCCATTCTATATGGTGGAATAGATATAGGCTGAGTATCAGGAAGAATATCAATATCGAAGTCTATTTCCCTTTTGAGAGGAATTTCTGGAAGATCTTTGAGAAAGACATCTGAATATTCATTCACAATTGGGACTGATTCAAGACTTGGAGTTTTATAACTAGTGTCCTTAACTCGAACAAGATGATAGACACATCCTTTAGGTATTATTTTCCTTGCTCAAAGGTAGGAAATAAGCTAACCTCTGAAAGCTAAAGTATGATCCCTCCATTCTAGGATAGGTTCATTTGGAAATTGAAATTGGACAGCTCTATTTCTGCAGTCGACTGTGGCATAGAAGGAAAGAATCCAATCTATGCCAAGAATGATATCAAAATCGATCATCTCTAATTTGACTAAGTCTGCTGAAGTGACTTTCTGAGATTTCATAATCAGGCAGTTCTTGTATACCCATCGGGCTATGATGGTTTTACCCACTGAGATAGATACTGAAAAGGGCTCTACTAAAATTTTGGGGCTAACTTCGAAATCAACAACTATATAAGGAGTAACAAAGGACAAAGAGGCTCCTGGATCTAGTAAAGCATAAATATGC
The DNA here is from genome assembly GCF_002878395.1 of Capsicum annuum. Lineage (NCBI taxonomy): Eukaryota > Viridiplantae > Streptophyta > Magnoliopsida > Solanales > Solanaceae > Capsicum > Capsicum annuum. The sequence goes on along the minus strand of NC_061120.1, from coordinate 34,634,751 downwards.
AAGTGAAAAATTTGTAATGTACCAATAACCACATCAGGAGAATTTTCCTGATTTTACCGGGACTGGAGAACATAAATTCTATTTGGGTGTTGCCCACTAGTAGCACTGGAAGTGACACCCTGCTGATTTAGGCGATCGGTCTGAGCTGAGAAACGGTTCTGCTAACTCTGGGAACCTATCTGAGGGCAATCTCTAACTCTGTGGACTGACTTGCCATATCCGAAATAAATATCACTGCCAGCTCTGCAAATACCCTAATAGTGTTTGCCATAAATCTGAAAAAAAAGATTGGTTCGGGCACTGCTAATATTACCCTGAGACTTAAAGCCTGGCGTCCTATCTTTGCTGCCATCCCTGAATTTTGGCACTAGAGCACTAGTTGAAGAAGGAGATAGAACTAATGACTTAGGATGAAACTGAGAACGGTTTCCTCCCTCTAACTTTGGCTGAGCAAAGTTAAAACTACCTGTCCTTGCTCTCTTATTCTGCTTCTCTCTCATCTTAATATTTTGCTCTTCTATCTATTGAGCATGGATCAAAAGCCTGGCTATGTTTATGTCACTATTTAATATCATGGACTTGCACTCATTGACCACACTATCGTTCACCCCAGAACCAAACTTACTCATCTTGTTCCTACTATCTGCAACCACATGAGGAGCATCCCTAGCTAATTGAGTAAACTTAAGAGAATACTCTTTCACCGTCATATTTCCTTGCCTGAGGTTGATAAATTCTAACACCTTAGCTTCTCTCAGCTCTAAGGGAAAGAATCTATCTAAAAATGCGGTGATAAAATCCTCCCACTCTATGGATCCTGTATCAACTGACCTCTCTGACTTCCACTATGTGAACCAAGTGTGAGCAACGTCCTATAAATGATATGTAGCTAGCTTAGCACTCTCACTAGAAGTAACCCTCATGATGTCTTTAACTTTCTGAACTTTGTCAAGGAATTCCTGAAGATCCTCTTCTGACTTAGACCCAAAAAAGGATGGAGGATTTATTTAGGTGAAGTCCTTAATCCTAGCTGCTACTGAATTAGCCACTGGGTTGGTCGGAATGACAGCTGGTCATTTATTTTGAGCAGCAACTTACTAAGCAAGAGTAGTGAATGCAGCTCTGAACTCTGTATGAGAGACATATTTGCCCAAAGGATCTTTGGACTGAGGGGCTGACTGATTTCCAGTTCTCTTCTTAGGAGTCATGTTCTGTAAATGGAAGAGAAAAGGATTAGACTTAGAGATTAACTAGAGACTATGCTCACTGGCATGACATGAATACTGAAAGAAGGAAAATTGTTCCTAAAACATCTTATAGCCTCTTGCACAAAAATGTGGCGCACAATACACCCATGTACAAGACTCTACTAGATGTGGTTTTCAAATTTTCTAGGACACTGTTGAACCTTACGCTTTGAAACCAAGCTTGTAACACCTTGAATCTAGTACCTGGAATGCTATATGGTGCTCATGACCCCGAAAGGCCACAAGCTAACCCATGACAAATATCTATACCTGAACATTGCATAATATACTGTATAAATGCGAAAATAAAGGTTGTGATGCCATAAGATTCAAATAATTGAGAAAACATGACATCTGAAACTACGGTATATCAATACCAAAACGAAAACTAAAATAAATTGTCTGAACATATTGTAGTTTGGAAGCCTCTAAACTGACTAAAAACTATGGAGTTGATGGAAAATGTCCCCAACTAACTCCGAACTACTTAAATAATAAAGTAATAAAATAATCATACTATCCTTGAATAATGAGGACTCACTGTTAGTCTGGCTGCTGAACATCTGATCTACTAAAAATGCTCTGGAGCTCGTACTTCCAAATCTATGCTATAAAAAAACATAGCGCAAATTTATTAGTATGATTGAATGTACTGGTATGCAAGTGAGGTAGTATGAATGCAAAGGGTTCAATTGCATAAACAATGCTAACTGATTGCATAACATAAACGTGAGAATACATGCATGAATAAGTGATTGTAATTGAATTCGTGATGATACTGACTACTGAGTCTGAATGTTGATAACATGAGTTACTGCTTACTAATATAAAAAATACTGAGCGACTGTGTCTGACAGTCTAAGTTTTGATAGAACTAGCTGAGTTCCGTACTGAGTTGAGCGATTGTATCTAATAGTCCTGATTTCTGTAGAACTATCTGAGCTCTATTACTGAGACTGAGACTGAGACTGAAATTGTAATTTTGGGAAGTATTCATCATACTGATATGCCCCAAATAAAGTAATATAGCTGAGTTGGGGTCCAATCTGTAACCCTAATTGGAAGGGTGTCAATACCGCACCACTGGTAAGGATAAGCTGTGAGTAACCCTCATTTAGCAGGTACTCTAATGAGAACGGTGGGACCCTCATCTGACAAATTAATCCAACTCATAACCCCTCGACTGGCAGGTTGATATCTCAACCTACGTTGGCGAAGTAGTTCTGGAATGGAAGGATTGCTTCTAAGAATCACACCCTCAACTGGCAGGTGAGTTTCCATCCTTAGGTTTACACGGTGCTAAATCCTACTCCCATCTGAATAGACACTGAACATGATTATTTGAACTAAACTGGACTGAGTTTATTGAGTTCCGTTGACTGACGAAATACTACTGAAATTACTGAATTACTAAGCTTTCTAAGGTTTCTGGAAATACTGAGTTTACTGAGTCTTTCTGAGTCGCATGACTGATTGAGTTCTATGGTTCATGTCTTGACTGAGAGTATCTTGAAAAAATGACACTGGTTCTAGGCACCCAGCTAATTGTTGGGTACAAGTACCCCCAAGACTCGATAGAAGAAAACTGACAAGGCATGACATTCTTGAATACGTGATCAACAATCCATAATACAATAAGTTGGGGATTTCTTGAAGTACATAGTTATCATAATCTTGTACATAGTAGGAATACATATAATCAATGTCATAATTTCATACTCTAACATCATGAGCATTCCAACAAATATCTACATTGCACTATAATAGCATGGGAGTCATTTGAACATAAGGGTAAAACATACATTTATCATATGGGTCACAATTAAGCTATAATACAAAATTTTAATCCTCTTAGGCATTTTATCAAACACTATACATGCACAATTTAGGGCATAAGTGTAATCATCAAATTACACATCATAAACAACTCAATTCATGGATTTCAACTTGCATGCTAACGTACTTTTATGAAAAACAAGTAAAGATTTCAACTTGGGAATCGTACAACAAGATAAACATGGTTACAAAACAACCCATAACATAAACATTGTGATTTATCACTTGAAATAGGGTTCTTGAGCTTTATGGATGAAAGGAATCCATAAATCAATACTATGCATACCTTGGATGGAAGATTCTTGAAAACAACTGGTGAAATTCTGGAAATTGGATCCTCAGTTGAAAACCCTAAGCTTGTTCTTGATGGATTTTGAAAGAGATAAGTGTATTTAGGTTGAATTGGGGCTTAATCCCGTGTTTTAGACTTATATAGGGGTGGGAAATTTACCCTTTTGCCCTTGAGGATGTGGTCGTTTAATGACTAAAAATTGGGTGCCGACGCTACAAGCGACGCAGCGCATTGATGGTTGCGATGCGATACTCGACGCGTTGCGCCATGATCACGTCGAGCCTCAAAAGTTTTGGCTCTGACAGCTTACACAAATGTTGACCAACATGATTGGCGACGCGGCGTGCCATGATCGCATTGGTCTACTATTTTGGGACTCTGAACATGATCTAAACATATTTCGAAAAATTCAAAACTTGTCCGAAAACACCTATTGACCTTCCTGATCATGAATTAATAAAAATATGGATCATTAAAGGACGTTAAGGTGGCGAAATGAGATTGCCAACTTTCAAAGGCCAATAATAGACTAAGTCTGGGAACCTAGCTAGAATTTTCTAAATCTGGGACCCCGTGACAAGCTTAAAGGACTGAATTAAGCTTTAGAATTTTACGGGGTCTTACAATATTATAATTAATTACCAAAAGAGAAAATCAATAGATTTTGAAATACTCATTAAAGGAGAAAATTTAAAAGGAATTATAATAAAAATGGGAGAATTTATGATTCTATTTTCTTTAATGAATCAATTAAATTCTATAATTACTTACAATCTAAATGCTCCGAATAGTGGAAAAAAGGGTAAGCGAGAAAGAACCTTTATGGGAAAAAAATCATAATCCTCCATCCAATAATATTTTTTACTATACTAAAAATAGAAAATACTTATTCAATTTGAAAAAATCAATGGGTAATTTATTCTTTTCTATCAATTTTACTCTTGTTATTAAATACTATTCATCACTCAATGCATTTTCCATAACATTAAGTTTATTATATTTAAAGAGTGAAATTATAAAATCACCTCTATTATTACTATTTATTAACATGTGTGTCAAGTCAATAGTAAAAAAATATTATTGAACGGAGGAAGTACAATTTATTATGCTAAAAATGAAGTACTCTTTTTATGGAAAAAGAGTAATATGTATATATTCTCTTATATAATAAGAGGGAATAAGCAGCTGAAGCAGGCATGAGGTCGACATGCCTGCTTCATCTATTTAACTGTGATTTTACTGTATCACCCCTAATTAATTATTATAACTCATTTATGTATTAGAAAATTAATAATATTTAATAAAAAAAATTAAACTAGACATTTATGACATGTCTGCTTAAGTTACTTCAATCGTAATTTTATTATATCATCCGTAATTAATTATTAGACCGCTAATTAAATACTTTAAGTCATTTACATATTACAAAATTAATAATATTTAACAAGAAAAAAATAAAATAGATTTTTATGACATGTCTTTTTCAACTGCTTCAACCGTAATTTTCCTATCATCCTTAATTAATTATTATAAGTCATCTAAGTATGAAAAATTAATAATATTTAATAAAAAAGGGAAAAATAGATATAAAATGAAAATTAATGCTTGATGTTTTAAATTAACTTGATGACTTCTATGACACTCTCTTAAATTTTTGGAATAAGTAGCTGAAGCAGGCATGAGGTCGGCATGTCTGCTTCAGCTGCTTCAACTGTGATTTTACTGTATCACCTCTAATTAATTATTATAAGTCATTTATGTATTAGAAAACTAATAATATGTAATAAAAAATTAAAATAGATATTTATGACATGTTTATTTCAGTTGCTTCAACCGTAATTTTACTATATCATCCCTAATTAATTATTAGAACCCAAATTAAATATTATAAGTTATTTACATATTACAAAATTAATAATGTTTAATTATAAAAATAAATAAAATAGACATTTATGATATGTCTGCTTCAACTGTTTCAACCATAATTTTATCGTATCACCCTTAATTAATTATTATAAGTCATCTAAGAATTAAAAAATTAATAATATTTAAAAAAGATAAAATAGATATAAAAAGAAAATTAACACTTGATGTTTAAAATTAGCTTGACAACTTATATGAGACCCTTTTAAATTTTTTTCATATGTATTTTTTAAAAGTAATTTTCCTATATAATAAGTGACAGTGAAGCAGCTGAAGCAGGTTGCTCATGGTCAACATGCCTGCTTCAGCTGCTTTAACCGTAATTTTACTATATCCCCTAATTAATTATTATATGTTATTTATGTATTAGAAAATAATAATACTTAATAAATAAAGTAAAATAGACATTAATCACATGACTGCTTCAGCTGCTTCAGTCGTGATTTTACTATATCACTCATAATTAATTATTATAAGTCATCTAAGTATTAAAAAATTAATAATATTTAATAAAAAATAAAATAGATGTAAAATTATAAATTAACTCTTGACCTTTTAAATTAACTTGGAGTCTTATAAGGGCCCTCTTATTTTTTTACAGGCATTTTTTATAATAATAATTTTACTATGTCACTTTTAATTAGTAGAATAAAATAAAAATTATTAAAAATCACAATAATTTAAAATTTAAATTATTTTAAAAATATAATTGACTATCAGTGCGACAAAAGTTTGAACAAGGAGAGTACCATATATTATTTAAAAATTACACAAAAAAGTATTAAAAATTATAATAGTTAACAATTTAAAATATCTAAAAACATATTAAAAATATGATAAATTATCAAAATTTTATTCGTGTCATATAAATTGAGGCCAAATAATAATTTATATTGGGCCCGTGCTAGCATGGGCCACGGGCCCTCGGTATCTAGTTATGTTAATAAAAGAAGAACTCTTATGGAGAAAAATTATACCATTTATTATGCTAAAAGAAAGTATTTGTTTATGGAAAAATGGCAAGTTATATTATTACTATTATACAGAAGAACGAGTGAGCAGACAACTTAAACAAACAGTTAGCAGTTGTCATATCTGTTTTCGGCTGTCTGCTTCCTCTATGATTTTACTATATCATCCCTAATTAATTATTATATGTCATTTGCATATTAAAAATTAATAATATTTAACAAAAAAATAAAATAGATATTTATGACATGTCTGCTTTATCTGCTTCAATTGTCATTTAAGTTATCACCACTAATTAATTATTATAAGTTGTCTACGTAGTAAAAATTAATAATATTTAATAAAAAGTTAAAATAGACATAAAGTGATAAATTAACTCTTGATATTTTAAAGTCATTTGACATCTTATATGAGACTCACTTAAATTTTTTCACAAGTATTTTTTATAGTAATTTTGCTATATCACTTCTAATTAGCTTCACTACTTCAATCATGATATTTGGTTGACTCTCAAAATTATATCAGTGTCGCTTAAATTGGAACAGAAGAAAAAGCATTATAAATTACAATAATTAAAAACTTAAATTATTTTAAAAATATAATTGACTACAATGCCACAAAAGTTTGAACAAGGAGAGTATTATAAATTACAATAGCTAACATCTTAAAATAATAAATTACAATGGCAAAAAAAAAATTATAAATTACAATAGCTAACAACTTAAAAAATCTAAAAATATAGTAAAAATATAATTGATTATCTTAATTTATTTGTGTCATATAAATTGAGATAAAAAATATATTGAATTCGTGCTATAGTATTGGTACAAGTAGGAGAATTTTATGAGGGGAAATGATCATACGGTTAATTATGCTAAGAAGGAAGTGTTTTTTATGGAAAAATATTTATTAGTTATATTATAGGGAAAATGGGTTAAATTTACCCCTTTATGTTAGAAAATTGAATAACTATATCTTTCATTCTATTTTGGGGCTAAATTTACCTTAATGTTATAATTTGAGCCTAAATTTACTCTTCTATTTTTAAAAAACTGGCTAAATATACCATTCGTCATACTTTCAGACTAAATTTATCCTCTATGTCATATTTTGGGATCAAACTTACCCTCATTGTTAAGAAACTTTTCACCTTTTTTTAATAGAAAAAAATCCTAAATCAACGTTAAATGTTCTTTTTTAAAAAAATAAAACACACGCTAATCTATCTCACGCGGCCAAACTCGAGCCACAAAAAAGACACAAACAAATATACCCCCTCTATTTTGTTGGTCAAATTTTTCTAACGAGATTAAACCATTGAATATTTATCCATGAATAGTTCATGAAAAATGGATCTACATCTATACAAACCCAAACAAATATACCCCTCCTTCAATTTATGGATCCGCATCAATACAGAACTCATGATAAATGATACTTGATAGCCAAATGCAACATATTAGGCCCACTGAGTTTATCTCTAGATGATTGAGTTAAGAAGTATCTCTATGTGTCAATCAGACATCTCTTCATTTTTATGTTTTTATGTACATTTTGAATCTACATAAATTTTTCATCATGTCAGTTATTCATAAACTTGTCCACTAATTCAAGAATGGTTGAATACATAGACAAACCCCTGAATTTTTTGACTTTTTTCATATTGGCACCTCAATTAGGCCATGTACCTATTGAACCCTTTTATCATTCACAAATCATGTCAATTAAGCATAATTGCTGACAAGGCGCTGACATGGTATGACATGTATAATACACTCTCCATTGGGAGAGTGAGAAGCATAATTTACTATAATTTTCTTTTTTAAATTTTTTTTCCATATCAGTTGAGGGCAAAATTCTCAATAATACAATTGAATTTTTGTGAAAAATTCAACATCAAAAATTGATATTGGTCAGTGAAAATTGATAATGGAATGTGAAAATATAGAGAAAAATGATTGTTTTTCGATGAAATGGATGATGGTTTTAAATTGGTCTCACCGGCAGTTTGCCGAAAAATGAGTTAGAGGCCATTGTCGGTATTTTGGTGCTGGTTTAGTAGTGTTGGAGGGTGGTTAATTGTGTTGAAATGGGTTTTTCGGTGAAATTTTCTCCAAAAAAATCAGGCATGAAAACTTCAATACCACCAATAGTGCAACATCAACACAGCAACACCACCAGAAAAATTCTTGATGCCATCGCTTAATTCCTCAAAAGAATGATTCTTGGGTGTTTTTTTGGTGGAAAATGGAGGAGTAAAGGTGAATTTTAATGGTAGAAGATTAGAGGAAGAAGAAGAAAAAAAATGGATTTTTTTTAAATTATTATTGTTGCTTGTTGTATATGAGTGTGTGTTGAATTGGTACTCATTTTCTTTCTTTGATGGTTGTTGGGTGTTGTTTTGGTGGAAAAATGAAGAATTGAAAGTGAGGTTTAATGGTGGAAGAGTAGCGAAAGAAGAAGATAAAGAAATAAAATTATTTTTCTTTTTTAAAAAAAAAAATATTTTTTTGATTTTTTTTATGACCTATAATTTTTTCATTGGTTATAATTTCCATGTTAGGGGAGGTGAATTTCATGCGCCAAATTTAATCTGAAATTGTGTATATGCTTAATTAACACATTTTGTGAATGATAAAAAGATTCAATAAGAACATGGCCTAATTGAGGTGCTAATACGAAAAAGGTCAAAAAGTTCAAAGGTCTGTCTATGTATTCTTCTTTCAAGAATCTATATGCACATATACTTGCATATCAAAATTTAAAATTTGAACATAACTGAATAGAACAGATTTTGTAATAACTATTTTCTCTAGTTTCATGATTTTGCATTATCTCGTTCCATTTACTTTTTGTCCATTTATAAACAACCTACCGTCGCTGCATGTTGAAAGAGAAATATATTTATTTATTAGAAAAATTTAACCAACATAACTAAGGGAGAGGTATATCGGTTTGAATATTTTTTGTGGGTCGGATCGAGCATATTAGAAAAAGGAAGTACTTTTTATGGAAAAATATTCATAGGTTATAAAATTATATTTATTATGTTAATACAAGGAGAACTTTTATGGGAAAATATGCATAATCAATTCCATCATTCTTGAAGTTTTAGGTGGATTGAATGAAGAATATGAAGCAAGAAACAGAATGAATTCAAGAGGAGAAGAAACCAAGAACACAGTATGAGATTCAGATAAGGAAAAAAATGAGATTTAGAGAAGAAATTGATATGGAAAAGTGTATTCTTGTTCCATTGATTATTCCTGTTCTATACAGGTTATATATATATATATATACATACAGTCAAGCTTAACTAAATAACTTAGGAAAAGTAGAAACTAACTACTCTAACGACTAGTAAATACTTTTTTGAAATATTGCTACAGTGAATAACTATATTTTGGAAGTCACAGTTACTGTAGCTTGGGATCACTTTGAGCATCTGGAATGGACTGCTTAGCAATTCTCTATATCTCCCTCAAGTTAGAAAGTGAGAAAATATTATGAATACCTAGCTTGGAACTGAGATGTTGTAATTGTGCTTTAGTGAGTCCTTTGGTAAGTAGATCAGCAGGTTGATCCTGTATAGAGATATATTTTATAGATATCAGACCTTGAGTGATCTTTTTCCTTATAAAGTGGCAATCAATCTCAATGTGTTTAGTCCTCTCATGGTAGGCTGGATTGGCTGCAAGTTGTATAGCAACTTTACTGTCTGTATAGATGTTGATAGGTAGAGTGACTTCAATGCTGAGTTCTTTCATTAATCCTTATAGCCATATGATTTCTATGATAGTGGTTGTCATACTTCTATACTCAGCCTCAATTGAGCTTCTGGAGACAGTCGACTGTTTCTTTGATTTCCATAAAACTAAGGAACCTTCATATTGTACAAAGTATCCTGTTACTGATCTTTTTTTTAAGGACAAGAGGCCCAATCTGCATCACAATATGCAGTGATAGTAGTCTCAGGAGAACTGGACAGTAAGACACCTTGACCTGGTTGGTTCTTCACATATATTATGATCCTTAGAGTTGCTGTCATATGGGATGTCTTAGGTTATTGTAGGAACTGACTTAGTGTCTGAAACCTAAAGGAGATATCAGGTCTAGTCATTGTTAGATGTAGCAGCTTACCTACAATTCTTTGGTAAGATCCTTGATCTGTTAGAGAATCATTTTCTGAACTTACTGATTTATAGTTCTGATCATCATACTACTTGGTAGTCAACTTAATTTTGGTGTTCAAATTGGTTTGGCTGAACTTAAATCTATTTTTGAGATTAATTCTAATACATATTTCCTTTGGTGCATTAGAATACCTTTCTTGGATCTAGAAAACTCAATCCCCAAGAAATATCTTAGTTCTCCCAAATCCTTCATTTTGAAGGTTTGTTTCAGCTGATCCTTTATTTCTTCAATCAAATATAGACGGCTTCCAGTAATTAACATATCATATATATAAATGAGAACAAATACAGTACTTGTTGTAGCCTTTTTGATGAATAAGGAGTGATTATGCTTACTCTGTTTGAATTCAAATTTCAGTAATGCCTGAGACAGTTTTGCATTCTATTGCCTTGGTTCTTGCTTTAGTCCATACAAGGATTCAGTGAGTCTACACATCTTATTTTTCTTCTGACTCAAGAAGATCCATATAGATCTCATCAGTCAAGTCACCCTGTAGAAAGACATTAAACACATCCATCTGATGGATGTGCCACTTTATTTGAGCAACAATAGACAAAATATTTCTTACTATTTTCATCATCACAACTGGACTAAATGTTTCTTGATAGTCAATCCCTTTTTGTTGGCTATAACCCTTAGCCATTAATCTTACTTTGTATCTCTCAATTTCACCTGAACTCTTATATTTGGTCTTATAGATCCATTTGCAGTCTATAAGAATCTTTTCTTGTGGAAAATTAACCACATCCCAAGTGTGATTAGCTTGTAATGCCTCAATTTTAGCCTTCATTGCCTCAATCAACTTAGGCTCAGTTATTGCTTCCTTATAGCTTCTAGGTTTTATATTGATAGGTATTCTTAAAAGATATGCTTGATAGGACTTGTTTACCTTGTCATAAGAGATATATTTGTCCAGTGAGTAGGGTGTATACCTTGCATGAGATATAAAGTCCTTCATCCATAGTGGAGATATTTTATTTCTTGATGATCTTCAAGTCTCTTCTGGTTGTGTTGTTGATACATGTGCATGCTGCACCAAGATCTGAGTAGGTAGATGTAGAGCATCAAACATATGATCTTGTGATAGTGCATCAGGAATCTCAGTAGGTAAGCTTGTTTTCTGAGAAGAATGAGGTCCACCAGTAGATTGAGTATGAGTTATTTCTTCAGCATTTGAACTAGTGAAGTTGAAAATTATTTTGGGATGCTGATGTTGTAACTGGAAAGGGAAACTTTCTTCTTTGAATATCACATCTTTGTGTAAAAAGAAAGTATGAGATATTAGATTATATAACAAGTAACCTTTCTGAGTAGTAGCATAGCCCATATGAACAACTATCCTTAACCTACTCTTAAGTTTATCAGTTTCTTGTATCACCTTACCAAAGCACAAGTATCCTAAAACTCTAAGTGTAACAAGGAAGGGGATTTGTGAAATAACAGTGTATAAGAAATGCTATTGTTAATTACAGAACTTGGAATTCTGTTAATAATATACACAACATCCTGAACACACAAGCCCCAAAATTTAAAAGAAATGTGAGCTTGAAATCTAATGGCTCTTGTGAGCTCAAGAATGCGTCTATGTTTTCTTTCAGTAATGGCATTTTGCTGAGGAGTATAGGAACAAGTGGTTTGATTTATAATACCTAGGGAATTGAACATGGTTGACCAAAAATTGTTTAAGAATTCTGTACCATTGTTTGTCCTTACACATTTTACTATCTCAACAAATTGTGTTTTAATATGAACTAGAAATTGTTGAATAATAATGCAGACATCACTTTTGAGTCTTAATACGAATATCTAGGTATATATTGACAAATCATCAACCACAGTAAGGAAGTATTTATGACCATAATGAGTAGGAGTTTTATAGGGTCCCCATAGATCCATGTGTAACAAATCAAAACAAGTATGACTTTTTGAACTACTAATAGGAAAAAGAATTCTGGTTTGTTTAGCACAAGGACAGATAGTTCATTTATCAACTATATCAGTAATACTGATTGTGTTTAATGCAAGTAGTTTCTTTAAATCTAAGGTAGATACATGAGCAAATCTCTTATGTCACAGGGCTATGTCTAGTTTTGAATCTATCTTAAGCAAAACATAGAGCAACTAGCTGCAATATTAACATCTACTAAACTTGGATTGTTGGACAGTAGGTGGAGTCTATCCTCTTATTTACCAATCATATTCACCCTCCCATGTGAGAGATCATGAAATATACAAAAGTTAGGGGAAAAAGTAATAGAACAATGTAGTTCCTTAGTGAGCTTAGATACAGAGAGCAACTTGAACTTGAACTGAAGTATATGAAAGACTTCAGTAATGATATTGTTGTTAGGTAAAATACTTGAACCAACAACTTCAACCAATGAGATATCCCCATTTGGTAGATGTACCTTCTTTGAATTAAGAGGTCTATGGACAGTGGTTTTGTCCAGACTATTCAGGTCTGCTACTATGTGATTAGTAGCACCTATATCAACTATCCATGTAAGATTTGTTTTTTTGTTATAATTGAGAGTTAAAAATTTGTCCATACCTATTACAGTACCTGCAACATTGGCTGAATGGACTTGATCTGAGGCTTTGTTTACGAAATGAAGTATCTACTAATTTGTTCCTTTGTGAGATTTTAGGTTTCAGATTAATTTTGTTGTCCATCTGATAATTCTTGTACTGAGGGCTGACCATTGTCCAAATTAGCAGCCTTAACAGTATAGTTTGATGTGAGTGCAAAACCTCCATGATCTTGAGAAGTTGAATGCTTAGATACTGCATTGTAGGCTGTATTGTACCCTTTTTTCTTGAACCTAGAGTCTTGTGGATAACCTACCAATTTTTAGCAATTTTCTCTGGTGTGATTCTTGAGTTTGCAATAGTCACAAAACAAATGACCAATTTTCTTGAACTTTTGTGATCCACCATTTCTAGAGTATGTAGTAGAATCACCACCTGTGTTGAATCCATTCCTAGAATACATTGCTACCTCAAAGTTTTGATACGCTGACAGAGGATTAGGACCCAAGATTCCTGATGTAGCCACCACAGACTTTTGGCTTTTATCAGACATAATCATGGGAGTAGGCTTGGTTCACAGAAGAGAGAGGGCTCATTAACAAGATCTGTGATCTTGCTTGCATATAAGAGTCATTTAAACACATAAAAAACTAAAATAGTTTGATTTTGTATTAGTGTAAAACATACTCCCTATATTTATCACATTCACATGATGGAGCAGGCACCATAACTTCAAATTCTTTCCATAGACCTTTTAGCTTAGAGAAGTAAACAGACACTGAACTGGTTCCTTGCGATAAAGTGGCAATTTCCTTATGTAAATTGAAAGTTCTTGACCCATCTATCTTGTTATACCGTTCAGTAAGGTCTTCCTAAACATGTTGAGCACAAAAAGCATACATAATGCCACCAAGAAGACTTTTCTCTACAGAATTCATTATCCATGACAGCACAACAACATTAACTCTTTCCCAATTGCCCTCAAGTCCTGGATATTTTTATTTTGTACATGTTACATTAACTAAACCAAGTTTATTCCTTCCTAATAAAGCTATTTTCATAGACCTATACCACAGAGAATAGTTCTCTACACCAGTGAGTTGGAAGGAGATAATTTGAGTACAACTTACATCATAATAATGCAGAAAAAATGGATGATTGTAATCGATTCCAAGAATCTGTGTGCTACTATTGCTTGATTGTGGCTCTGTACTCACCCAGTGGAATCCAGAAGCAGTTGCATTTTTTGCCATTCCAATTATCAAGATTCCAGATAACTTCCAGACCAATCTTTAGTGGAATTTGATCGATTTATTCACCTAGTAATACCATTTGATGAAGGTTCTGATACCATGTAGTTTTAGGTGGATTGAATAAAGAATATGAAGCAAGAAACATAATGAATTCAAGAGGAGAAGAAACCGAGAACACAATATAAGATTCGGATAAGAAGAAGATGAGATTTAGAGAAGAAACTGATATGGAAAAGTGTGTTCTTGTTCCATTGATTATTCTTGTTCTGTACAGGTTATATATATACACATACAGTCGAGCTTAACTAACTAACTTAGGAAAAGCAGTAACTAACTACTCCCTCCATCCTAAATTACCCGTCCCAAATTGAGATGACACATTGATTAAGAAAAATAATTAATAACATGGCTAATTTACTATAGTACTCTTATTAAATGATATTTACATTTTAATTTGAAGAAAAAATAATTAATGCAAAGGGTAAAACATGAAAAAAAATTGTCTCTTTTTGATTAATGAAAAAAGACAAGTAAAATAAGAAATCAAATTAGAAAATTTGAGACGGGTAATTTGGGATGGAGGGAGTACTTAACTACTCTAACGGCTAGTAGCAATTTTTCTTTTGAAAATGTTGGTACAGTGAATAACTGTATTTTGAAAGTCATAGTTACTATAGCTTGGGATCACTTTGAGCATCTGGAATGGACTGCTTAGCCATTCTCTACAATTCTCTTACATATATAGCCATAAGTTGGCTTGAAAACTTGAGAAATTGGAAAGAGTGAAAAACATTATTTCACTATTTTGATCACCATGGCAAAATTTTCTTTTCACCATCTTTGTTTGTTTGGACATGTCAAAGTACAAAGAAAATCTAAATTTCAAGAGCGTCATATATTAATATTTCTCTATTCCTAAAATTTAAAATACCGCGTATGCTGTTTAGAAAAGCAATTGATGTTTTTTCAATCAAGAAAATTTATACAATTGTCACCAATTAGGATTTTAAGGTTTTTTATTAAGATCGTAAGTCAATTGTTGGCTATATCTTTTGGTGCATATAGAAAGGAATATCGTTTAATAATATATATAAGTGCATTTAGTAACTGGTAGGACTGTATAGGTCACGGGATTGAACTATGAAATCAGACATTAGGATAGATTGTCTACATCACACTCCTCGTGGTGTGTTCCTTCTCGAATTCCGTGTAAATGTGAAATGCTTTATGCGTTGAATGTTCTTTTCAAGTTATAGGCATAGAAATTTCGTGAAACTCTATAACACAATCCAAATTTTATTAGAGTTCTTGGAGATTACTTTGCACTAATCCTAACTTGGAGGCTACTCCACCCTCAGCCTAATTTATGCCTATATAAAAGGGCAATTATTCCCTCATAAAGAGATCTATAATATCTCATAAATTCACTGGATATTCATAAAGAGCTCAACCATCTCAAGAATTTCATATGTAATATTCACAAAAGGAGATCAAAATCCAAATGTTTCTTTCATTCGAGAAATACACTACTAATGGTCTTCGAATTATGGAGAAAATCAATATCAAATTCATTCCTTCTACATTCAAGAAATACACTGCGAATGACCACGAATTATGAAGAAAATCAAGAGAGAAGATCTTAAGGAGGAACAAATTTGTATTAATATGTTTATCAATAAAATTCTTACTTCTTCATATTTTTATTTATGATTGAAGTTTTTTTTTCATAAATTAAATTATATTGCAAACACAAAGTACTTTGAATAATTCTATTCTAAAGGAGTCAATACAATTTCTAAAATATGAATGTAATTTACAGGTGTATTATTAGTTTATGCTCAAGCAAAAAGGAAGAGATGCAGTTTTGTATTACATCGGAAAGAGTGTGACCCCCAAAGCTGTTTGGATGAATGCAATAAAAAATATGGTGCCCAGAGTTTCACTGGAGTTTGTGCTGGCCAAGAACCACTTAGTTGTATTGGTGATTTTTATTGTGACCCTCCTCCTATATAGTGTTTAATTTATTGAATTTTTGTTTTCACTATCTTCATGAATAAAAATTAATGTTATGTCAAGACAGTCACATACCTTCTTGTTCCAATTTGATTATGATCATTTTTTCATCGCCAAATTATACGTATTTGATCTTATAATATGTAATTATTACATACATAGATTGATTAATTTTATCATTACATGAATCTTACCGTCAGGGGTGGATCTACGTTGGGGTGAGCGAACCCCCTCAATCGAAAAATTGCATTATGTATATAAGGTCAAAGTTGAAGTATAAGGATATAAAGGTTTTAATAAACTCCCTTAATAAGACAAAAGGGCGTAGCTCAGTGGCCCAGAAGGTTCATTTCGAGATTCACAACGTGGGTTCAAATCCCGCTTACTGCTTTCAATGTTGGTAACTGGGCCTGAATAACAGAAAAATTACTGTATGAGTATTTATTATATATTTATTTAAAAATTATTTATTTATTATTTTTCAAGTATTTGTGTATTTCAACTTTTGCTTTTTCGATACTCTCAATACTAGTTTAAAGTCATAGCTAGAATTATATAATTTTCAAATTAATTCTCAACTCCCTTCCCACCCCCAAATAAATAAATAAATAAATAAAAAATACTATGAATATTTCTTTTTATACGTAATGTGTCATGTTTGATCAAAATAACATCATATATTTGACTAGTTTTACATAATATACAAAAGTTTTGCTTTGTCAACGTTTACAAATTATTTTATCGAATTACATAGCTTGTTCTTTTAAAATATATTTTATTATTCAACATATTAATATTGACGTTGTTCAGTATTTTTTATTGAGTACTAAATATATATTATAATATAAATAATTCAATATTTACACTTTTCAAGAACCTTTTTTTTTTTGGGTGTGAGGTTATTAATTTGAAAGAAAAAAATTAAAATAAAATAAAACTATAAAGTGAAAGAAATAAAAGACACTATTTTTTATGAAGGCACACAAAGCAAAACTTGAAAGTAATGTTAAAAAGACATGATAAGACAAGTTAAAATTTAGAGGGAGTTCACTTTATTTTTATAATGTACTTTTTATATATGCTTACTTATTTATATGTCGAATTCCTTGAACAAAAATTCTGAATCCGCCATTGTTTACAGTCTGTTGAAAATCAGTGTATAATTAATTACTAGATTGTATATTGTTATCCTAGTAATTAACCGTGTGTAATTATACAATATAATAAATTCAATAACTTAATTTATTTGTCATAACATAATTACACTAATGTAAAATTTCGTAAAGTTTTGGACACTAAAGTAGGTTTTACAAATGAATTAGATAAAAAATTCATAGAACGGTTGTTAAAGAAAACCAAATAAAGAAAACAAAAGACGGAAAAAAGGTGCAAGGCTGGATGCTGTGGAGGTGTGTCGTGCCTAGCAGTCAGGAATTGAGAGCAATTTTCGGCCCCCGGCCAGTGCGTCGCGCCCATCACAGCATTGGAAGTTTTCAATTTGGGATGTAATAACCAAATCCTGGGCGGGTTCATGGTTCTATGTGAGTGGATTTTCTCCAAAAGATGACCTAATCAATTTAGTGGTTTTTTGAAAATGTTAGAATCAAATTAAATCAATTAAGTCGTTTTTCATAGCTTCAATTTTTGTAGTTTTAATTTTTGGTTTATTCGATTTTTAAGACGGTTTGATTCTAACCAAAATCAAATCAAACCAATTCAATTTCAGAAAATTTCCTAGCTTCAGACAATTTTTCGAAGACGGATTCTTAAAATGCCAAGATTTCTTGTAAATGAATGTGTAATAAGGATGGTTGTCAATCTTAACGTGTAAATGACTTCCAAGGATCTGAACTACGTGTAAATGAGCTTCCAAGGATCTGAACTAAGTACATGTCAGTATTTTGCTACAAGTTTGTCATGTCAGTAAAATTTTTGAATTACATTGATAGAGAGCACACGTACACACACAAAATAGATCAAGTGCCTATTACAAGATAATATATGTGATTGAAGAAATATTGAGAGCAAATGGAAAAGATTAAACCAACTATATTACAGTCATAAATTCAAACAAATAACATGACAGAAAAGTAAATTACTATGGAGTATTAATTTACTTTTATTTCAATTAAAATAAAACAACACAAGATTAAAAATATAAGGAGTAAATAGGGGATTGAACAATTCTCCCAATGATTTCCCAGAGGATTAAATTGTAAACATATATTTATCAATGGCGGTTTGGCTAATTCTTGATCCAAACAAAGAGAGGTAGTTAGAAACCACTACAAAATAGCAACAAAAGGAAAAAGTAAGCGATGGAAGTCCTTGAATTTCTCCAAACCTCATATACCCGTCTCTTCTCAACATTATAAATTGAAACATCAAATGATCATTAAAAGAGAATCAAGACAGCTAGGAACTTGGTGCCTCCTCCACAAAAGGAAGAGGTGCCTTTTAGCTCACTGTCTTCTTCGTCTCCTTGTCCTTGCATTTGCAATCATTCAATAAGATCATAATAAAAAAGAAAATACAAAAAAAAATGGCTATATCAAAACGGTTATTGTTGTTAGCTCTCCTCTCGTTATTGATTTCTTGTGCAGTCGGAGAAAAGACTAAAGGGGTTACCTATGATGCTCGTTCAATGATCGTCAATGGGGAAAGAGAATTGCTCTTTTCTGGCTCCATTCATTATCCTCGTATGCCTCCCGAGGTAACATCAAAACATTTATTATGATCGTGCTTATTCAGAACCTATGGATAGTGAATTTGCTCATGAAAACTTTACTATGATGGAATGTTTCAGATGTGGCCAGACATCATAAGGAAAGCTAAGGAAGGAGGTTTAAATGTTATCGAGACTTATGTGTTCTGGAATATCCATGAGCCCGTCCAAGGCCAGGTAATTAACTAACATATATGTTCGTTCATATTAAGAAGCCCACATTATGATTAAATCTTGAATATTTTTATCATGCATGTGTGAAACGATCATTATTGTGACAAATTGTTACGAGTTATAATGGTTGTCTATGAATATGCAGTTCAACTTCGAAGGAAACTATGACTTGGTCAGGTTCATCAAGGAGATTGGCAGGCAGGACTTGTATGCCACTCTCAGGATCGGACCATACATCGAGGCTGAATGGAATCAAGGGTATACATATATAAATCCATCAAGTTGATCACTTCTAATGGAGTAATTATGTATAATTTTTGTTCATCATTAATATAATGACTTATTGATTATGGAACAGAGGATTCCCATACTGGCTAAGGGAGGTTCCAAATATCACATTCCGCTCTTACAATGAACCATTCATCGTACGTACTCACAGTTTACAAGCGAAAATGTAGAGTATAACTCACCTCCAGTAAACGCAGATGCCTAATTTTTTCATCTTTTTCTTAATTCGCAGCACCACATGAAAAAGTACTCTGAAATGATCATTGAATTGATGAAGAAGGAAAAGTTGTTTGCACCCCAAGGAGGTCCCATCATCATGGCTCAAATCGAAAATGAGTACAACAATGTTCAGCTAGCCTACAGAGAAAACGGAAGGAAATACATCGAGTGGGCTGCCAAAATGGCTACTTCATTATACAATGGAGTCCCTTGGATCATGTGTAAGCAAAAGGATGCCCCTCCAGAAATCGTAAGTTCCATCTCTTCTTCAAATAACAGCGAAATTATTAGCTAATTAAAATGTGAAAAGCATGTACGTAACTCTGTTTTCAATTTTTCCAGATCAACACATGCAATGGAAGGCATTGTGCAGATACTTTTAAAGGCCCCAATGGTCCTAACAAACCTTCTCTATGGACTGAAAATTGGACTGCCCAGTACGAATAAGATCCTTTTTCTAATGCCAAACAAATATCTTATTAATTTTATGTCTAGATTCTAACATTTGAAGAAAAAAAATGATATTCAGATATAGGACATTCGGAGACCCACCATCACAAAGAGCAGCAGAAGATATTGCATTCTCTGTAGCCCGTTTCTTTGCAAAGAACGGAACTCTTACAAACTATTACATGGTATATATATAGTATAGTATTCTTTTGATTTGATTATTTTCTCATTAACCTTAATTGGTCATATCTAAATTAGTTGCACTCTTTGCTTCCAGTACTATGGTGGAACCAACTATGGAAGAACAAGCTCGTCTTTCGTGACAACTCGTTACTATGATGAAGCTCCCCTTGATGAATTCGGTCAGTGCTACCATTAAATTCTATGCACCTGACGGTATAAAATATGTTACACGATGACATAATGACACTCAGAATAATTTGACTCAACAATTACTTTTATATCTTTCAGGTTTGTTAAGGGAACCAAAATGGAGTCACTTGAGGGACTTGCACAGGGCTTTGAGGCTATCCAGAAGGGCTCTCCTTTGGGGAACTCCCTCTGTACAAAAGATCAATGAAGATCTTGAGGTAATTGTAAAAAATTTACTTTGTAATTAATCTTAAATAAGTACTTTTACAAATGCACTAAGAAATTTTGTTCAATACTGATATTAATCTTAAAACATTATTACTATTTTACAGATTACAGTTTATGAGAAGCCAGGAACTGATTGCGCCGCCTTTTTAACCAACAACCACACAGCTAACACCGCCATCATCAAATTCAGGGGTAAAGAATATTTCCTACCTGAGAAATCCGTTAGCATTCTCCCCGATTGCAAGACTGTCGTCTACAACACTCAAACGGTAAATTTATGTAATAAACTGAAGAATTCAATTATTTGATGATATAAAAGAATCAATATCATCGGATAATAGGCATTGAACATTTAATTTTTCTTTTTATGGAAAACAGGTTGTCTCCCAACACAATTCAAGAAACTTCATGACATCAGAAAAGGCAAAGAATCTTAAGTGGGAAATGTACCAAGAAAAAGTCCCAACCATCGCTGACTTGCCTCTTAAGAACAGGGTACCTTTGGAACTCTACACTTTGACAAAGGATACCTCAGATTATGCTTGGTACAGTACAAGGTAATTACAATTAACATTTCTCATTGTCTTTATTTTTTAGTCTTAATTAATTAAATTGAGTTTACTCTAATGCTGGAATTGTTACATAATAGTATCAACTTCGATCGCCATGACATGCCCATGAGGCCTGACATCCTCCCTGTTCTACAAATCGCAAGTATGGGTCATGCATTGAGTGCCTATGTTAATGGCGAATTCATTGGTATGTAGATAATTGGTTATAAGCAGTTAAATTGCATCGATAATATAAAAACTCTTTTCTTAACATTTGTTGGTATTATTACATTTCAGGGTTTGGACATGGTACCAACATCGAGAAGAGTTTCGTCTTCCAAAAGCCTATCTCGTTGAAACCTGGAACTAACACCATCACAATTCTGGCAGAGACAGTTGGCTTCCCGGTATTCTTCTCTTCCCAATCAATACACCTCATTTTGCACGTTACAGTACAAAAAAACCCCTCATTTTGCACGTAGCTGTTCAAAAATAAGAAATTAATATTAGCGTCACTAAAATTTAACTGGATATTTATCAACAAATGTAATGCAGAATAGCGGAGCCTACATGGAAAAGAGGTTTGCTGGACCCAGGGGTGTGACCATTCAAGGTCTCATGGCTGGAACCCTCGATATAACTCAAAACAACTGGGGACATAAGGTAAGCATATTTACAATACATGATTATATTCAAATATATTTGGTCTTTCTTAACCTTCAAAATGTATTTAATGAACTAATTGATAATCAAAATCATTGTTGGTCATTTAACAGGTAGGAGTATTTGGAGAAAAGGAGGCAATCTTTACTGAAGAGGGTTCAAAAAAAGTACAATGGACTCCAGTAACTGGTCCTACCAAAGGAGCTGTTACATGGTACAAGGTAAGCACAAGTATTTCTTTATTAAAATCATAGTATATAAAATAATTTTATGCTATCAATGTATATAACATAAATTCTTCTTGTTACTTCTTGGACCGCAGACCTACTTTAATGCCCCCGAAGGCACCAACCCCTTGGCCCTGAAAATGGACAAAATGCAGAAGGGTATGATGTGGGTCAATGGTAAAAGCATTGGTCGTTATTGGTCATCCTTCCTTTCCCCTCTTGGACGGCCCACTCAATCCGAGTACGTATATCACATAAAACTTCCTAAACAGACTAAAATTTAAGAAGTGTAACATATCTTACATTTGATATTTCAGGTATCACATTCCAAGAGCTTTCTTGAAACCAACTAACAATCTCCTAGTCATCTTCGAGGAAACCGGTGGTCTCCCAGAAACCATTGAAATCCAAACAGTAAACAGAGACACAATTTGCAGTATCATCACCGAATATCATCCTCCTCATGTCAAATCATGGGAGAGATCTGGCACTGATTTCGCCTCGGTTGTGGAGGATCTTAAGTCAGGAGCACACTTAAATTGTCCAGACAACAAAATCATTGAGAAAGTCGAGTTTGCTAGCTATGGTAATCCAGATGGCGCCTGTGGAAACTTGGTCGTTGGAAATTGCAATTCTGCCAGCAGTCTCAGAGTTGTAGAAGAAAAATGCTTAGGGAAAAACTCATGCAAAATACCAATTGAGAGAGAAGTTTACGACGAGCCGAGCAAGGACCCATGCCCTAACATCTTCAAGACTTTGGCTGTTCAAATGAAGTGTGGGAAAAGGAAGTAAAGCTACAGGCTGAAAGTTGGCTACGACATATAAAATGTACATAATAGAACTTCATGCCCTTGTATTCGCAACTTCAATTTATTTTTATCTCAAATAAAACCTCAATTATTTCAGCCATATCTAGTCGTTCAATTATGTTCCCTTCTTATTATGGTAAGGAATAAAACTCACATTGTTGAAGCAAATTTTCTTGGTAGCTTCTCTACACGGAGATGTTGACATTTTTTTTGTAAATAGAATGGCACAACAATTTTTCTAGATATTAATATCCTTAAATATATTAACTCTTGTTGATTGCATTGACCAACTTCATTGTATGAATTTGATTAAATCTTTTATTCATTGTCCCATTTAACTTAAGTTAGGTTTTGTAACCTTATATAGTTTGAATGCCTTTTGCAAGAAAAATGATGATGGTTCATGGAAATTGTTGGCAACATTTAGATGTTTCTTGATACATAGCAAAAAACTTAAAGACAAGAAACATTAAAGATGAGAAATGTGTTCAATTTGTCTTTTTTTTTAAAAAAAAATCGGGACTACATATTTTATGTGTTAACTAATCGTTATATAATAAGAGCACTTTGGTGCGTTGATGGGAGGGTGCACTTTGGGTATCACGCCCGGGGTCGAATACCCATTGGCATTTCTTAAAAAGAAAAAGAACTGGTCGTTATAAAATGTGACTCCTATGTTTGATTTGAAGGGTCTTTAATATAGAAGTCAATACTGTTAGATTCAATTGGTGTGAATGAAAAATGAAGGGACACAATCCTTCGAGAAAAAAACACACTGTTTTGGAAAAGGGATGACTGCTCAGATGTTGTGACTGTTCAGAAAAAGACACAATAATTCGAATGGACAGATATGACTGTTCCAAAGGATACACCTTTCCGAATGAACCATTGCTTCCTTTCCGAAGGAGCACTTCATGGCTATATAAACCTGCATTTTTTCACAGGTTTAGTACGAAAAATTTCTGCATGGAAAAAATATTTCTCTTGTTTCTAAAAACTCTGTGTGATCATCTCCCGATGAGTGAGTTCGAAGAAAACCAGAACGTTTGAGGTACCGCTACAGTCTGGTTTTGAAGCCATTTTATCCTAGGAGGAAAATTTCGCAACC
The DNA here is from genome assembly GCF_002878395.1 of Capsicum annuum. Lineage (NCBI taxonomy): Eukaryota > Viridiplantae > Streptophyta > Magnoliopsida > Solanales > Solanaceae > Capsicum > Capsicum annuum. The sequence continues at coordinate 34,610,681 of NC_061120.1, read as the reverse complement.
TCGGGTACTTGAAGGGAATTATTTCCTCAAGGACACTTCATGACTTCAAAGGACTTGACTTTTTCTTCTTCATCTAATTTTCTTTAAAAAAACTGAAAACACACTTCTTTGAAAGATCATTTTGATCTTGTGTTGAAGGTGTTGAAAAACTTCATAAGTGTTCTTAATTTATTCTTGAACTTGTGTTGAAGTAGTTTTACCAAAATACAGATTTTGTGTACCCGAAACAACAATCTTAAAGAAATAACTTGAAAAAAAATATTTTTTTTGCTTGTTTGGTGAAATTTTCTTTTCACTAAATTTTTTTTTCATACTTTGTATTGTTTTGGTTTCTGGAGATTAAAGCTTTAGGCTTTCTACTCCGTTTGAACTTAACAAGTGATTTGAAGAAATAAAATCTTCATCACAAGTTAAAGGTCATTCGGTTAACAATTGAAAGACATAAAAATTTCATCGTTAAACTAGAAACAATTAGTATTTATAAGTTGCTACGAACTTGTAATAAGTATAATTTTATACTAAAGTTGACTGTTTTTTTGTGACAGAAAAAATGACTACAGAAGGTCAGGTTGATGGTGTGACAAGTGTGGTAGCAACTAATGTTGCCATAACCAGTCGCACAAATGCGCCACCCGCTATGACACTAGCGGAAAAGCTCAAAAAAATTTTCGGAGTTAATTTCAAGAGGTGTCAACAAAAGATGTTCTTTTATTTAACAACCTTATGTCTTCAAAGGTTTATTTCAGAAGTGCCCGAAGGAACTTCGAACCAGGAGTGATTCATTATAATAGAGGCGTGGAAACATTCTGATTTCCTATGTAGGAATTATATTCTAAGTGACCTCAAATATGACTTGTACAACGTCTACAATGTAATGAAGACATCTAAAGAATTGTGGAATGTGCTAGAAAATAAATACAAGACTGAGGATGCGAGAACCAAAAAGTTCTATATGGTGCGATTCCTAGAGTACAAAATGATCGAGAACAAGACTATCATTTCTCAAGTACAGGAGTTGCAAGTCATCATCCACGATCTTCTTGAAGAAGATATAAATTTAATGAATACTGACAGTGCCCAAGCAAACACGTAAGTGTACGCGGTCTTATCAAGTAGTAAAGTGGCCTTCAAGAAGCCAAGTATCGATCCCACAGAGACTTGATTCAGCAACGATTCAATTTTAGTTCACAAATTAGATTCAATTGATGCAAGATAACCAAAGAAAGTTTCGAATTTGAAAATTGTAGAAAAGTAAACAATGTGAAAATTAAAGATCTTAAAACAATCAATAGGAGAAAACCCAGGGTTAAAGTACTTTAAACAATTATACTATGTATTGAATTTCATTCATTAACTTGCTTATCTTGGTTGTTGATTCGTAGGATTAATTGTATGATTATGGTTTCCCAACCTCTTATCCTTTGCCTAAGTTGAAGCTTACAACTACATCGTTGAGCGGGGATGTAATAGTCCACTTAAGTGTATTACGCTATCATCCTAAGTTTGAATCAAGTTCGGCTTCTAAGTACATTCCTGTCCTAGGTTCTAAGTTCAATTCTTTATTTCATAAAAGAATAAAAAACCCAAACTTTGTTTATTTCCTTGTTCCATCTCCCTATTCCCTCTCCCAAGTTCAAAAGGTAGACAATTGATGTATTCTAAGGGTCGCGAATCATTAAAATAGTTATAAGAAGAATGAACAAACAACCAATAATGATAAGCAAAGCTAAACGAATTCAATTTAAAACTATAGTACTTATGTTCTTGACTTTAACCCCAGGAAAAGGGCGTTTAGCCACGCATAGTCATAATCGTAATCACAAATTAGTAATTAACGACTAAAAATATGAATGAACTAAATAAAAATAATAAAAACCTAATTATGAAGTTGTAGCAGCCACTTGATCTCCAAAATATATCCAAAGATATGTAAAAATGTGATATAACATGTATTTATAGTATAAGAGCAAGCCAATTTTGTGTTGGACAAGGAAACTGTTAGTTATTGAGCTCGGGATTGGGTGGGGCGTCGCCCCGGCTATATCCCCGCTCCAGGAAAGGCTGAGACCTAGCTAGAGTGCCACTCCAGGCAAGGATGTGCCCTTCCCATAGCCCTGCTCCTGCTCCAGGTGGGGCGGTGCCTCAATATCGCCCTGAGCCTCTAGAAGTTGCTCTCCGAATTTTGGTTAAGTGTTGAGTCTCCTCTCTTAGTTCCTTGTCCTGTGGTGTATTTTCCATGGATTTAAAGCCTTTTTATCATCAAAATATCATCATATTCATCTCTTAAATTATCTTACAAACTCACACCACATGAATTAGGAGACAAACACAACACACTACTTATAAAGATGAATCAAAACAAGAACTAAACTAGGCTAGTTCATGTTAATCTTCAACTTATTGTTCCAGCTGTACACTCAATAAAATTGAATTTTTCTCACTAACAACAAGTTATTACACTCATAATTACACATTAAAACCATAAGAAACACTTTACACACACTAGAATCCACTAAAATCAACTAGACAAGCACCTAACTCAAGCTAGTAACGCTAGTTTTTGGGGTTGAATTCTAAATGAATCTTTGAAGTACAAACTTGTTGAAACCCTATTTGGACATCATAAACACATGCTTTAACACTTTGATACACGTTTATCTCATTATCAACCCATATAGCTTGGAATCATCCTCAAAACAAGGCTAAAAAGGCTAGAATAGTGATGCTAGAATATATAAATACACCCAACATCACCACCCCATACTTAAAGCCTTGTTCATCCTCGAACAACTCTTCACTATAAACATCATGAGCTAGAGACTCTATACTTATACTACATGAAATACACTCAAGATAGTACTACAATGACTACACGGAATGCAAGTTCTACACTAAGCATGTTACAAACATAATTGAGAGCTTATGAACACTACTCCAAAACATCCTAGCCTCAAGAATTGACTCACTTATTTGGAAAAATCATGCTTATCATTAAATAAAGAAAAACATACAAATCACCCACATTCATCAAACATGTGCCCCCCACAACAAGAGAGTTACCCATAATAACTCATAATTAAGCAATTTAGAACATTACAGGTACAAAAATCAAATTACACTCACTCTCATAAAGACTTAGCAAGTTACACACAATGAACCATAGGCTTTCCTTTAGTGTAATGCTCCACTAGTATTATAATAATGAATTTAGGATCAAATAGGTCTTTTCTGGGTTATAATGTAGGCTAAGGGACGGGTAGAAACTATTTGGGAATAGTGACTAACCTTTCTAAATACTTTAATACACTACATTAAACATTTAAAAATAATCTCCAACAACCAAATTACACCACTTTTGTCTACCCCATTCTTTTATTTTGCCCTATCTCTTTTAAGCATTTTCATAAACACATAGTGGGAACATTGTTTATTCCTTCAAGCTTTAATTTTTCTCATTTTCTTCAATCATGGGAATGTTTCTAACACTATTTATATCACTCCCAACCTCCAGACATCAAATAAACACTAATAACTATTACCTTGGGGCATCAATTTCACCTTTTTCTTCTTTAATTTCTCAAACTCCTTTCTAAATCAATATTTTTTCATTAAAGCACTTAGGAGATTTTTGGATCAAATTATGGTCTATCAAAAAGGGGATTAGTCTACATATGAGGCTATCAAAGAAAATTTTAAAGGCTAAATGGGGTTAACTAGGAGAATGCACTAAGGGTAGGATAAATAAAAGATATAAAACAAGGCTATCAAAGAAATGCCTAAATTATCTCCTAAACTCACACTCTTTATTTCGCTTTACACACACATTGGCAAGTTCTAAACTTCACATGCAATAAGGAATATACAAAAACCTTACACGTACATGGTACATGCTAAACTCAATAGGATCATTATAGACTCTCAACCAAACAATAACATGAATTCAAATATAAGCCAAAAAGTACAAGAGTTACATATATGAGCCTAAGAGTCTCAAAAGTAGCAATTCACTTATTCCACATGCTTTTACAAAAAAACCCACTTGCATCATGTAATAAAAAATAGCACCAACAAGAATATCTTACACCAAATTTTTTTAAATTGATCCAAAAATAAAAAATTTCCCCACCTCACATTTAAAAATCTACTTTGTCTCCAAAGTGAATTTAAAAGTAAAAGGTGTAAATACTTCCTGAGGCCTATAGGCCAAGCTAGTATCATATTTACACATAAATGAGATCCGTGGGACCCCACACTCTATTTTTGCCATGCTCCTTAGCTCAAGTTTATGGTACTCAGACTTTTTATTAAACTGGGACTCTATCAAAAACAAAAACTATGTGAAATAAAAACTAAAAACTAGAAAGAAAACATACCTACTTAACTTGGGTGACTCCCAAGCAGCACCTGATTTAGTGTCGCGGCACGACCCGACTAACAACTTAGTCATTATTTTCCTCACGCTTGGTATCTATCTTCTTATTCTCTTTATCCCTCTTGGTTATAAATTCTCATGTGCAATAAATTTTTCAACTTTACCCTTTTCAGTCTCATCAATTAGCATCAAATTAAGATCAGGCTGTAAAATCTTAGGCTGCTTAATCAGGTAGTTCCAAGAGGTCTTTGGTGGACTAAGCACCCCACACTTATCTCCTTCAATCACATTGATCATGCATAAATCTTTATAGTGGGATGTTAGTGTAGGTGTTTTGTATACATCAAATACCACCTCTTCATCCTCTACCCTCATTTTGAGTGTACCTTCTCTAACATTAATTAACGCTCCTCCAGTTGCTAAGAATGGATGACCCAAGATGATTGTACCTATTCGTCTGCCTCAAAATAAAGAATAATAAAGTCAGCAGGAATAACAAATTTACCAACCTTTATGAGGACATCCTCAATGATTCCTTTTGGATATGCCATGGATCCATCTGCTAGCTGCAAAACCACCTTGGTCGATTTAGGCTTTCCCAAGCCCAATGTCTCAAACAAAGATAGGGGCATCAGATTTATTCTAGCCCCTAAATCACTCAATGCGTGGACCACTTTACTCCCAATTTGGATAGAGAGAGTAAACTTTCTCGGATCTCTTAATTTCTTGAGGGATTTTCTATGTCATTACAATGCTACACTTTTCAGTGAGTGTTATCGCCCCCACATCCTGTAATTTTACCTTATTAGCAACCACATCCCTCAAGTACTTAGCGTACTTAGTCATACCCTACAAAACATCTAATAAAGGTAAGTTGATGTGAAGCCCTCTGACTATGTCAAAGAACTTCTTAAACATTACATCCTCCTTCGCTTTTATGTGCTTTTGAGAAAAGGGTAGTGGCAGTATCTTCTTCTCTTCTTTCTCAGCATCTTTTTATTTCAAGTACTTAGACTTTCTTTACTTATCAACAGCTTTTTCAAAAACTTGTTGGAGAGTCAAATCTGCACCTACCTCCTTTGTTTTCTTGGGAAGTTCTTGTTAAAGCTCTTTACCGCTCCTCAAGGAGATTGTCATAACCTGCTTTGGATTTTCTATATCTATGGGAAAACCACCTTATAGCCTAGTATTTAATGATCGTTGTATCTACCCCACTTGAATCTCTAAGCTTCTATGAGCTTCTTACAAATTTTTTATGTCTGCAGCCAATTGTGTCTGACAAGCTAGAAGCTGCTTCAACATCTTTTCTATGTTACTAGTTGACTGATTTGTTTGGGCCTACGACTGTGGAATTTGCTATTGTTGTACATTCCAAGGCTGAGTCTGCCACTTCATATTATAGGCGTTACCATAATATGGCCTTTGAACATTGCCCACATATATCACTAATTTTGGATTGGAAGCACACATAGCCGCTAAGTGATAACTATTACCTTACACTTTACACCAACCTATAAATTGTTGGTTGGCATTGACTATGGCTGCAGGTTGTGGAGTTCTGATGTTCTGACTTCTGATGGAATATTTACATCCTTTTCAATGGATAATTGTACATTTTCAAGCAACTGATGTTGTATTTAATACTGGATTTTAGTGTTTTCAGGTCAAGGATTTAGCTGAAGAAGAAACTTGGAAAAGTAGCAGAAAAGGTCACCGACGGTTAAACTAACGGACCGTCAGCCAAGCGATGGACCACTAATATTATCGTCAGAGTTACATAGAAAGGACCAAGTAATTGACTCCTACAATAATCCAAGTGATGGACCATCGAACCCCTGACAGATCGTCAACTTAGCCGTTAGGCTGGAACAATGAATGCCATTTCAGAGGATCAAGTTATGGACCGTGTGACAGACCGTCAGGCCAGTGGTTTCCCATCAACTAGACCGTCACCTCTTAACTAGAAAGTGGAAAAGTGAGACCTTCAGCGATGGTCCACGTGATGGATCGTCAGGCAACCGACGGGCCGTTAATGCAACCATCAACCTTAAAGCATCTTTAATAAATTCAAATTTCAAATCCTTAGCACCTGGAAGCATGTAAATACCCCGTTTAGGTTTTATTTAGTTATCTTTTATCATATTTTTATCTAGAAAACCTAATGCAATGTATTATTCAGTATGATTCAAGCTACGATTGTGGATCTAGTTATCTTTATTCATATTCTCATTGAAGATTCAAGAACAACTATTGTAATTTTTATAAGTAATTCTCTGAATCCATTTATGAAGAACTCAATGATTTCTTCTTCTTCTCTTGAAATGTGTGGCTAAACTCCCATAACTAGGGTTATGGGAGCCTTGATGTAAATAGATGATTGGGGTAGTGAAAATGCTTAATTCCCATATATAATTGAGGTTGTATAAACCCTTATTTACATTAATGACCTTTCTTGGTTGCAAACTTAAAGCGTGAGCCCAAGAACATTACTTGTCTGAGAAGAAAAGTATATGTTGGGAAAAGAAGGAGTTTACATAAAATCTAAAGGCTTTAACCTTTAGGTTATGGGTTGATGCCTTAATAAGGATTGACCCACATAAGGGACTAATTGAATAAATCAATACAATCTTTAAGTTCAAAAGAATTAAAGGGTAAACTATCCATTTAGGTTGAAAAACAAATGGGTGAACTTTAGAATTCAATAACTCTTGCAATTGAAGTTGTAAATTGGGAATTTAAGATAATTCACAAGCCTATCTGTTGGAACATCTTGGTGAACATAACTCTAGTTTGTTTACTCTCATTGAATTAATACTTGCAATAAAACTCGCTAGCTGGAACGCTACTCGTTACAACCATTTAAATACTATTAACAACTTAAAACCTCCTTTTCTTCAGAGCCTTCAATCAACAGTCTATTAACAACCATAACACTTAGTTTGCATAGTATTCCCTATGGGATTCGACCCCAAATTAGTTGGGTTCTATATTTGATAGCGACCGCTTACACTTTCTAACGAGAGTTGTAATTTGGGCGTATTAAACTTGGGCACCATTGTTGGGGAATACGTTTGTCAATTAAGTTTATGATTGTTAATTGATCATTGGTCAAGTTTCCCAAATTTTACCTTTATTTATTGTTTTTGTTCTTTGCAGGGTAACTATTGTGTATGCCAAGCAGAAGGAGGTCGGGTGAACCATTTCTACCAATACATCCAGAACCATAGTTAATTGGAAGAATGACAGATCAACAAAAAACAGATAGACTAGCTGCTCTGGCGAGAGCTCAGCTGAACCAACAAAATGATGGTCAACTAGTGCATTATCCTAATCCAGATGATGAGGACTTGGGAGATGATAATTTACTAGAACCTGGTAACCAAAGGTGTGCAGAGGATGTGGTTGTACCTGTGAACCGTAATATGAATAAAAATCATCCTTTTAGAGAAAGAGAAGATCAACAACCAGTGCAATTTGATCTTGAGGAGGATGAGGGCGAAATGGATAAAGCAGGTGCAACCGAAGCTATTATTCGTCCACCTTTGGCATCCAAAGCTAACTTCAATATCACGAGTACCATGATTCAACTACTTCATTTGAAGGGGCTAGTTAGTGGACTTCTGGGTTATGATCCAAATATGCATTTAGTGAATTTTATCACTATTTATAAGTTTTTTGATAACCTAGGAGTAGGGCAAAATGCCATCCATCTGTACCTATTTCCATTGTCTCTGGCTGGGGAGGAAACACTATGGATTAATAGGTTGACTCTGATTCTATAAAAAACTAGAGGTAGTTGAAAAGAGCTTTCCTAGAAAGTTTTTTTCCATCGTCCATGATGGTACACTTGAGGGACAAGATAAGTAATTTCAGACAGCTCCTGACTAAGGTTTTCATGAGACTTAGGAAAGGTTCAAGAAGAAGTTGATGTAGTGTCCCAATAATAAAATGACTGACGTGCATTTGATGGAGACTCTATATAGAGCCTTGAATTCTATTATGAAACCAGTTATCAATAATGCTGCAGGAGGAGTATCTATAGATCTTACCTTTCTAGAAGCTTCTGGAATACTTGATAAGATAACCAAATAGAGTAGAGCTTAGAATACTAGGGATTCTAAGGTAGCAAGATCTATCATGTCTAGCGGAATGATTGTGGAACAACATAGGAGGGAGGAAGAATATGATCAATATATGGCACACATAAAAACCCAGATGGATCTTCTTACCAAATATTTATTATCTGGGAAGACTGAGAAGATGAAAGTTATTGGGTCACTGAGCAGAGATAATTCAAATTCTGAGGAGGAGGCCAACTATTTAAATAATTAGGGGGTTTTTGAGGCAATAGCCAAGGGAATTAAGGTTGGAACTATTACAAAAAAGCTGGTTACAAGGATAGGGAGCACGGAAGTTTGAAGATCAAGAATGACACTATATGTACCTCCTAGGAATCGGGATAATGCTGCTACCAGTTCAGGCAAAATATCTATGGAGGACATCATGGAGAGACTATTAAAGGGAGTTTAAATGACCAATGCTGGGGTGACGACAATGAAGAGTGACTTATCTTCCATGAGCCAGCTAGTAAATCCGCACTCAACTTTTTTTCAAACAGTTAGAACAACAGATGAGCCAACTCTCAGCATTATTTAATCAAAGGAAGAGCAGTACATTACTGAGCGATACAGTGCAAAATCCTCAGACTGATGGATCTTGCATGGCAATTACCACTCGAAGTGGTAAAGTATTACCTGGCTCTTCTGTGGGCAAAGCTATGATTAATGAAGTGATTGAAGAAGACACAAAAGATAATGAAACCCATCCAGTGGAGTTTGAGTAGCTGGATGATAATACGAGTACATATAACCATCATTAAGTTGATGAGTTAGAAATAGAAAAGGCAAAAGAGAAGGAGGCAGTGGTTACTACTCTCCCAAAACCATTGCCACCCTTCCCCCATCGATTGAAAAAGAAGGTTGATGACACTAAGTTTAGCAAATTCATGACAATACTGAAGAAGCTGACAGTGAATGTGCCTTTTAGTGGAGGCACTAGAGCAGATGTCCGAATACGCCAAGTTTATGAAGGATCTTATAACAAAGAAGAGAACAGTTAGCTATGAATCGGTGGATAATCTTTACCATTTTAGCTCAATTTCAACAAGATCTTTGGTACAAAAAAAAGCAGACCCGGGAGTGTTCACCATCCCTTGCACTATTGGGTCACATGATTTTGCTAAGCCCTTATGCGATCTCGAAGCAAGTATTAATTTGATGCCTCTTCCTATTTATAAGAGGTTAGGTTTAGGGGATCCTACACCCACAAATATGCAATTAGTGATGGCGGATAGGTCAGTGAAGCGACCAGCAGGGATATTTTATAATGTGCTAGTAGGGATATTTTATAATGTGCTAGTAAAGGTGGCCAACTTTATATTCCCTCTGGATTTCATTATTTTAGACTATGAGGTAGATTTCAAGGTACCCATAATCTTGGGTAGACCTTTTCTCGCAACTGGGAGTGTCCTTATTGATTTGAGGGCTAATGTGTTACTGTTCAGGCTTAATGATGAGGTGATTTACTTTGATGTGTGCCAATCTATAAAGCAACCCAAAGAGATGAGTATGTTCTCTAGTGTTGATTTTTATTATAAAGACGAGCAAGAGGTGCCAATCGAGGAAAAGTTTATTGTGGAAATGCTAGCTGCAGTCTTGATGAATTTTGATAGTGAAGGAATTGAGAAATATGGGGAGACCGTGTGTGCCCTGACGATAATGGAATCATATTCATATGCTCCTAAGAAGCTGGATTTAGATCTTAAAAATTGCCCAACACCACCGACTAAGCCATCTATTAAAGAGCCATCGGTGTTGGAGGTGAAGGAGCTTCCAGTCCATCTACGGTATATATTTCTAGGCATGGAAATACTTTACCTATGATTATTGCAGCAAATTTGGGTGAGGAGAAGGTGGAGACACTTATCTCTGTGTTTTGAAGGTATAAAAGGGCGATAGGCTGGACTATTGCTGATATTATTAGTATTTCTCTGGGTATTTACAGTCATAAGATTCATCTTGAGGAGGATTGCACATTAACCATTGAGCATAAATGCCATCTTAATCCACCAATGCAAGAGGTGGTTAAGAAGGAAATCATTCAATGGCTGGACGCATGAGTTGTATACCCCATTTCTGATAGTAAGTAGGTAAGCCCTGTCCAATGTGTGCCCAAAAAAGGAGGCATGACTATTGTGGCAAATGAGAAAAATGAGTTGATTCCCCTCAATCCTGTGACTGGGTGAAGAGTTTGCATGGATTATCGTAAGCTCAACTCATGGACTCTGAAGGACCACTTACCGATGCCTTTGCTTGATCAATTGGGGGAAGAGGTTGGTATTATTTTTAGATGGGTACTCGAGCAACAACTAGATTTTTATTGCTCCAGAGGATCAGAAGAAAATGACGTTTACTTGCCTGTATGGCAGTTTCGCTTTCAAGTAGATGCCATTTGGTTTATGTAATGCACCCTCCATGTTCCAACAGTGCATGATGTCTATATTCTCTGACATGGTGGAGGACACCTTGGAGGTATTTATGGATGAGTTTTTAGTGGTGGGTGATTCTTTTGAGCTATGCCTGGTAAATTTGAGTAGAGCATTGCAAAGATGTGAGGAGTTTAATTTAGTGCTGAATTGGGAGAAATGCCACTTCATGGTGAAGGAGAGCATTGTTCTTGGTTACAAAATTTTAGCCAAGGGAATTGAAGTTGATCGGGCAAAGTTCAAGGTTATTGAGAGACTACCTTCTCCCATCTCAGTTAAGAGAGTTCATAGTTTCCTTGGTCATGCGGGATTTTATCATTGATTTATAAAGAACTTCTCCAAAATTGCAAACCCACTTAGCAAGCTTTTGGAGAAGGACGTCAAGTTCATAGTTGATGATGATTTCAAGAAGGCATTTGAATGCCTCAAGGAGAAATTAGTTGCTGCACCAATCATTCCTTAAAAAAATATTTTTTCTCACTTTGGGGTACCATGTACCATCATAAGCAACGGTGGATCACATTTTCGCAACCGAGTGTTTTGGGCTGCCTTGGTGAAATATGGTGTTAAGAAATACAAGGTGGAAACTCCATCTCACCCATAGACTAGTGGGCAAGTGGAGATTTCAAATCGGGAGATTAAAGCTATTTTTGCCAAAACGGTGAATGCTAGTAGACAAGATTAGTCTAGGAAGCTGGATGATGCCTTGTGGGCATATAGAACAACTTTCAAGACTCCTATTGGAATGTCACCATACCAATTGGTCTATCGTAAAGAATGTCACTTGCCGATTGAACTGGAACACAAGGCACTATGGGCACTCAAGAGGCTAAACCTGAATTGGAATGAGGCAGCAGAATTATGACTAGAGCAGCTGAATGAGATGGACAATTTCTGTCTCGAGGCTTATGAAAGAGCAGATTTATAAAAAGAGAAGATAAAGAAGTACCATGATCGGAGGATCGAAAGAGAGACTATCAGAAGGGTGATTGGGTACTCCTCTTTAACTCCAGACTGAAGCTCTTTCCAGGTAAACTTAAATCAAAGTGGTCTGGCCCATTCAAAGTTAACCAAGTGTACTCATCTGGAGTATTTGAACTTGAAAATGATGACGGTAGTGTATTCAAGGTTAACAGGCAATTGATGAAGTTGTATATCAGTCCAAAGAACTCGGTAAAGTGCATAGCTACCATCTATTTTGATGAAGTCTAAGTAATCGAGATAACTGAGTCATGCCGCGATAATAAATCAGGCGCTAGTGGGAGGCAACCTACAAAGTGTTGTTGTAACCATAGTTAGATTTTAGTTGTTGTTTTTGTGCAATTTGATGTGTTTGTGAAATGTATAGGACTGAGAATGCAGAAAGAAAGGATTTTCTTCAGCTAAGAGAGGGTGACAGGAAGGCCGACGGACCGTCAAGTCCATGATGGCCTATCAATGAAACCGTCAAAGCCATGTTAAAAAAGATAACATTCTGTATAAGGTTTGACAGACAAGTTGACAGACCATCACACGTTCGATGAATTGCTCGACGGACTGTCTTATCACTGATAAACCGTCAGATCAACGATCGCAGCAAGGCATGCTTAGTGGGGTTCTGGTAAGCCATGATGGTTACCTTGATGGACCGTCAGCCACCTAACGGATCGTCAAGCTAACCCTAGTTGATGGGTCAGGTCGGTTTAAGTTTAATGCTTATTTAATCATTCATTTCCGTAAAACAAAAAAGGGGGAGATTTGATTCAGTTCACAAATTAATGATTTATGTTTAACAAGATGAAATATGTGTAGTAGTACTCAAATTCAGAGAAATAACAAGCTAGGGTTATGTCTACCTTGTAGTTTTCAATACTTTATAACTATGGGCTTTACGAATTCATACATGCATCGTGCTTACAGAGAAACATATTGTATTTAATAACATAATCCTTGTGTTTCTCAACCATCAAGGACTAATTCACTTTAGTTCCCTCGAATCAAAAGTGTTTACAAAAACAATAAGAAATCTCCAATTAGTTAATCCTGTTAAGGCATTAACATATGAAATAGGGGTTGGAAATCCTATTTTCTTGTCAGTACTCTCTTTTTCGAACAACAAACTTTCTCTCAAACAAGTTATGTCTTAAGGCACATCCTCTATGTTTGCAACCACGAGAATTCAAGATAAATGAAGAGAGCATGATGTAAACAAATCAATGCATAATGAATTCAAAACCCAAAGTAATAGATTGTATGCTACAAGGCTTCCATAACTCTAAATAATAAACTTAGCTAATCATGAATAAAACGGGAATCATAATATAAATATTCATCATACCAAAAAGTAAATACAATCTTGGCGGAGAAGATGAAGTTGCATGTTTTCCCCCTCTGTGCTAAGCCACCACTATCCTCCCAAAATAATACAGAATAATAAATTTTGAATAAAAATTCAGCATCAAGTCTTTTAATAATCTCTTCTCTCATAATTGCCTTCTAAGTCTCTAAACTAATTATAAATGATAAATTAGTCTTGGACATAGTTTCTAGGTGCCACATTTGGTCCAACAAGCTACTTTTCTCTTGTGTGATTTGTCATCCGCAATCCGTAGTCCCATCATGTCTTTATTTACCTCATTAACACCTAAAATCATGCTAATCACATAAGTTAGCTCAATTACAACAAAGTACAGTAAAAACATAAGAAACTAGGCACTTTGTTCTCAAAACTTAGCTAAAATATGGGTAAGTTATGGTGCTTAGGCATATAAATACACCCAAGATTAATATAATGAATTGTACTCGGTCAGGCATAGCATGTGCTATTAGAAGGTTGAGTTGGTACACGAGTAATCTCAATAAAACTCATTGGATGGCACTGAAAGCAGTTTTAGGATATCTTAAATACATTCAAGACTATGCTTTGCATTATAGTAAATATCCAACGGTACTTGAAGGATATAGTTAGGCAAATTGGATCACCGGATCGAATGAAGTAAAACTATGAATGGATATGTATTTACTATAGGTGGAGGAGCAGTCTTTTGGAAATTATCCAAACAGACATGTATTGCTCGCTCTATAATGGAATTAGAATTTATTGCATTAGATAAAGACGGTGAAGAAGCAGAATGGCTCCGAAACTTCTTGGAAGATATTCCTTATTAGCCCAAACCATTGGCACTACTATGTATACACTGTGATAGTCAAACGACGAGAGGTAGAACAGGAAGCATGATGTACAACGGTAAATTTTATCACATAAGAGGGAGCCATAATACCTTTAGAGAACTTCTCTCTAGTGGAATTATCACTGTTGACTATGTAAAGTCAAAGGATAATGTGTCGGATCCACTTACAAAAGGCCTATCTAGAGAAGGATTTGAGAGAACATCCAAGGGAATGGGTTTACGACCTAGGACAAGTTAGCATGGCGGTAACTCTACCTAGCAGACTGGAGATCCCAAGAGCTAGGTTCAAGGAGATCAAATAAAGTTGTGTCTGACCCAATCCATTCTCATGATGTAGATAATGTTTAGTAAACAAGCATAAGACTTATGGTGTGAAGTCTTTTAATGATTATCTAAATTTGGCAGATTTGATCAAATAGATTAATCTATAGGATTAAATGTTTAGAAATCACTTATGTGATGGAGAAGTGGAATCCGCTTTAAGAGAATGTTAGTAAAGGCCTATTTTCTAAGCTTTTATGAGACCGAGACATGTTCATGGCTGAAACAAACAAAACTGTGAGAACTATAAATGGTAAAAGGTTGGTTGTATGACATGTGTTGTCTAGGTGTATAGTAAAGCTCAACGGCTCAAAGATATCAAATATACCGATTAATCGAGTGCATCCGATAAATGTTCACTACGAAAAGTTCAAAGGAAAACCCACTTGTCCAGATGGAATTAGTCTTTTCTTCTTGAACACATACTTGTCTGTAAAGATTTATAAAGAATAGCCACTCTCCATTCATGTGGAGGATTGTTGGGTTCAATTGGTATGAACAAAAAATGGAGGGACACAAACCTTTAAGGAAAAGACACACTGTTTCGGAAAAGGGATGACTGTTCAGATGGCTATGGCTGTTCAGAAAAAGATACAATGATTCTAATGGATAGACATGACTGTTCCAAAGGATACACCTATTCGAATAAACCATTGCCTCCTTTCCGAAGGAGCACTTCATGACTATATTAACCTGCATTTTTTCATAGGTTTAGTATGAAAAATTTCTGCATAGAAAAAATATTTCTCTTGCTTCTAAAAACTCTGTGTGATCATCTCCCGTTGAGTGAGTTTGAAGAAAACCAGAATGTTTGAGGTACCGCTATAGTCTGGTTGTGAAGTCATTTTATCCTGAGAGGAAAATTTTGCAACCTCAGGTACTTGAGGAGAATTATTTCTTTAAAGACACTTCGTGAATTCGAAAGGCTTGACTTTTTCTACTTCATCTAATTTTCTTTAAAAAAACTGAAAACACACTTCTTTGAAAGATTATTTGATCTTGTGTTGAAGGTGTTGGAAAAATTTATAAGTGTTCTTGATTTGTTCTTGAACTTATGTTGAAGTAGTTTTTCCAAAATAAAGATTTTGTGTACCCGAAACAACAATTACAAATGAAGCTGGAAAAATAAAATGCAGTATCTAGGATAATGGTTATCAATGCTAGTACAACCATATCTAAACCAAATATCAATCACAATATTGGCTTCTCTGAAAATGAGTTGCACTGATATCCCTCCAATATCATCAAGGTATAGACACACATTAGCAAGGATATCCCTCCAATATCATCAAGGTATAGACACACATTTAGCAAGGATATGTGAGTATTTATTATTTACTTCATTGAGTTTATATCATATTATCTGTATATAAATCAAATTCAATCTGCAAAGATATGATGTACAATTCCTGAATTTCCATCAGAACCTCAAATCAGCCACGAATATGTCCTTTAGACTTCACTAGAGATGGCATAACGCTAACAAATAGGTGGAAAACCAGCTTAAGTGACTAAGATATGCATGCTAGGGATGATCTGCTTATTCTTTGAGATGACAAATCTCCCTACTAGACGTGACGCAGAATCAACACCAGGTAGTATAGGAGCGCTTTTTCTGATGAGCTAGCTAATTGCAATCCATGTAAAATCAGGCTGTTTTGCTTGGACAATAGAAGTAAAGGTAAGATATTTTGAGAAATCAAGTATTCAACTACCTTCATAAACTCTTAAAACATCCCTTGTTCCTCTTTTTTTTCCAGTGATATTACCGTAAGAACCATCTATATTAGCTTAACAACATTATCACGAGGTAGTTGTCATTTGATAGGTGTGATGATGATCCGGGAAGAGGTTACAACATTGGTAAGAAAAAAAGAAAGGACTACAGTTTGTCCAATGATGGAAATCAAGCTTGATGAGGTATTGTTAGAATTATTTCATAGTATACTAATCCAGATGTTCAAAAGGAGTATCATCACAATGTTCGTCAAATCGGAAGGGAAATATCCATTAACATGGTGAAATGAGCTTGTATTTTGAGCAAACTTCCTTGATTGTTGAGATAAATATTCAAACATCGTAGGTGGATGTGAGTAATATGTGTGCAGTAAATGAAGATGTTGAAGTGTTTCAACGAGAGCAGAACAAAGAGCGTAATTACTAGTTGGTCTAGTCTGACAGGCAAAGAGAACCTTTATTATAGAATGAAGACCATAATTACTAGTTTGTTATAGGAAATATCCAAGATGTTTGCTCTCGTCCAGGTTCATTCTTTTTATTGAGTGCAGATTGATTCCACAGACAAAGCAGCAGCATAATACACGTACTTATAGTAAAACGGAAAAGGGCGTAAACTGTGAAATAGTGTAAAAATGTCTTCCGTCCTATTGAGCCTAAAATGTCCTTTTCGTCTATGGGTAAATCTCAAGAATAGATCGAAATTGAGATGACTTTCAAATTTTAGCCCCAAATAAAAAATATTTCTTAAAATAGCCTTTATCTATTAACTAATATTTTATTGAACAAAATTGACCCTGACCAATGGAGTAAATTATATAAATGATTCTCATAATGGATTTATTTTTTTCTCTTTGTAACTTCACTTCGATTTTATTTTTTATTTTTTATTTTTATTTTTTATTTTTCTCAACCCTTACTTTTTTTTTTCTTTTTTTCTTTTTTTCTCTCCACTTCTTATTTTTTTTATTTTACTTTGATTTTTTATTTTTCTTTCCTTTTTTTTTCTTTTTATTTTTTTCAACCCTTACTTTTTTTTCTTTGTACCTCTAAATGTCTATTTTTATATATGTATTTTTTATTTTTCTTTGATTTTAGTTTTTCTTTTCTTTTTTCTTTTTAATTTTTTCTTGACCTTTATTTATATTTAATCTTTTATTTTTATTTTTATCAACCTTTATTTTTTCCCATTCTCTCTCAACTTTTACATTTTATTTGATTTTTATTTTTTAAATATTTTTCTTTATTTTTTTTCCTAATTTTTGTTATTTTTGTTCTTTTCTTCGATTTCTTCCATTTAAGTTACATCTCATGAGTAAGAGTTGACACTATCACATTATAAAGGCAAGACTTATGACTTTCAAACAACAAGCTACGTTTCATGGGCAAGAGTTGGCACTACCACATTGTATAGGCAAAACTTATGACTTTCAAACAACAAGCTATGTTTCATGGGCAAGAGTTGACACTACCACATTTTATTTTGATTTATGAGATGTTTTATAACTCTTACCTTAGAGCAAGACTTAGCTCAGGGACTTTCAAACAAAAAACTATGCCCCACGGGCAAGAGTTGACTCTACCACGTTATGTTTTTATTTATGAGATGTTCTACAACTATTGCCTAAGAGGCAAGACTTAACTTAAGGACTTTCAAACTACAAATTATGTCCCACGGGCAAGAGTTAACTCTACCACGTTATATTTTTATTTATGAGATATTCTACAACTATTGCCTTAGAGGTAAGACTTAGCTCAAGGACTTTCAAACTACAAATTATGTTCCATGGGCAAGAGTTGACTCTACCACGTTATGTTTTTATTTATGAGATGTTTTACAACTATTGCCTTAGAGGCAAGACTTAGCTCAAGGACTTTCAAACAACAAATTATACCCCATGGGCAAGAGTTGACTCTACCACGTTGTGTTTTCATGCCCTTAAATCTGGTTTGATGTCAAAAAAAGAAGATTCCTTTGCGGATTATCCAATTTTTTATTTATTAGCAAAATATAATAGAAGTTGAGAAAAAAGAAAAAACGATCAAACAAAATAGAGAAATAAAAAAAGAGATTGAGAAAAAAAGGCAAGGAAAAAATAAAAAGTAAGAAAAAAGAGAAGAATTAAAAAAATTGAGAAAAATAAAAATGAGAAGAAAAAAATAAAAATAAAGTTTGAGAAAATTGAGGGAAAAATGAGAAATGATAAAAACCAAAAATAAAAGAAAAATAAAGGTTGGGACAAATGAATTAAAAAAAGAAAAAAAATGAAGAAATAGATAATGTTTGAGAAAAAAGGAAAAAGAGAAAAAAAATAAAGTTTGAGATAAATGAATTAAAACATGAAAATAAAATTAAAGGAAAAAAATAAAAAAAATGAAAAATAATAAAATTAAAAATAAAATTTGAGAGACAAATGAGTATGAAAAATTTAAAAATATTTGTGGTGTAAAGGGCAAAATTATACTTGTACTATACTAAAAAGGTAAGGAAGACTAGTCTTTAAAGACTTTTGTTATTGTGGTAAAAAATTCAAAGCCACCTACTATTGGGGTTATAACATGTAATTTCCTGTCCGTTTACCTATTAGGGCTATTTTGCCCTTTTATTTAGGCAAATTACATGAAAATGTATTTTTATATACTATATCAAAATTTTATGTTAATCATTTTTATTGCCTGCTTTCACAATACCTCCATAAAAATATATGATATATTTATATCATAAAAATTCATGGTATATTTATATATTATACAAATTATATTTATATCATAAAAATACATGGTATATTTATACCATATAAATTATATTTATACCATAAAACATACATGACATATTTTAGATATAAAAAGTTTATACCATCTAAAACTGGAAATATATTTAATAAAAAAATTTTTAACAAGAAAAGTACTTCCAACATAATGAGATAAACCATGAATATTTATCCCACAAATTATATCAAAAATATAATAATCTGACTTTGACATAAATTATATTTACACAATAAAAATACATGGTATATATGTACTTCCAACATAACATTTTTTATTCTATAAATATTTGTTCATAAGAATCTCTGGTTTACTCATTACATTAGAATTAAAAGTTCACAATAATAAAATAATACTAGATGATTAATATACATGAAAACATAACGAAACACACACGAACAAATAATGGAATACTTAATTTATTTAAAAATATTTGAGTTTTGAATATAAGAGAGAAAGATTTAAAAGCAGGATTATCTTTTCTATTTTTAATTTGAAGATTGAAAATATATATTTTAAATTAAGGTGAATTGATAATTATTTATAACATTAAATTAGAAAATATACTTATCGTTTCTGTTTTTTTAAATGGCTATATATGTAAAGAAAAACTTTTATTTTTGTAATACTGAAAAAGTACAATTATTTATGTAATTAAGTTTTAAGGATGACCTTTATAAAAGGGCAAAACAAGCACAATAGATTGATGAAAAGGGCATTTTAGATCCAATAAGTAGGTGAGAAGGACATTTATGGCCCACTAGGTGGACAGAAAGGGCATTTTAGGCCCAATAGGTAGACGGAGGGCGTTTTTGCACCATTTTACATAGTTGAAGGGAGTTTTAGGCCATTTTCAGTAGTACAAAAGGTAACTAATAGAGAAAAAGTGCGTCAACAAAGAAAACTAAATAAGGAAGAATGGCATGAGGTACATGATCATGAAGTTGGCGATTTCTTTCCTTACAGAACATACAATCTTCAAGAAAACCCTAAGAAGGATGCAACTATGAATAAAAGGAAAAGGAACGAATAAACCAAGCAGTTTTTCCACACAGACATAGAAATCCTTAAAGAAAAAAGGTAGAAGACGAGTTTAAGATAGAGGGAGAGAGGAAGCAAGAGTTTTCATAACATCTACTGGTTGTATACACATGAGCCAATTTACATTTTTATTCTTTATTTTACTTTTTCTTAGCTGTTAGCCTTAGATCTGTTCATAGTTATCACTTTTCAGTTATTACTACCAAAGTCCTGTAAATTATAGAGTCATAGTATTTTCATTATTAGAGTTAGTGTTTTCCAATTATCATATTTTGTGTCTTGTACATAATCGAGTCATTGTTTCTTTTCTTAGATTTTAGAAAAAATATTTGTTGAGTGTTATAAGTCTAAAAAAATACAAAAATATTTTATTGAGTCTTTTCCTTAGATTTTTAGCACAAATAATCGAGTCTTATAGTCCATAA
Source organism: Capsicum annuum (assembly GCF_002878395.1). Classification (NCBI taxonomy): domain Eukaryota; kingdom Viridiplantae; phylum Streptophyta; class Magnoliopsida; order Solanales; family Solanaceae; genus Capsicum; species Capsicum annuum. The sequence goes on along the minus strand of NC_061120.1, from coordinate 34,590,302 downwards.
AATACAAAAATATGTCTATCTCAGAGTCTTTACCGACTTCCTCAAGTATGTCTAGTCCATGTAAATCTCTAGCTCGATTAAATATGTCACCTACCATTACTAGAACTCTGTCATGTAAATATGACTACCTGTACAAAGTAGATGTGTTACCACCTAAACAGTTTCACTCCTAAACCCTTGCTCTTCTTTTGCAAAGAAGGCATGTAACCCATGGCTGCAGATCTGTTCTTTGGTACAACAAATACCAAAAGAAGTCAAGGAATATATTGCTGCATCAAAAATAGACCAACATCCTATTCTTACAACTCAGGAGGAATAGTTCATCACTCTACAAATGTCGAAAGATTTTCCAAGAAAGTGGAGAACCCAAGGTTTCACCCATATTCATTTTGGTGCTGTTAGGGTTGCGTTGATATATCACGGAAGAAAAGGCTAGTTAGTAGTGGCCCATATTTCTCTTATTAATACCAGATACAACGAATACCAGCATGCCAACTTGGGAACTTCAAAAAACATACTGAACATCAGGACAATCTTTGTCGCCATATTCCCCAACTTCAGTATGTACCTCTCCGATTCGTATCTGACGGAGGCGTTAAAGATCCAAGTTCAGATTATTAGAGCTCCGTATGTTAGAGATGCCATTTAAGAAACACTTCATTACCAGGTAGCTTGGCGGGTCCAAAATCGTGCTATGGATCTATTCCTTCCAGGTGGTGAAAATGCTTTGTTCCTAAGTATAGACGCCATTAATGGAACCACTCAATATACTCAGATCCCAAGACAAATCCCCAGATATAAACTTGCCAAAGTACTCTCAGACTCATGGGTCCTAAACTATGAGAAGTTGAGAGACCATCCTCAACCTCTCCAGTCCACAGAACAAACCTTTACCAGAAGGTATGCTAATATAGTCACGATCAATTTTGACCACTCACACATAAAAAGCCTCCCAAAAGCAACTTCTCAATCCATATGTACCAACCTTTCGATGACCTTTCACTAGTCGGCAACATAGAATTCCAACAATGGTTACAAGGCAGCTGCATGGACAAGCAAAATTGGATTAACTACTTCAATTGTGATAGTCACTATATTGTGTGGCGCAAGTGTCCTTTCTTCAAATACTGTTCATGGAAGTCGAATTTCAGATGCCATATGTGCCAAGGAGATACCTCACCTACTCTATCACAAAATAAAACCATCAAAATCAAAGATAAGAAGCCTACAACTGCTTTGTTCATGATGTCTCACGCAGGCATATATCACTCCGATGATTTCCCATAAAAAAAGCCCTTAAAAAAGGATAACCTGAGCCATGCTCCAAAGATACCAGCTAAAATTGTATCCTACCTTTCGAAGAAAAGATGCCCCTCAGTGACATAGAAGTAACACAAAATTGGCAATCTAAAAATGCCATATGCCAAAACAGGATATTGTCCAGCATCAACCAAGCCGTAAAGAATGTTGCTCACTCCCAGACTATGTTTATAAGCAAAGTTGAAGGAATGAACAAGAGAGCAGAGAAAGCATCCACTTAGCATCACAGACTTATCCGCTAGTTGGAACTCAGAATCCAATTGATGTAGTATAATATATGTCCGTTAGGTACTTCACTGTCTCATTTCTTTGACCAACAACACAAAGAAATGGCTTCTATGAAAGAACAAATCTAACACTTGAAATATGGTAGCTTTTAACTCAGAGAACCCATAGCTCACTACCAAAGCCAACCTTATTCCCTATGTCGCCACATAAATACTCTCCACCAAAGATGAGCCATGTCTTTCCCATTCCTCTTTCAACCTCCCATATGCCTGTATCACCATCCCCAGGATCTCAATATGAATAGGAGTTTGACATTACTAAGATTTCATGGGAAAGAAAAGATGCTATCACTGTCAAAAGAAAAGCCGATACAACTTAGAAGCAGTTTAAAAAATGGAATTTGACATAGTAGAGGGACAATAATAATTTCAGACCATGACATCACCTTCCTAGATAACAATCTGATAATCCACAAGCCAGAAGTTCCATACAAAGATAAAGAAAGAAACACCTTGCTGAATGATGGCTTTCTCAATCATAGGTGGTTGCCATCCCATCGTGATCTAGATACTGACTCAGATCACCTCGTCCGAAATCTGTATGGCTTGAACATTAATGATGATACAGTTTCAGATCCACAAGCCACAACGGATCCTGATCTAGTAAAAGAATAGTTGAAATGTAATAAAAAGATCTAGGATGCTGATCCCATTAATCTTGCTTCAAATAAAGAAGGCTTGTCTGATATAGACACATACTTTGACACCGATAATAACTTTCCAGCTGATGGATATGTGGAGGACAGTAAAAGTATATTGATTCACAAGAGTACATTGAGAACAGTCCTGAATCCTTAATTAAATCTCCAGAAGAAAACTATGCACAAATATATATGAACCACTTCGAGGAACCAGAGGTCTCCAAAGTTGTCGATGACCAAGATGGGATGGCGGATGATCCAATCTCCGAAAGAAGGCCAAATCCAGGTATAACAACAATGAAAACTATAGGAACCATATTTCACACCTTTACTCTGGATGACATCAAGATTTTATCTTCGACCCAAAGAATCCAGGACTTCTAAAACCTTCCGATAACCTTCCACTAGTTGGTAACCCAAAATTCCTACACTGGTTCCTAGGAAGCTACATGGATGGGCATGATTGAATACACTACTTCAATCATGATGGTCATTATACTGTGTGGTACAAATGTACTTTCTCCGGACACTGTTCGTGGAAGTCAAATTGCAGATGCCATATGTGCCAAGGAGATACCTCACACACTCCATCATAAAATAAAACCACCAAAACCAAAGATAAGTAGCTTGCAACTAATCTGTTCATGATATCTTATGCAGGCACTGGCCACTTAGATGATTTCCTACCAAATAAACCCTTCAAAAAATATAACCTGAGCCATACTCCAAAGATACAAGCTAAAACTGTTATCCTACTATCCTGAGAGAAGATGCCCCTCAGTAACACAGAAACAACACTCAGTTGGTAATCTTAAAATGCCATGTGCCAAAATAGGATGTTGTCCAAAATCAACCAAGCTATAAAGAACGTTGCTCACTCCCAGACTAAGTTGGAAAATAAAGTTAAAGGAATGAACACGAGAGCAGAACAAATATTCACTCATCATGACAAACTTATTTGCCAGTTGGAACTCAGACTCTAATCCATTCAGTATGATATATGTCTGCAAGATACTTCACTGTCTCATTGCTTTTACCAACAACACAAAGAAATGTCTTCTCTAAAAAAATAAATCCAGAACTTAAAAAATGGTAGCTTCCAACCCTAGAGAACCCATAACTCACTACCAAAGCAAACCTTATTCCCTATGTCGCCACATACATACTCTCTACCAAAGATGAGCCATATCTTTGCCACTCTTCCTTTAAGCTCTCATATACCTATGTAACCATCCTAAGAATCCCAAGGATCTCAAGATGAATAAGAGTTTGACATTGCTAAGCTTGCATGGGAAATAAAAGATGCTATCGTTGCCTAAAGAAAAGCCGATAAAAATTAGAAGCAGTATAAAAAAATAGAATCTGACATAGATAGAGGGACCATGATGATTTTGGACCGCAACATTAGCTTCCTAGATAAAAATATGATAATCCATAAGCCAGAAGTGTCATACAAAGATAAAAAGTGGAACTCTTTGCTGAACAATGGCCTTCTCAATCACAGGTGGTTGTTGTCCCATCGTGATCCAGATATTAACTCAGATCACCTTGTCCCAAATCAGTATGGCTTGAACATTAATGATGATGCAATTCTAGATCCACAAGAAATAACGAATCCTGATCCAGTAGAAAAATAGTTGAAATGTAATAAACAAATATAGGATGATGATCCCATTAATCCCACTTCAAATAAGGAAGGTCCATTTGATACAGATACATACTTTGACATCAGCGATAACTTTCCAGCTGATGGATATATGAGGATAGCGAGTGGTCTATTGATTCACAAGAGTACATCGAGGACACTCTTGAATCCTTAATTAAATCTCCAGAATAAAACTATCCACCAATATACATAAACCACTCGAAGAAACTAAAGGTCTTCAAAGTTGTCAATGACAAAGATGGGATAACAAATGATCCAATCTCAGAAAGAAGGCTAGATCCAGATACAACAACAAAGAAAACTAGATTTCACACCTTCACTCTTGATGACATCAATATTTTATATTGGCCCTAAAAGATCCAGGACTTCTACACTTGGATGGTGATAAAGAATCTGGCTGAAAAGGAGAAATACATGATACTCTCAGAGTTCACATCCAAATTCTCTAAAATACTTAGAGACTGGTGGAATGCTCTTGGGATTTTTTTATAAGAGCACTTATTTGATATCCTAGGACTTTGTAATTCAATATCAGAATTTTGCATGAGGTCTTTTGGAAAATGCAGGCCAGAGATAAGAAAAGCTCTGGACACAACTCTTTGAGATAAAATGCCTATTATTTGACAGAGATGTCATCGATAGCCATTTCTAGAAGATGGATAAGATCTACTTTGAACTGGATTAAGACCCCAGCTTGAAACAAGCCTTTGTGTCATCACTGCCAAAAATACTCGCAGGCCATACAAAGATGATTGTGGAGGAGAAGTTCAAATCCATAACCATCCCAAAGATAGGGTATATTAGATAGGCCATCTTCTAAGCTCTAGATAGTATATGCATGAAGAGATCTATGCTGAAGCAGATCATCTAGAACAATCCAACCCTCAATCGAGCTTGCTACAAGGAGATCTTGTTATTAAGTCCAACTGCGCATGCCTACACCAAAAGACGAGATCCAAAAGACAACTGCTATTCAGGAGGTTCAAACTGCCAAGGCCTTTCGATGACAAAAGTAGGGCAATTCAGCAAACTAGGTATTTTAAATGAAGGAGCCCAATAAATCAAAAGAAAAAGAATGATAGCTGCTTCATTTATAGAAAGATGGGTCACTTTTCTAGAAACTGTCCTCAAGCCAAAAAGTCAAAGGACTCTATCTATATCTTTGAAGAAATAACTGATCACATAGAAATCTATCTCAGCAAAAACGACTACCTTGAATTGGTCTTCTTGCTGGAAGAAAAACTGATGGAGAACACTATCTTCTCCAAAGACGTATATGAAGAATCAGTTGACAATAATGCTGATGATCTCTACCTGATATCCAGTATCGGAGAAGTCAACCAGACATTAGCTAGTTAGATACTTACGTTTAACACAATAGGAACTCTGTATTTTAGAATAAAAGACTTCCTACCAGATCTATTCAAATAGTATATGGATCCCTTCGATCCATCCATTCTTTGAGTAAAAAAGAACTTTTTATGAGATTTACCTATTCAGAAAGTATGGCAGATACATTCTGAAATTGTTTGAAGTGCACCCAAAATACCGTTTCTACTATGTGTTCATAGCACTAGCCAATGACTTTCTGCAAGATCTTCTATGGATTTTCTGGTATTTGTGCCACCAACACTACTTTCTCATGGAGTTCAAGTATGATGCCTTCAAATATTTTGATAGAGTCCAACCATCTCTAAAGAGATTCATGTCATGGTTTAAGCCACAACAATACTAAATTCGATGCTTCAGAGATTCATATAATGCAATGGTATTTATGCTGCATCATCCTATAGGAATCACAGGCCACACCATCTAAGCTTACCTAAAAATTTTGTTCCTTTGAAAATTCTGTTTGTTTATACTCTTCCTAGAAGATGAATACTATGAAGCACAACTCTTCATTTTCCAGCAAAATAGATACATTCTAAAAGAAATCTAGCCAAAGAAATTGGGAAAGTGGAACTACACTGACAATCATCCCCATTTGGATAAAATACGACGAGTAGTAAAAGAATATTAGCCACTGTATAAAATTATGAGAGATGAAGTCATCAACTTTAGCAAAAGCATACGACTGAAAGCTCCACCACAGGAATGTGAAGATTCATCATTTACTAGAAGGATTTACTTTACTAGATTGATGAAGAGAAGCTTGGAAGGATAAGAATGCCTCAGGCAGGAGCACGACATTGATTGGTGGATTGAGAAAGGATACACGAGTTCATCGCTGACACCATCTGTAACACCCCATACTTCTACCTAGCTTAAATTCATACCAAAGATATCAAAAACTTGTTTTAAAGATAAATCCAATTTTATACATATGGTATTTTCAAGATTTTTACTTTTTATCATGTGAGAAATTGAATAATCTTTCTATCGATATCAAATTCGTCCAAATCCGACACCCGACCAAAAATTTAGAGCTTTTTTAGTGAGACAGTGTATCACCTGAGCCATCAGCGCATCACGGAGCCAGCTTAAATGACAATTGTCAATTTCCAGTGTTACTCCATAATAGTGGTGCATCACACCAAACTTCCAGGTCATAAACAAAGTGGCAACGCGATAGCTCCTTGTCGCGCCACCATGTAATTTCCCATTTATAATTTTCCAGAGACACGATGTAATAGCGACGTGTCGCGCTAGCCTGCCAAATTGAGAAATTTAACAATAATTAAAAAGATGCATCCAGAGTTAAAAGGGTTAATTTCCCACCCCTATATATACCCAATAATATGTGATTCAACCATATTTTATCCAAAATATAGTGTTTCTCTCAAGTTTCTCTCAAGTATAAGTTAGGGGTTTCAATTGGGGATTCAAATTCAGTACTCAAATTCAAGAATCTCTTCATTAATCTTCATAGAATCAAGAAATAAGGTATGAATAGGGTTCATTCATGGATTTCTTTCATCTATGAAGCCCAAGAATTAAGTTTAAATCTTATATTGTGAATATTTTGTTGTAGGTTGATTATGTTCATGTGATTATAGGTGTATGATTCCTAAGTTAGAATCGTTATGTGTTGTTCATGAACCAATGATAGTATGTGGTTTGAAACAAGTGGAATAAAGTTGAAATATGGAGTTTTGTTGTATTAATTTGATGGTCATGCCTATGCCCTAAGTCATGCATCCTAGGTGTTTGATAAAATATATAAGAGAATAGAAATTATGTAATATAGCTTAATTGTGACCCAAATGATAAATGCATGCTTTACCCTATGAACAAGAATGATTTCCATGATATTGTATGAATTATGAATGGCTGACGGAATGTCCATGAGAATAGGTTTATGAAAGTATGACATGTTTATGTCCAATTCCATTCATGTACAAGACTATGATAACCATGTGATTCATGAAATCCTCAAATTGATTTATTCTGAATTATTGATATTGGTTATGTGTTCAAGAAGTGTCATGTTTTGTCAGTTTCATGCTAGTGAGTCCTGGGGGTACTTATACCTGACAATTTAGCTGTGTGCCTAGAGCCAGTGTTATGTTTACATGATACTCTCAATCAATCCATGATTAGTAATAGTTCAGTTCTGTTAATCATGTTCAGTGTCTATTCATATGGGAGTAGGATTCAGTACCGAGTGAGCCCAAAGATGGGAACTCACCTCTTATTAGAGGGTGTGATTCATAGAAGTAGTCCTTGCACTACAGAACTACGTAGACAGTGTAGGTTGAGACATCAAACCTACTATTTTGAGGGTATATGAGGTGGATTAACCTGTTATATGAGGGTCCCACCATTCTCCTTTGAGTACCTGCTCTATGAGGGATCACTCATAGCTTGTCCTTACCAGTGACTGGTATTGACACCCTTCCAATTGGGGTTACATATTGGACCCCAACTTATCTATAATAGCTTATTAGGGGCATGACGTTTAGATGAATTCTTCCACAGTCTCAGTTTCAAATTTAGTCTCAGTAACAGAACTCAGTTCAGTTCTACAGTTTCAGGACTGTCAGATACAGTCGCTCATCTTAGTACGAAACTCAGCTAGTTCCATCAGAATCAGTACTGTCAGAAATAGTCACCTAGTTAATAGTATATTAATTATACAAAATTCATGTTATCAGTATTCAGTTTTAGGACTATCAGATATAGTCAATCAAATCAGTTCTTCATAATCAGAACTGTCAAAAACAATCATTTCTTTATTTATAATATGACATCACTTCCTCAATACTCTATAGGCTCAGTTATTCAGTATCCCAGTATTAGCACTCAGATATCAGTAAATCCATATTATTAGAATTCATGAGTCATAATTTATGAGTCACTGTTATCAGGATCTCAGATATAGTTACGTATTCATGCATGTATTCGCATGTTTATGTTATTCAGTCAGTTAGTATTGTTCATGCATATGAACCATTGTATTTATCCTACCTCACTTGCATACCAGTACATTCAACGTACTGACGTATTTACGCTATTGTGTTTTATACCATAGGTTTAGAAGCACGAGCTCCCGAGCATCCTTAGTAGATCAGACATTCAGCAGCCAGAATTACAGTGGGTCCTCATCATTCGAGGATAATATGATTATTTTATTATTTTATTATTTCAATATTTCAGAGTTAGTTGGGGTCATGTCCCATCAACTCCATAGTTTTCAGATAGTTTAGAGGCTTTCAGACTACAACATATTTCAGACAGTTTATTTCAGTTTTGGGTATTATTATACCCCATTACAGACATTATTTTATATTTAGTATTAGTTTAGTTTTGAACCTTATGGGCTTACAACTTATATTCCATATATTTATAGAATATTATTTAGTGCTTAATTATAGATATCAGTTATGGGTTAGCTTATAGTCCTACGGGGTCATGAGCACCGTGTAACATTTAGGGTACTAGATTTGGGGCATTACACCATCCAACATTGATGCCTCAAATATTATATAAGATTATATGTGAAAGGAAGTTACCCTATCCAGTGGGTTACCCTCATCTCCAAGGGAACCCTATCAGACGGGTTACCCTCATCAACGATTTAACTTTTCTAGTGAGTTACCCTTATCTCAGAGAAACCCTCTCCAGTAGGTTACCCTTTCAGATATGTTCATCTTAAATCTACTAACTCAGATACTTTAAAGATAAGGAGTTTATGTATGTGCTTGCAAGAATCTTATAAGCTGCTAACTCACCTATTTGCACATGCTATCACATGACCACAACATTATAGTGTTTTGTTTTTATTTAGAACATCACATGTTAGTGGGGCTTGGTTTGAATAAAATAGGTTTAATGTATTAGAAGTGTATGCCAAAAATAAGGCTAGTCATAATGGATATGACTTATCTCTTAGGAAACATAAGGCTTATCTAGTCATAACAGATAAGGATTATCTCATAGAAGATAGGATAGGATTGTACTATTTTATTTCATGTTTATCCATATGATTAACTTATTTAGAGCTTATTTCTCCTATAAAAAGAAGCATAGACCTTTAGTTGGAGGGTATCAATCTATCTGCTTGGAGAATAACCTCTCTATTTGGATCAATTTCTCTACCTAAAAATCTTTTGTAAAGTTTGTCTATCAATAAAGATGTTTCTTGGATAAACTCTCTCCCTTGTTTTCTCTCTTTCAAAGGGATGGGTACTTCTATCCTTTAGGTCGAAGTAGTGGGGTAAGGAAATACTTTGGAAAGTACTTGTTATGATTTCAACATAGAACTCTAAAGTTACTTTCCATGAATATGAAATGATGTCAGCTTCGTCTACTCGATATAGTTGTCTAAGTCCTTTCCATGGTTATGAAACGAAATTGGCTTAGTCTGTATAATAACTTTCCAATTTTGATGAACATGTAGATCTAATCTCTAACATAGTACATAATTGTTTCATGGATGCTTGAGGGAAACAAGCCAGGAAGAGCTACCGTAAAACCTATTTTTGTCATATATAGAACAAATTGTACTAGGTGGCTATTGCTTTGCTGTTCAGTTGTAAGAAAGCTATGGTGTACTGATTAAAAGCTTGATTTCATATGGTGTACCACTTATATGGACATGAAATTGCCTACCATATTGTAACGGTTAGTTTCTTTGTCTGTGGTGTTGATAGAAGCTTTGATTTCGTATGGCGTGCCGCCAATATAATCATGAAATCGCCTATCATGTTGGAATGTTTGGAGCTCTGTTGCTAACCACCAAGTTACTATTACTGGTAGTTATCCGTGCCCTACTGTCTCCATGTCTATTTGGTATCAGAGCCATCCTTACCTTTGGAGGGCGGGAGAAAGCAAGAGTTTGCACAACATCTGCTGATTGTATACACGTGAGCTAACTTTACATTTTTAGGTTTAGTTTACTTTTTACTTTACTTGTCTTTGTTACTTGCCTTAGATCCGTAGTCTTTACTTTCCATTTATTACTACCAAAGTCCTGTAAGTAATAGAATCATAGTATTTCCATTATCAGAGTCAGTGTTTTCCAGTTATCATATCCTGCGTCTTGTACATGATCGAGTTGTAGTTACTTTTCTTAGATTTAGAACAAATAATCGGGTCCTATAGTCCCCTAAAATAAAAAAAGAATTTATTGAGTCTTTTCTTTAGATTTTTAGCACAAATAATCGAGTCTTATAGTCCAGAAAATCCAAAAATATGTCTATCTCAGAGGTTTTACCGCCTTTATCAAGTATATCTAGTCCATGTAAATATCTAGCTCGATTAAATATGTCACCTAACTTTACCAAAACTCTATCATGTAAATATGACTACATATATGAAGTAGATGTGTTACCACCAGAACAAAAAATATCCACAACATATCTACCTCTCTGAAACCCCCCTACTCTGCCTTTTCAAAGAAGGCATGTAACCCATGGCTGCAGATCCGTTCTTTAGTACAACAAAGACCAAAAGGAGTTAAAGAATATATTGTTTATGTGTCAAAACTAGATCAACATCCTATTCTTGCAACTCAGGAGGAACAGTTCAACACTCTACAAATGCCAAAAGATTTTCCATGATAATAGAGAACCTAAGGCATCACCCATATTCACTTTGGTGCTGTGCGGGTTACGTTGACCTATTACGGAATAAAAGGCCAGCCAGTAGTGGCACGTATTTCCCTTCTTGATACTAGATACAATGAATACCAACATACCAACTTGAGAACTTTAGAAATCTCACTAAAAGCCAGGACTGTGTTTGTCACCATATTCCCCAACTTCAATATGTCCCTCTCTGATCCGTATATAATGGAGGCATTAAAGATATAGATCAAAATTCTTAGAGCTCCACAGGTTAGAGATGCCATTCAGGCAACACTTCACTACTAGGTATCTTGGTGGGTCCAGAATCATGCTATAGATCTATCCCTTACTGGTGGCTGCTTTATTCCTAAACATAGATGCCACTAATGGAACCACTTAGTGTACTCATATCCCAAGACAAATCCCTAGAGATGAACTTTTCAAAGTACTCCTAGACTTATGGGTCACAAACTACGAGAAGTTGAGAGACCATCATCAACTTCTCTAGTCTACATAACCAACCTTTGCTAGAAGGTGTGATAATACTGTTATGATTAGTCTCGATCTTTTAAACCTAAAAAAAGCCTCCTAAAACCACCTTCTCAATCCACATTTACCAACCTTCCGACGACCTTCCACTAGTAAGAAAAACAAAGTTCCTACAATGGTTCCTATGCAGCTATATGGACGAGTATGGTTGGATACAATAATTCAATCATGACGGTCTCTATACTGTGTGGCACAAATATCCTTTCTCAGGATACTACCCATGAAAATTGAATTAAAGATGCCACATATGCCAAGGAGATACCTCACCTACTCCATCACAAAATAAAACCACCAAAACTAATGATAAGTAGCCTGCAACCAATCTGTTTATGATGTTTCACGTAGGAAACGGTCACTCAAATGATTTTCCATAATATAAACCCTTCAAAAAGGATAAACTGAGCCACGCTCCAAAGATACTAGCTAAAACTAATATCCTACCATCAATATAGAAGATGCCCATCAGCAGCACGAAAGCAACACTCAATTAGTAATCTAAAAATGCCATGTGCCAAAATAGGATGTTGTCCAACATCAACCGAGCTGTAAAAAATATTTCTTACTCAGAGACAAAGTTGGTAAGCAAAGTTGAAGGAATGAACAAGAGAGTTGAACAAGCATCCACTTAGCATGATAGACTTATTCACCAGTTGGAACTCACACTCTAATCTATGCAGTAAGATATATGTCTGCCAGGTACTTCATTGTCCCATTTCTTCGACCAACAGCAAAAGGAAATGGCTTTTCTGAAAGAACAGATCCAACACCTCAAATACAGTAGCTTTCAACCCAGAGAACCCACAACTCACTACCAAAGCAAACCTTATTCCCTATGTCGCAATATTCATGCTCTCTATCAAAGAGGAGCCATATATTTCCAACTTCTTTCTCAAGCCCCATATGCCTATGTCACCATTCCAAGGACCCCAAATATATCAAGATGAATAGGAGTTTGACATTTCTAAGCTTGCATAGAAAATAAAACATGCTATTGCTACCAAAAAAAGATGATGGAACTCAGAAGCAGTACAAAAGAAAAATGGAATCTGATACAGAGAAAGGGACCATGATGATCTCAAACCACAAATCACTTCCTGGATAACAATCAAATAATCCACAAGCTAAAAGTGCCATAGGAAGATAAAGAATAGAATGCCTTGCTGAATGATGGCCTTTTCAATCACAGGTGGTTGCCATCCTATCATGATCTAAATACTGACTCAGATCACTTCGTCCTAAATTTGTATGGCTTAAACATTAATGATAATGTAGTTCCAGATCCATAAGCCACAGTGGATCCTTATCTAGTATAAGAATATTTAAAATGTGATGAAAATATCTAGGATGCTGATCCCATTAATCCTGCTTCAAATGAAGAAGGTTCGTCTAAACCCGTTCGGATTGCACCTGGAATACCCTTTCTATTATGTATTCATATCACTAACTGATGACTTTCTGAAAAAATTCCTATTGCTATTTTGGTATCTGTGACACTAATACTACATTCTTATGGATTTCAAGTGAGATGCCTTCAGGTATTTTGATCGAATCCAACCAGTTTTGAAGCCGTTTGGAGTTTACCCAAAATATCTTTTTTTTTCCATATGTTCATAGCACTAGCTAATGACTTCCCACAAGAACTCCTATGGCTATTTTGGTATCTATGAAACTAGCACTACATTATCATGGATTTCAAGTGAGATGCCTTCAAGCATTTTAATGAAATCCAACTAGTTCTGAAGAGATTCATGCTTTGGTTCAAGCCACGATAATACTAGATTTGATGTTTCAAAGATTTCTATGATGCAATAGTCTTCAGGCTGCATTGTCTAGTAGGAATCATTGTCCACGACGTCCAAGATCAGCCAAAAATTTCACTCCTCCAGAAATTTCATGTGTCTATACTCTTCCTGTAAGATGAATACTATAAAGCACAGTACTTTATTTTCCAGCAAAATAACACATTTTGAAAGAAATCTGGCTGAAGGAATAGAGAAAGTGGAACTACACCGACGATCATCCCTACTGTGATAAAGTTCAGTGAGTGTCAAAGGAATATCAGCCATTGTATGAAATCACAAAAGATGAAGCCACCAAAGCCATCAAAAGTATATGGATGAAAGATCCCCCACAAGAATGTGATGATCATCATAGAAAAGAAGGAATTACATCACCAGATCGATGAAGAGAAGCTCGAAAGGGCAAGAACACCTTAGGAAAAAGCACAACATCAATTGATGGATGGAAGAAGGATACACGAGCTCATTACTGACACCGTCTAATACTACCTGAAAGATGACTTTAGATGACATGTGTAAGAAAGTTACCCTCTCAAGTAGGTTACCTTTCCAATGGATTATCATCTCCAGTGCGTTACCCTCATTTCCAAGAAAACCATGTCAGATGGGTTACCTTCACTAGCAAGTTACCCTCATCTCCAAAAAACCCTCTTCAGTGGGTTACCCTTTTAGATAGGTTTGTCTTAAAGCTGATGACTCAGCTACTTTGAAGACCAGGAGCTTATGCACTAGCTGGAAAAGAGCCTACAAGCTGCTGACTCACCTGCTTGCACATGCTGTGACATACCAACAATATTAGTGTGTTTTATTTTTATTTCGCCCATCACATATTAGTGGGGCCCGGTTTAAATAAAGTAGATTGAAAATATTAGAAGTGTGTTCCAAATATAAGACCTATCTAGTCATAATGACTAAGATTTATCTCTTAGAAAAGATAAGGCTTATCTAGTCATAATGGATGAGGTTTATCTACTAGAATATAGGATAGGATTATAATATTTTATTTCATATTTATCCATAGTTCTAGCTTATCTAGAGATTCCTTATCCTATAAAGGGAAGAATAGGCCTTTAGTTAGAGGGTATTAATCTCTCTACTTAGAGACTAACCTCTCTATTTGGATTAATCTCTCTACCTAAAAACTTCTTGTAAAGTTTCTCTCTATCAATAAAGATATTTACTGGCTAAACTCTTTCTTTTGTTTTATCTCTTCCAAAGGGATGGGTACTTCTATCCTTTAGGTCCGAGTAGTGGGGTAAGGAATTAATTTGGCAAGTACTTGTTGTGATTGCAATATGGTACTCCAAAGTTATTTTCCATAAATATGCAACTAAGTCAGCTTCTTTCACATGACGTAGTTGTCTAAGTCATTTCCATGTATATGAAATGAAATTGGCTTATTTTGCATGATATATTTTCGAATTGATTTATTATCTTTGAAAGAACACGTAGATCTAAGAAAGGCCTTAGTACACTATTTTTTCCATGGATTCTTGAGGGCAACAAGCTAGGAAGAGCCGCTGTAAGACCCATTTATTTTATATATGGAACATCTTTGTACCAAGGAGATTAATGATTTACTGTGTTATAAGACTAGGAAATTTAATCCAGCCCATTAAGGGTTGGGAAGTCTTTGCTACCAAGGAAAACCATCTATCCGTGGATGTGTGGCTCAGTCATAAGAAAGCTATAATTAGGGGATTAAAATATTTGATTTCATATTGCGTACCACCTATATGGATGTGATATTTCATATCATGTTGGTAAGTTTGGAGCTCATTTGCTAACCAAATAGTTGCTATTGTCGGTAGTCATTCGTGCCTGCTGTCTCCCTGTCTATTTGCTTCCTCCTAGTTGCTATTACTAGTAGTCATTCGTCACCTACTATCTCCCTCTCTATTTAGTATCAGAGCCATCCCCACTCCCAGAGGGAGGGAGAAAGCAGGAATTTGCATAACATCTGCTGATTGTATACATGTGAGCCATTTTTACATTTTTACTTTTTATTTTACTTTGTCTTAGTTGTTATCCTCAGATCCATCCATAGTTATCACTTTTTAGTTATTAATACTAAAGTACTGTAAATAATAGATTCATAGTATTTCCATTATCAGAGTCCGTGTTTTTCCAGTTATCATATCTTGCATCTTGTACATAATTTAGTCATACTTACTTTTCTTAGAGATTAGAACAAATATGTCGTAGAGTCTTTTCCTTAGAATTCTAGCACAAATAATCGAGTTCTTATAGTCCACAAAAATACAAATAGATTTTATTGAGTCTTTTCCTTAGAACTTTAGAACAAACACATCGAGTCCTTATTGTCCAGAAAAATACAAAAATATGTCTGAATATTCATCTAGTCTGTCAAAGTCTCTTGCTAGCTAAAACATGTTAACCAATCTCAAAGATACATTGTCATGTAAACATGACTTCCTATATGTAGTAAATATGTTGTCACCATAACACCAACTATCTACTACATACCCACTTCCACTAAACCCTTGCTCATTTATTCTTAAGATGATATGTAATTCGTGGATATAAATCAATTCTATGGTCCAAGAAAAGTCAAAAGGAGTTAAGGAATATGTTGCTGCAACACCAATTTTCCAGCACCCTATTCTTATGACTCCAGAGGAATAGTTCATATAATTGCAAATGCCAGAGGATTTTCCACAACAATGGAAAATCCTTGGATTTACTCATCTCCATATTGGTGCTGTACGAATTGCATTGATATATCAAAGAAGAAAAGTCTAACTTGTTATGGCGCATCTTTCTCTACTTGATAGCAGATTCAACAAGTACCAACATGTGAATTTGGGAACGTCGGAGATTATCCTAGATAGTGGTACAGTCTTTGTCACTATATTCCCCAACTTCAATATATCACTATCTGATCCATATCTAATGAAGGCATTGGAGATTCATGTTCAAATCTTTGGAGATTCACAGGCTACAGATGCCATTCAGGAAACTCTTCATTGCCAAATGGCCTAGTGAGTTCAAAACCATAATATGAACCTATCTCCTCCAAGTGGAAAGAACTCTCTATTCTTGAGCATAGTTACAACTAATAGAACCACAGAGTACAACAAGATCCCGAGAAACATAAGGGATGAACTAGTCAACATTATTCAAGCCTCATGGGTCACCAAATATGAGAAGTTGAGAGACTATCCTCAACCTCTTAAGTCCACTGATGATTTTGACCACCTCTATTTAAAACAGCCATAAAAAATCCATATAGAACCACCTTCTATAACCTCATGTACAACCCAAGTGATGATATTCTAGATGTAAAGGACCTGAGAACCATCTTCTGGTTCCTCACTGGCTTTATGAAAGAACATGATTGGATAAAGAACTTCAATCATGAGGGTCATAGTATGATGTGGCGTAAATGCCCTTTCTCAGGACATACCCATGGAGGACTAATTGTGACTGTAAAATTTGCAATAGAAAGGATACAACAGCTACTCGATCTGAAGTCAACCCCCAGATGCTCAAGACGTCCATTTCTAAATCCAGTCATATAAATTCTTTGCCACAAGACCGCCACTACATGAAGGATAACCTAATCCAAGCTTCAAAAGGGCCACATGTTATCCCACCAGAAGGTGCTCAAGCATCCACCTAACATGCCATACTTATCAAAGCACTCGAAGATAATTTGCGGAAAATCCAGTCTAAAAAATGTCTGCTAGGAACCCCATTTCTATATTTCTTGGCCTACAATAAAAAGAAATGTCCTTTCTTGAAGAACGAATCAAAAATATGAAATACGACTACACTATACTACAAAACTCCAAAGTATCCATCATATTTCCACATGAGTATCCTCTACAGAGATTAGGACAACCTTTTTCGCCTCATTCATCCATGCTATTCACTATAACTCCAAAAGCTAAACAAGAGTTTGATATTACCAATTTCTTATGGGAAGGGAAAAATATCTGGGCAGCCCAAAACCAAGATGAGAAGGCATAAAAATCTGAGAGGGCACAAAACAAGGTCCAGAAAATAAGATATTGTAGCAAGGTTACATATAATGCTGATAAGATAGTCTAAAAATGTACTTCCATCTTCTATAGTCCAAATCCTATAGTCCCTGTTGAGGATCTAGATATCCAAAGGGCAGAAACCCAAAATGATGAACCACTAGATGATCCTCCTGTTCAGAGAGTAGCCCAAAATTATGATCACAAAGAATAACTACAGGACATAAATGACCAGTCAGCTGATTTAGCACACATTATGATCTCAAGTTTTGAACCAAATCTTACCACTTCTGATGATTTTTTGCAGACCCCTAACAAAGAATGTCACAATGAAGAACAGGTTTCTCTAAAACAATGCCTTCCTGAGGACGATCGCAAGGCCACTAAATTAAGCAACCTTAATTAAGTAATCCAAGTCTTGCTATTCCAAAAGACGATGGGCTTATGCTAAAAAAGCCATATCCTCACACAAACTCCTATCCTCTCGAGAAGCATAAGAAAACTTTATTTGATAATACCATGTTAGATGAATTTCAAAAACTGTCCACTCTGATGTGATACATAACAATTCGGTTCTCAAGTCAGATGGATATTCCCAAATCTTAAGACACCAATCAAGGCACAAGAGGTACATGCAGTATAAGCGAGCTAGAAAGCGTAAACCACTAGATAAGGAACCTATTTTCAGTAAAGGTGCAAGATCCTCCAAAAAGAGAAACTCAGGCAAGGACAAATACTTCTTTATCTGCCATGATAAGGGACACTTTGCAAAAGTATGTCCTAAATCCAGAAAGGCCAAAAGGGTAGCTCAAACCTTAGTGGAAACCATGGGTTCTTAGTTCCCAACCAAAGATGACACTCTTTATGATCCTCATCCTAATCTTGACAACATTCCTGAATTTTCTTTGAACACAGACAAAGGAACATCCGAGGACATCCCATTTCTCTACATTGATGGCCAACCATAACCTTTCATTAGTAAATAAGCATCTAATACTAATCCTATGGATATAATCCAACACTGACGATGACTTCCCGAATGGTGAATGTGTCAAAGGTAATAAAGATGCTCTACAACCATCAATCCAATTTCTTGAGGATGAATGTCCATTCATGTTTAGGGAATACTCTAAGCAACTAAAGGTCTCTAATTAGTCTCTAATCAAAATAAGCTGACTAGAGATCCAATCTCTGAAAGAAGGCAAGTACCAACAACAAAGATGAAGGAAACCATTGCTTTGATTCTAACTTAGCCTCATGGAATTATGAACTTCCACACTTTCATGATGATGAAGAATCTGGATGAGAGAGAAAAATAAAAGATGCTATCAAATCGCATATCTAGATTCTTTGAAATTCTCACCGATTGGTGGATTGCACTTAGGAATATAGATAAAAACACTTATCTCACATCTCAAGACTTTGCTATCAATGTTAGAATCCTGCGAGAAGTCTTCTACAGAGACACAATCTACGCCAGCAAGGCCATTTTCCAGGCCATGAATAGTCCTTGCAAGAATAGATCTATACTAAAGTAGATCATCCAGAAAAATACATCTCTTGATTGAAGAAGGAACAATCTTGTTATGAAGTCCAATTGCCCTTGCTTAAGACGTCAGATGGGATCTTAGAGAAAGTTGAGGCTAAAGAGATTCAAACTACCTATGCATCCAGATACCAAGGTTAAGGCGATCAAGAAAAATAGCTTTTTAAAATAAAAAAGCTCGATTAACTTAAATAAAGAATAGTTGCTTCATGTACCGAAAGCCTGGTCACTTTTCCAGAAACTATCCTCAAGATAAAAAGTCAAAAGACTATCTAGATCTTTGAAGAAATATATGATCACGCAAGAATCTGTCTAAGCAAAGAGGATGAACTTGAACTGGTTTTTTCGCTAGAAAAAAAAGTAACGGAGGGCATCATCTTCTCCATAGATGTATATGAAGAATCAGGCGACGCCTATGCCAAAGATCTCTACCTGATATCCAATATTAGAGAAGACAACCAGACACTGGCTAGTCAAATCCTCATGATAATTAGAATAACAACTCTATATTTTAGAATAACAGACTGTCCACCAGATCTGTTCAATCAGTATATGAATCCCATCGATCCATACATCCTTCAATAAAGAAGAACTTTCTACGACCTTCAACAGTTTAGGAACTATGGAAGATCCATTCTGAAGTCTTTCAGAGTGCACCCAGAAAACCCTTTCTGCCATATGTTCATAGGACTAGCCAATGACTTTCCATAATAACTTCTTTGGCTATTCTGGTAGCTATGTCACCAGCATTATATTCTAAAAGAGTTTAAATATGATGCCTTGAGGTATTTCAAACGAATGCAGCCAACTCTAAAAAGATTCATGCTGTGGTTTAAGCCACGACAATATTGGATTCGATGTTTCTGAGATTATTACAATGGTCTTCATGTTGTATTATCTGGTAGGAATCTTAGGCCACGATGTCGAAGCTCAGCTAGAAATTTCACCTCCCTAGAAGTTTTCTATGTCTATACTCTCCCTAAAAGATGAATTTTATGAAGCATAATGCTTTATTTTCAAGCAAAACAAATGCACTCAAAAAGAAATCTAGCCAAAGTAATGGGGAAAGTAAAACTATACCGATAATCATCCCTACTGGGATAAAGTCTGACGAGCTACAAAAAAATATCAACCACCATATGAAATCATGAGAGATAAAGTCACCAACGCCATTAAAAGCATACGAATGAAAGCTCCCCCATAGGAATGAAATTATTCATCATCTATCAGAAGGAGTTACTTTAACAGATTGATGAAAAGAAGCTTCGAAAGGCAAGAACACCTCAGGCAGAAGCACAACATTGATTTATGGATGGAAGAAGGATACATAAATGATGGGTTACCCTTATTTTCAAGGAAACCCTATCTGATGGGTTACCCTCACCAGCAGGTTACCCTTTTTAGTGGGTTACCTTTATATACAAAATACCCTCTTTAGTGGGTTATCCTTTTGAATGGGTTTGTCTTGAAGCTGCTGACTCAACTAATTTAAAAACAAGGATCTTATGCACCTACTTGCAAGGAGCCTAAAACCTGCTAATCTGCCTACTTGCAAGATGCTGACTTACCTACTTGCACATACTATCACATGCCAACAACATTAGTGTGTTTTGTTTTTAATTGGCCTATCATATGTTAGTAAGGCATAATTTGAATAAAGTAGGTTGTAAACATTATATGTGTGTGCCAAAGATAAGACCTATCTAGTCATAATGGATAAGACTTATTTCTTAGAAAAGATAAGGCTTATCTAGTCATAATGGATGAGGCTTATCTTTTAGAAGATAGGATAGGATTGTAATATTTTATGTCATGTTTATCCATAGGTCTATATTATCTAGAGCTTCCTTCTACCATAAAAGAAGCCTAGGCATGTAGTTAGAGGGCATCAATCTCTCTACTTAAAGACTAACCTATCTATTTGGATCAATAGCTCTACCTAAAAAGCTCTTGTAAAGTTTCTCTCTATCAATAAAGATGTTTGTTGGCTAAAATCTCTTTTGTTTTCTCTTTTCCAAATAGATGAGTACTTCGATCCTTTAGGTTGGAGTAGTGGGGTAAGGGAATACTTCGGAAAATACTTGTTGTGATTACAATATGGAACTCTGAAGTTACTTTTCATAAATTTGAAACAAAGTAAGCTTTATCCACACGACATATTTGTCTAAGTCCTTTCCATGTATATGAAGTGAAATTGGGTTATCCAAACTCCAAAATTACCACATGTTATCCGACTAGAAGGTGCTAAAGCATATACCAAACATGACACACTTATCAGAGCACTGGAAGATAGGTTGCTGACAGTTTAGTTAAAAAAATGTCTGCTAGGAACCAAATTTCTCTATTTTATTGACCTACAACAACAAGAAATAGACTCACTTAAGATGCAAATCTATCTTTTGAAATACAACCACACTATACTACAAAAAGCCCAAGTATCCATCGTATTTCCACATAGATATCTTTCACAGAGATTAGGCCAACCTTTTCAAACCTACCCACCTCGTTCATCTATGCTATTCAATTTAATTCCAAATGATTAACAAGAATTTGATATTGCTAAACCTATTTGGGCAAGGAAAGATGCCATGGCATAAAAAGTCGAGATGGCATAAAACTGGGCTGAGAAGATAATGTATTCTAGCCAGGTTCTATTTGATACTGATGGAATGGCCCCGAGACGTGCTTCTCTAATACATAATTCCATTTTCCATGGTCTAAATCTTATAGACCCAAATGATAAGCTAGAGATTCAAAGCATAGAAACCCAAATTAACGAGCCACTAGATGTTCCTTATATTAAGAGAATAGCCCATAATTGTGCTATAATAGACCAACGACAGGATAAGTTAGTTGATCGTAAACACATAATGATCTCAAGTTGTAAACCAAATTCCACATCTTTAGATGATCCCTTGCTGGTCCCTGATAAGGAATACCACAATGAAGACTATGTCTCTCTGAAGCAATGCCTTATCAAGGATAATGACAAGGTCACCAACTTTATTGACCTCAAGAAAGTTGATCCAAGTTCGTCTTTCCCAATAGATGATGATCCTATAATAAAAGAGTCATCTCCTCACATAGACTCCTATCTTCCCAAGAAACATAAAGAAACTTTATTTGGCAACACCATGTCGGATGAAAGCTCAAAATCTATCTACTCTGATGTAATGCCTGATGATCTAGTTCTTAAGCTAGATAGATCTCCCCAGCTCTCAAAGCACCAAGAAATACATAAGAGATACATGCAGTATAGAGAGCCAGAAAACGTAAACCACTGGATAAGGAATCTATAACCAGTAAAGGTGTAAGATCCTCTAGAAAAAGAAACTCAGGCAAAGACAAATGCTTCATCTGCTATAATAAGGGTGATAATGCTCAACTTACACATAAATTTAAGTGCAAGGCAGTCATTTTCAATATAAACCCAACAAGAGTCAAGGTCAAATCCATAAGGAACAATGTCAGTAGTGATGAAACAAGTTTGAAATTAAAGTTACTTGCTATATTCAAATATGCTATATAAATATTTGGGGATTTTGAATGTTTTCAAAGATATAATTGATTTTGGGCTTCTGAAAGACTAACTCAAGACTAAGAATAATTAGAGAGTAAACAATTAGAAATGGATCTTAGGATTATGCTTTCCTAGGGGAAAGTTATGCATGAGAATATGATGATTCGGTGCAAATTCTAATTGTTAATGATGTGGTAGGCTAGGTTGAAAGTCCTTGAGGCTAGTTTTTCAAAAAAGTCTCAACGATGTCACTCATTGATCCTTTTGAGTACCTAACGAGTGTGTCAATTAAAGCCACCCAAACATCTCAATTGGGGATCCCTATTTCTAGGAAGAGCCAAAACATAGCCTACTATCTATTCACCCTTATTTCTAAGACAACAAAAAGATAGTAAACTACATCCATTATCAACCACTATTGATTTGTCCCTCATAGCCCTCTTTTAAGGATGCCATGGGTTCCAAAAGTTCAGCTATATTCCTTTTTCAAGGATAATGTGAGCTTTCAAGAGTTTGGGGTTTTCACCCACAAACCTATCTTAGGTGTTTAGGGTTTTCACCTATAAATTCCAGCTAATTAAATTAAGGAGTAGTGAAATCCATCATCAACAAACTAGAATCTACATAAATACATCACAACCCACACACAATTACATCCTATTCTAACATAATCCCAAGAGGAAGCACTAGTAACTCATAAAGATAATAATAAAAAATATATCAAAGTCGCCATTATTTTGATTCATGAAAAATAAAGGGAATTCAAACCACACTTTAAATTCTAATGAGTCTTTAATGGGAATTTGCTAATTCTTCACTTTGTAGTTACTCTAATGTAATCTTAGCTCAAGGTTAGTATAAATTTTTCCTCCAAGTTCCCAAGATATGAGATAAAAAGTAAAGATCAAAGATAGAATCAAGATAAGATGGTGAAAAAAGAGCTAAAAACCCTTATTTGAGCCTCAATGTCACATTTTTCAAATATTACAAAAATGCCCTCAAAGCTTTTCCACTCAACCACGATTCTGATCTCTTTACCGCATTCGTGACTCCTATAGTCTCGATGTCATATCATGATTGTCCTCTAATTGACTTATTAGATGGTCACGGTCACGACCCTCAAGCCGCGATCGTGGTAACAGAGGGTCGATTCTTAAGCTTGATTTCTAGCATTTGGCTATTTTCTTTTACATTTAACCTCTTTTTGACTTGAATGACTTGCTCATCTTTCCTTTTTAACCTTTCTTACATAAATGAGCATTAAGTAAGAGATTAACATACAATCAATGGAAAAGCATGGCAATTTAGGCTTAAAAGGTGCTAGAAAATCCTCGAATTGATGACTCATCAAGGGATACTTTGCAAAAGTATGTTCTAAATCCAGAAAGGCCAAAAGGACAACACAAACCACAGAAAAACCATGGGTTCTTATTTCCCAGCCAAAGATAAAGCTCTTCATAATCCTAATCCTAATCTAAACAACATACCTGAATTGGCTTTTAACACTGATAAAGGAACATCCAAGGATGTATCATCTTTCTTTATTGATGGACAACCATAACCTTTTATTAGTAAACAGTTATCTAATACTAATTCTACAGATTCACAAGCCAACACTAACAATGCCTTTCATGCTAGTAAATATGTAAAATATAATAAAGATGATATTTAGCCATCAATCCCATTATTTGAGGATGAATGTCCATCCGTGTTCATAAAATACTCAAAAAAGCCAGTGGTCTCTACATCAATCTCTGATCAAACTGAGGTATCTAGTGATCTAGTCTCAGAAAGGAGGTAATAACCAATAACAACAACAAAGGAAACCATTTAAACTTAATTTAGTACCTTTGCTATTGATAGTGTCAAGATTCTATGTTGGCATTATGAAATTCAATACTACTACACTTTCAGGACGATAAAGAATCTAGATAAAAAAGGACAATACATGATACTATTAAAATGCACCTCCAGATTCTCCAAAATTCACATTGATTAGTGGAATGCACTTAGGATTATGGATAAAAACAATTATCTCTCATCTCAACACTTTATCATTAATATTGGAATCCTACAAGAAGTCTTCCACAGAGATGTGTGCTATGCTAGGAAGGCTATATTCCAAACCCTAAATAGTCTATGCTAAAAGAAATTTGTACTAAAGAAGATCATCCAGAATGACCTAGCTCTTGATCATCCTTGAGCAGGAATAATCTTATTATAAAGTCCAACAGTCCCTGCTCAATCCATTAGGTGGGATCCCAAAGAATGCTGCAGTTTAAGAGATTCAAACTACCCAGATCTCTAGATGATAGGACTAAGTCAATCAAACAAACTAGGCATTTCAGATGAAGAAGCTCAACGAGGAACAAATAGAAGAACAGTTTCTTCGCATGCAAAAATACTGTGCACTTTATAAGAAATTATCCTCAAGCCAAAAAGTCGAAGGACTCTGTCCACCTCTTTGAAGAAATAGCTGATCTCACTAGAATCTATCTTAGAAAAGTGGAGGACCTTGATCTTTCTTCTCCCTAGAAGAAGAAATAACAGAGGACACCCTATTCTCTATAGACATATACAAAGAATCAGGAGACATCTATGCCGATGTTATCTACCTAATATCCAGTACCAGAGAAGACGACCAGACACCAACTAGTCAGATCCTCAAGTTTAACACAACAGGAATTCTATCCTCCAAAACAACAGACTGCCCACCTAATCTATTCAATCAGTATATGGATCCCTTCAATCCATCCATCCTTTGATAAAGAAGAATGTTCTACGAGCTTCAAGTGTTTAGAAAGTATGGCGGATCCATATTGAAGCCGTTCAGAGTGCATCCAAAATATCCTTTATGCCGTGTTCATAGCACTAGCTAATGACTTTCTGCAAGAACACCTATGGTTATTCTGGTATTTGTGCTACCAATACTATATTGTCATAAAGTTCAAGTGTGATGCCTTTAGGAATTTTGATCGAATCCAACCAGTTCTGAAGAGATTCATGCTATGGTTCAAGCCATGATAATACTAGATTCGATGCTTCAGAGATTCCTATGATACAATGGACTTCATGTTGTATTGTCCGATAGGAATCACAGGACATGATGTCCAACCTCAGTTAGAAATTTCACTTCTCTAGATTCATTATCCAGCTGAAGGAGTTACTTCATCAGATTAATCGAGAGATGCTTCGAAGGGAAAGAATACCTCATGCAGAAGCATGCCATCAATTGGTGGATGGAACAAGGATATGCAAGCTCATCGCTGACCCTATTCAACATTTCCTAAAAGATTACATCAGATGACATTTGCAAAAAATTTACCTTCTCTAGTGGGTTACCCTTTCCAGTGGGTTACCATCTCCAGTTGGTTACCCTTTCTATTGGGTTACCCTCATATCTAAGGAAACCCTATCAGATGAGTTACCCTCACTATGGAGTTACTCCTTCTAGTGGGTTACCCATATCTCTAAGAAACTCTTTTTAGTGGGTTACCCTTTTAGATGGGTTTGTATTAAAGCTGCTAAATCATCTGCTTTAAAGAAAAGGAGCTTATGAACCTTCTGACAAGGAGCCTATAAGCTGATGATCCACCTGCTTGCAAGTTGGTGACTCACCTGCTTGCACATGCTTTCACATGCCAAAAACATTAGTGTTTTTTTCTATCTCAACCATCACATATTAGTGGCGATTGGTTTGAATAAAGTCGGTTGTAAATATTAGAAGTGTGTGCCAAAGATAAGACCTATCTAGTCATAATGGCTAATACTTATCTCTTAGAAAGGATAAGACTTATCTAGTCATAATAGATGAGACTTATCTCTTAAAAAATAGGATAGGATTGTAATATTTTATTTAATGTTTATTTGTAGGTCTATCTTATCTAGAGCTTCCTTTTCCTATAAAAGAAAGCACAGGCGTTTAGTTAGAGGGCATCAATCTCTCTACCTAAAAACCTTTTGTAAAGTTTCTCTCTATCAAAAAAGATATTTGTTGTCTAAACTCTCTCTTTTATTTTCTCTCTTCCAAACGGATGTGTACTTCTATCCTTTAGGTTGGATTAGTGGGGTAAGGGAATACTTTGGCAAGTACTTGTTGTAATTGCAACATGGAACTTTGAAGGTACTTTCTATGTAAATGAAACTAAGTTAGCTTCGTCCACACGATGTAGATTCTAAGTCATTTCCATGTATATGAAACAAAATTGGCTTAGTCTACATGATAGATTTTTGATTTGTTTTTTATCTTTGAAATAACACGTAAATCTGAGGTTTACCTTAGTACAACTTTTATTTCATTGATGCTTGAGGGAAACAGTGTAGGAAGAGCCTCCGTAAGACCCATTTATATCATGTACAGAATAGTTTTGTTCTAAGGAAATGAATGATTTCATGTGTTATAATATTGGAAAAATTAATCCATCCCGCTGAGGGTTGCAAAGTCTTTGTTTCCATGGCAAACCATCTATCTGGATGCATAGCTCAATCATAAAAAATATATTTTGTGTTGATTAAAAGCTTTAATTTGGTATGGCATACCACTTATATGGACTTGAAATTGCCTTCCATGTTAGAAATTTTAGTCTTTCCATCTGTGATGTTGATGAAAGCTTTGATTTCATATGGCGTACCACCTTCATGGTCATAAAATTTCCTATCATGTTGAAAAGTTTGGAGCTCTGTTGCTAACCGCCTAGTTACTATTGCTGGTAGTCGTTCGTGCCCTATTATCTCCCTATCTATTTGGTATCACTCTTTACTTTACTTTGTTTTAACTGTTAGCCTTAGACCCATATTCTTTACTTAGTTATTATTACTACCAAAGCTTTCTACATAATAGTCATAATATTTTTATTATCAGAGTCAGTGTTTTCCAGTTGTCATAATCTATGTCTTGTACGTAATCGAGTCATAGTTTATTTTCATAGACTTTAGAAAAAATATTTGTCGAGTCTTATAAGTCCACAAGAATACAAAAAGATTTAACTAATTCCTTTTTAGAACTTTAGAAAATATATATTGAGTCCTTATTGTCCAAAAAATACAAAAATATGTCTGTCTTTAATTATTCACCAGCTTCGTCTACTCTACCTGATCCGTTTAAATTTCTGCCCAAGTTAGCCATGTGTTCAACCCCTAATACAATTTTGTCTTGTAAAAATGACTATCTCTACTAAGTAGATATGCTGTATCCTGAACAAGATATATCCTGCACATATCTACTACTACCTAACCCTTTCTCTGCCTTTTTCAGGCAATCCATGGATGCAGATTGATTCTTTGCACCAAATAGGCTAGAAGGAGTTAAGGAATACTTTGTTGCGATAACACTTGACTAACATATCCTTACTAATCCAATTGAACACTTTATCACTCTGTAGATGCCAAAAAACTTTCCAAAAGAATGAAAAAACCATGGTTATACCCATATCCATTTTGGTGCCATTCGTACTGCATTGACTCATCATGGAAGAAAGGCCAGCCAATAAAGGCATGTCTTACTCTCCTTGATACAAGATTCCGCAAATACTAACATGCAAATTTTGGTGCTATACATGTTATCTTGGATGAGGGGAGAGTCATTGTTACTCTATTCCCAAACTTTACCATGTCCCTTTCCAATCCATGCTTAACCGAGGTACTAAAAATCCAAGTCCAAATCCTAGAAACCCCACATGCTTAATTATGTCGAACGATACATTACCAATTAGCCTAGCAAGTGTAAAACCATGATGATACCCTATCCATGCTAGGTGACGAAACCTCCTTGTCCCTAGTGATAGATACCACCCGAAGAACTACCCTTGGTGTAAAAATCTCAAGGAAAGTATCTAGGAAGGAATTTCTCCCAGTCCTTCCAGATTCGTGGATCAATAGTTATAAGAGGTTGAGATTCTATTCTTAACGTCTCTGATCTTTTGACCCCATGTCAAATACTAAACCTCATCACATATTTCTGATCGTCCGCATGCTTATCCCTAATGATACATATTCATGGGAATATGGTATATACCCAACATATGTCTCACACTTACTTGAAAGATCCATGAGAGATAATGGTTGGGTACAACAGTTCAATCATGAGGTATGCAACGTCTACTGGTTCAAGTGTCCTTTCACAAGATATTATCCCTGCATTAGCAACTGTAGCTGTATTGAATACGATGAGGCTTGGTCGAATAAAGATGATGTATCAGGATTCGAGGCATACCAAACTTATAGAGGTACTTGAAGAAAGGAGATGGGCTATACAGTCTGCGACATGTCTACTAGGAACATCAATGAAGAGAAATAAACAACAACAAAGAGAAATGACATCACTCGAAGAATAGATTACCCTATTGAGATATGACAGCACCAATCCACAAAGCCTCCAGACAGATGCTATACTTCCATATTGCCACAGGAGCTACACCAACCCTTTTCCATGCCCCCACCCCATTCATCTATATCCGAGTCACTCAGTACAACCGAAAAAGATGACCAAGGATCTGACCTTCCCAGATTCTTATGGAAAAATAAAGAAGCCATGGTAGACTACAAGCAACCCAAAAGGTAACAAGGACAAGTCAAAAGGATAAAGGTCCCGCATAATGCTGATATGATGAACTCAGTGCCTATTGCTTCTCTACACGATGCTATCTTTTCAGAGCTGGATTCTATAGTCCTGGATGGTGACCTAGAGATCCAAGCTGAAGTGCTACTAGATAAGGACTGGGATTCCCTCAAGAATGATCTTTTTAATTGCGACTATGTATGTCTAGGAATCTTCTGGTTTGATGATACTCTTATGCCAGAATAGGCCATCCCAAAGTTCGATACAACAAAAATAAGAAATCATATTCCTCAGAAATTCCATGATGACCTTGTTGAGGAATATCTAAATTCCTCAACGCCCTTGATGGCATTGAACCAAGGGGAGAAGTAGAGCAACAACATACTTAGTCAGTTGATCCGACAAACATAATGATCTCAAACTGTGATCAGGATCCTGTTCTTCTTACGAAAGCTGACAAAATAGCTGGCATAATTACCACCAATCATGTTGATTTAGATTCCAAGGCAGACAGGTCTCCCCATCTCTCTAAACGTCAAGAAAGGCACAAGAGGTACACAAAGTACCGACGAGCTAAAAAACTTAAGCCACCAAATAAAGAATCCACAAGAAGAAAACCCATGAAGAGAAATCTAGGCAAGAACAAGTGCTTTATCTGTCATGATAAGGGACACTTTGGAAAAGTATGTCGTAAATCTAGAAAGTCTAAAAGAGCTACTCAAACCTCAAAGAAAAACATGACTTCTTAGTTCTCAGCCGAAGATGAAGCTCTTCATGATCCTCATCTGGATCCAGACAACATTCCTAAATTTTTTTTCAACACAGAAAAAGGAAAATCCGCGGACATTCTATCTCTTTTCATTGATGGCCAGCCACAACCTTACATTAGTAAAAAGTCATCTAATATTATGGATATAGTATCTAAAAGTAACGATAACTTTCATGCTAGTAAATGTGTCAAATATATTGAAGACTCTCTGGAGATATCAACCCATTCGCCTGAAGATGAATGTCCACCCATGCTTTGGAATCACTCCAGAGAGCCAGAGATCACTAATAAAAATGAGGTGATAGTGATCCAGTCCCAAAAATAAGGTCGGAGCCGACAACAACGATGAAGGAATCTATCAAAACTGGACTTTGTACCTTCACTATCTATAATGTTTAGATTCCACCTTGTCTTCATAGAGGTCAGGACTTCAACACTTTCATGACAATGAAGAATCTGGCTGAAAGAGGAAAATCCATAATCCTATCAGAATACACCTCCAAATTCTATGGAATTTTCAAGTATTGGTGGAATTCACTTGGGACTGAGGATAAAAACACTTATCTCACATCTCAAGACTTTACCCTCAACATTAGAATCTGGAAAGAACTCTTATGCAGAGATACGGGCTACATTACTCAAGCCATTTTCTAGGCTTTGGATAACTTGTGCAACAAAAGAGCTGTACCAAAGCAGATTTTCAAGAACTACCCGCACTAGATCAGGTATGCAGCAGGAATGATCGTGTTACAAAATCCAATTGCCCCTGCTCAAGCCATCAAGTTAAATCCGTGCGAATGCTGCATTTTAGAAGGTTCAAATTTCCTAGACCTCCCGACAAAAGGATCAAAAAGGTCAGATGAACCAGGTACTTCAGACAAAAAGGCCTAGCAAACTAAAAGAAAGAGAACAACTGTTTCATCTGCAGAAAGCCTGGTTATTATGCAAGAAATTATCCACAAGCCAAAAGTTCAAAGGACTCTGTCCACCTCTTTGATGAAATAGATGATTATGCGGGAATCTATCTCAGGAAAGAGGACGACCTTGAATCGGTCTTATCACTAGAAAAAGAATGAATGGAGGATACTCTTCACTCCATAGATGTATATAAAGAATCAGACAATATCTATCCTGATGATCTCTACCTGACATATATTGTTCGAGAAGAAAACCAAAATTTGGCTAGTCCAATCCTCCTGCTCAATACAACAGGGATTCTATCTTCAAGAATGACAAACTGCCTGCCAGGTCTATTTATAAGTATGTGGATCCCTTTGATCCATCCATCCTGTGAGAAAGAAGAATTTTCTACAAGCTTCAAGTGTTCAGAAAGTATGGAGGATACATCCTGAGGTAATTCAGAGTGCACCCGAAATACCCTTTTTTTCATGTGTTCATAGCACTAACTAATGACTTCTCGCAAGAACACCTATGGCTCTTCTGGTATCTGTGCCACTAGCTCTACTTCTCATGGAGTTCAAATGTGTTGCCTTCAGGTATTTCGATTGAATTCAACAAGCTCTGAAGAGATTCATATTATGGTTCAAGCCAGAAAAATACAAGATTCAATGCTTCAAATATTCCTATGATGCAATGGTCTTCATGCTGCATCGTCTGGTAGGAATCTCAGTCCACAATGTTCAAGCTCATCCAGGAACTTAACTACTCTGGAAATTTCTTATGTCTATACACCCCTGAAAGATGAATACTATGAAGCACAAGCCTTTATTTTCCAGCTAAACAGATGTATTCAAAAACAAAAGCTAGCCAAAGAAATAGGGAAAATAGAACTACACCGATGATCATCCCCACTGTTATAAAGTCCGATGAGTAGCAAAAAACCATCAGCCACCATATGAAATCACGAGATATGAAGTCATCAACACCATCAAAAATACATGGATGAAAGCTTCCACACAGGAATACAAAGATTCATCATCCAGTAGAAGGAGTTAATTTACCGGATTGATAAAGAGATGCTTAGATAGCCAAGAACTCCTAAAGTAGAAGCACGACGTCTATTGGTGGATGAAAGAAGTGTCACGACCCAATTTCTTAGATCATTGTGGTACCATAACCCAGCAGTAGGCAAGCCAAACCATAGTCTGAAATGGCTAGTAATAGACTACTCAACACTATAAGGAAAAGAATGCAGAATAAATAAGGTAAAGATCAATACATAAGAAAATCCTAAAACCTGGTGGTATTAGTACAAGAGCTTCTAATATATTAAGAGTACAAAAGTGAAATGTCAAGGAGAGATACTATGATATAACTTATCTCCAAATACAAC
Source organism: Capsicum annuum (assembly GCF_002878395.1). Taxonomy (NCBI): domain Eukaryota; kingdom Viridiplantae; phylum Streptophyta; class Magnoliopsida; order Solanales; family Solanaceae; genus Capsicum; species Capsicum annuum. Next base: position 34,558,345 of record NC_061120.1, on the reverse strand, counting down.
ACAGAGACTAGTGTAATACATAAGAAAGAGATAAGTAATACTCCAAACGTCAGGATCTCACTCTAAGTATCTGATCCATGACTGCTCCGCATGATGCACACATCGACAACAAAAAACTATACTATGATTTGCAGGATGTAGAAGTGTAGTAAGAGTACCAAGTGAATAGTACTTAGTAGGCAATTTCTAACTAAGCTTCAAAGATAAAGTAGAAACATACAACATATAAATAAAATTGAATCTACACCCAAAAGTCCAAAAATAATATAACAAATCAATGAGAATAACAAGGGACAACTATCCTATTCAAGACGAAGAGTCTAACATAATAAAACTAAGAAAGTATCAAGGCTGAACTATCCTATTCCAGCTACATTCATTAGGTGTCAATGCTATACCATACATCCCAATCCAGTATATGAATAAAGAGTGAAAGAAATATATAGCAATAAACAAAGCCAAGAAACAAATATACAATATGAACAACCATAGAAAAGGATATACGGCAGTGCCATAGCTTCATATAGCTATATATATACATATAAACATGTGGTCATATCAACGCATAATCTAGATTATCATATCCTCATTCTAAGAACGCATTATGATTCTATAATGATTTAATACTATCATACTCAGGGTTTCTAATCCACATGGCTAGATATGAAAGAATTGAACATAATAATGAAATCATAAAATAGAAGAGGACAAAGACATATATCAAATCTCGATTTTCAATCAATGACCAATCTTTCTTAAGCTATCCATAATAATGATCATAACAATGACAATAACAATATAACTAGCATTGCGACAAACCAAAACCTCTGGCCAACCAAAGACCTAGCCAAGCCTAAGCGTACCCACACCGCCCCGGCTTGGAAGGTTCAATCAATATACAACAACACAAGGCATATTTTTCATCCATATTTTTGCAATCGTCCTATACCGGTCAGTAGACATAGGTGCATACTAATGATAAAGAGATGCACATGCAAGAATGAATGCAAAGTACACAATCAATTTCACAATCTCATCATCATAACCAGCATTATTAACATAATCTATCACTAGCTTTTCTTGGTATCAACATGTTATCAGAATAGTATCCTTCGGCCTTGCCAGGTATCAATATCATCACAATAGTATCCTTCATCCTTGTCAGCTATCAATATTATCACAATAGTATCAGTTGGCCTTGCCGGGTATCAATATCATCACAATATTATCTCTCGGCCTTGTCGGGTATCAATATCATCATAATAGGTTCCTCAGTCCTTCTCGAGTATCAATATCTTCACAATTACCATTATTGACTAACATATACTAATGTACTCATAAACATAATCACCATAAAATATCTATCTATCAATACTTCCTAACTACTCGTTATAAGCTAACCAACATTTATTATTATCAAACCACTAATTCTCCTGTCATCACATGACCTCTAATTATTAGTCTAAACATTATCTTTCACATAATTCTTATTCATGGGATAACTACTATCCATTATATATTAAACAACCAACACCTAACATCTAGTCAAGGTTCATCACTAGAACAAAATCGCCATTTACCCACTATTCATTACTATCAACTAATCATCCTTTATCCATTAATCATTATTAGTTCTAACCATCTTTTATTAATTAACACCACTCATTAAATAACCACTGTTTACCAATAAATCCTCGTTTATCAACTATCTATCATTATTATCTAGTCATTTCTTATCACTAACATCTCTTATCCTCTAGCCTCATTAATACAAAACTCTTCGTTTAACAACTAATCAACATTATAAAGTTAGTCTTCAATATCACTAATCTTCACCTATGCTAAACCCGACATCATCATTAGCCACGTATCAATCATCACTAGCTACCATATTTTATCTACACAAGATTTATTAACTAAAACATTAGATTCCTCGCCATCAAGTGCTATAGTCACCTTAAGATAACTAGCTACCACATAGCTTAACCCTTAATTAGGCAGAACAATCATAAGATTGCATTTCATCTCGAATCACATCAATTACCAATATAATAATCATGAATGTACCAAATCTATGAATTCCATTATGAGTATTCAATTAGTTGAATAAATATAGTCATACCATAATTTTCTCCATCCCATACCAAATAGATGCGTATACTGCATCCTTTACCTACATAAACACTTCCCAGATATCCAACCAATATTATAACATGGTCATCAGCCCAATAATATGTTCGGAATAGTCACAACATCATAATCATGGCCTTCCGCCTATATACATATCTGGAACACAAATTGATAATCATATTTATAGGGAATAGAATATCTCTAATAATCTCATATATAAGAGGAATCTCACATCTAGGAGACATTATATCAACAAGTATAATCATATCTCATGCAGGAGGCATCTCACATCTCACATCGAGGAGGCATAATATCAAGAAGTATATAATCATCTCTCATATTGGAGGCATATTATCAAGATGTATATAATCACCTCTTATATATGAGGCATCTCATATCTGGGAGGCATAATATCAAGAAGTATATAGTTATCTCTCATATAGGAGGCATCTCAGATATAGGAGGCATAATATCAATAAGTATATCACATTAATAGGAAATCTCATATCTATATATCATGCATCATGACTATGAGAATGTCATATATCTAGGCCAATTATCATATCTAAGAGAAATATCATCTCTATAGGCCCAACAATCATAACTAAGAGGAAAATCATCTCTAAGGACCCAACGTTATGTCCAAGAGAAATTATCATCTATATGAGCCAAATATAAAGTCTAAGAGGCAATAGCATCTCTATGGGTCAAAAACAAAGTCTAAGAGGAAATACCATCTCTATGGGCCAAATACCAAGTCTAAGAAAAAATAGCATCACTATGGACCAAATACCAAGTTTAAGAGGAAATAACATCCATATAGGACAAATATCATATCCAAAAGGAAGTAGCATCTTTATAGGCCCAAATATCATTATGCAGGGAAAATACATCATCATTTAATAAGCCACGAGGTAACCTAATACTAAGGCTTACTAACCTCAACTATGCCTAACATTCATAACTAAGTCCATAAGGATAATACAAGTCTTGGCCTAAGTGGGCCGGACAATCCCGCTTCTAATCTTTAATTTCCATAATTAGGAAAACTATGTCCCAAACTAGGCTAAGTTATCTAGTTCTACTTCTTGATGTCAAACAATCCATAACCAATCCTAAGATAGGAAGTTCATCTAGAAACAAGGGCATTTAAGTCAACTATACCCAATTTATAATTTGAAGACCACCACACTAGCCCAATAAGAGTAAAATATAACAATTATGTGACATAACCCGAACCAAGGCCTTGTCGTAAAGTTCAATCCCAAGTCCAACCAAGATCAAAAACCGCCCTCATTACCTAACCCAACCAAAAACATATACCTTGAGTTAGTTGAATCCGGAACATATAATAAGATAGCGTGTCAAACCCGATGGTGACTTTGGGATAAGTCTATAACTGAGACCAACCTAACCAAGTAAAACCACCTAATGTCAAACCAAACCAATATGGGAGCCATAAATTAATACCAATCCTTACTTGCAAGTATCATCCATAGCCAACCATATACAGGTTTAAGGGGACTTTCAAGTTCCCTTTTATTTACCATATTAAACCACTTGGGGGACTTCTATGTTCCCCACAGGCATAACTATTTAGCCTTTTACCTTTCCAAACTATTTAAACTAATTCTATTAATGCATTCATATGAGGGATTTCTATGTATCCCACAAGATTTTTAAAATAGACCAACCATGACCACTAAAACATTTACCCTTAAAACCATTCCAAAGCATTTTAGACTACCCAAATATTTCAAGAATTTATATCATTTAAACTATTTAAACTATGCAAAACCATCCAAATACATTTAAGTTTCCATTACCAAACCAAACCATTCAAGAGTTCCAATGAAAGTTTAACAATAGAGTAAAAACATTCCATGAGACATTTTATAAAACATGTTGAGGGCATACCTTTACCAAGACCAAAACCAATGCATAAACCACCATAATTAGGGTTATTCAAGATCCCTTAGTTAAACCATAACCAACCAATAAGCAAATATTCAAACCATTACCAAAAACATGTAAAAACATGATTTAAACCAACACCAAACCATATGTATCAAGGCCCTCAACATATATTTCGAAAATCACCATTTATGATTCATTAGTCAATGTTTAAAACACAATACACATGCCTTTGGTTGGAAATAACAATGAGGGAAGGAGTACATGCATTATATATGAAGAATCATCGAAGAAATGTTGACCTTTGATCCCTTTGAAGAACACTTGAGAGACCCTCGCCTCCAATCTTTCAAGAGTGAGTTTGAGAGAGCATTTGAGGTATTTTAATCCTTTACCCAGTGTTATGGAAGGCTACCAAAGGTTATATAACATGAGAACATAAGGGATTTGAAGTAGGAAATGTCCAAACTATCCTTGTCTTAAAAATTAAAACAATTTACTTCCAATGGTATGACTTCCTTTTACCACCCACACCCTAGGGTACGAGTTGTACCCAAACTAATACCCAAACCTTGCCATGACCTTGCCTACTAGTTTCTATATGACTCCACCTACCTAACTCATATCTAAGGATATGAGCGATACCCCAATCATAACCATCAACCGTAGCTAGGGAAGAATCCACAAGACCAAGACAATCATGTACCATTCGACTTGCCCTACACCACTCATAAGCTTCTATATGACTTATACCCTAGTGAGTAGTATATTGGATAGTATCCAATCCATCCGTGTTGCCTAGGGTACATTAAAACCATTACGATACCCCATAAGTCATATTCAAGGGTACGATTGGTACCCTTGTATCGTACAAAGTCAAAAACGTTCAAAACTTGAGAATTTCTACAAGTATCCAAATCCTAGGGTGTTTTAGTTTCCCCCAATAGGATCATTCGTCTTCGAATGACAGGTAAGGGTAAGGAAAAGCACAATATAACACCTTAACACACATCAAACTTTCCTCCATCTAAAATAAAAGACAAGAACACAAACTAAGATTGGAAGATCATCATATATCCCAAGCATGATTTACACCCCAAAACCTTCATTCCGACCTCTAACTAGGTTAAAAAATAAAGATGCAAGAGGAACCATTTCTCACCATTAACCAAGTTAGAGATCAAGATATGATAAAGAACACATAGTTACGTATGATTTTTTAGAATGGAGAACCAACATGGGTCCTTGGAATCCATGTCCACCTCTACATCTCAAATGACTTTCTCAAACCTTTAGTTTCACCATGGAACCTTTACCGATGCCATGCCTTTTGCTCATAATCGGTGAACTTACTAATCCAAGATCCCTATCAGGATCCCCTTAAAGAACAAAATCGAGTTATCAATGCCACAAAAAATAAACTAACCAACCAAGGACCATCCACTCCTTACCCCAACACACAAGATACTGAATGAATGGAACTCATGATAAAGAGCAAATCCAATTCAACTTAGAGTTTACCAAGACACATCATTATGGGAGATTGAGTCTAACTATACACCAATATTTCTATGTTCAAGCCTAGCCCAATCTAAAAGAAGTTAACTTAGGCCACTGGGTGCTACTCCTTACCTTTATCCTGAAACACTACTCCACTTTCATCACCATTATAACATGGAAATCATGAGTAAAGGACATGGACAAACCATATCTAACCATTGTAACCAAAACTGCAAACCTATAAAAGCCATGCAACCACTATGCCATGAAGACAATTCATAAGACCATGCCTTACCAAACCTCTTTAGTATTGTACACGACCATTGGTATATCTACCAACCATAATATTAAAGCCTATCGCTTATACACCCACGGTATGATCTATCTACAAATGATCTAGCACCCTTTACAACCTCTGTAACGTTTTCACCACCCATTCCTTTCCTATCCATTTCTCATGACAACAACCTTACCTTACTTTCAAAAACCTTAACTTTTAGTAGTCATCCTAGACTCTCTCCCACTTAGGGACTTTTATATTCTCTATTTCACAATATCACCATGCTCCCTAATGCCACGACTATTCTAGCACATGAAAAATCATTTAAGGAATCCGAATTACAAGAACTATGCGCATCCCAAGGCAAAATAGAGACCTAGAAACAAGACACAAAGTGCTTTACAACAACTACCTAGACCATAATGGAAGATCATCCCGACCAAACCATACCATCCAAGGAGTCCTTAGACTGGACATTGGAAGAAACATAACCACATATACCATGAGTAGTATAATGTAAGTCAAAACTTATATTAAGGGAACAAGACAAATACAAATGCGAACCTTAGGCATAATGTAACGCCCTAAAATCCTATCCCGGAGTATTACACGGTGCTTAAGGCTACAAGAAGCCCCAAACCTACCCTTTAAGCCTACTAATTAGTATAAAGCTTACTTAAAGATAATGAGAGCAAAATAAGAATCATGTCATATCATGTCAAATAGAAATTCGAATGGGTACTGTAAACGTAAAAAAATATTGGAAATCTAAACATACTAACCATCTAGTCTGATAAAGCCTCTACTACTTAAAAAGCTAGAGAGCTATTGGGATAGATCCCCAACTAACTCAAACTGAATTAAAAAAGTAGAACTACTAAAAATACTGAAGTGTCTGGAGATAGGACCTCGAACCATGAGGACTCACCACAGTGGAGATGTAGATAAAGGTACTCGAGATCACTGACGCTACTGGGACTGAGCACCCGCATCTACATTATGACACAATGTAGCACATAGACGTATATGTGGATCAACACTTTGAAATGTACTGAGTAATGGGGGTGTATGCAACTACATATCAATATAATAAATATTTATAGAAAACATGCATGGTATTGTAGATGACTCACATAGCTTGAATAGAACTCTCATAAATCATGAATAATGAAACATGTAGTATAAATCACGTGAGCCATTACACTTTATTCTAAATCTGTATTCTTTCTTCGATCTCTAGCTTGTAAACTGGTTGAACTATTTAAACAATAACTTTTAGAATATGCACTTTAGTCTTTTGAAAATAAGGAACTTCTTTGAAACTCAAGGACTTGAAACCTTAAGAACTTTAAGACTTGGGAATCTAGGAAACTTGGGAGTTTCTTCTAACCAACATAAACCATGTGAGCTGACATGGAGTCCAACATCTTGTCCACGTTGGGGAGAGCTATTCTATCCTTTCCATCGGAGTAGAAACTTATCTTTTAGTGATTACTAGCTTAACCCACTTGGGGTAAATCAAATCCTACAATGGCTCATAGTTTTGGGGCATGAGACCTTGGAATCAAGCCCAACTCGGTACTAAATACTACTCCCTTACTTAAGCTCAGAACTTTTAAGAAAATCCACCTTAAACAACTTAGAAATATACAATGAAAGCCAACTATGCTTTCCTTTAACTTAAATTAAATGGTGTGGATTTTCTTTCTTAGCTTAGGATTAAAATCAACTCTTTTCTTAAAACTTTGGTAGACTATCACTAATAAGCTTTAAAACTTTAATAACATGGAAATATCAATACCCTTCTTAGAACACTTTAGAAAGTATCAACAATTCATTTTTGGACTTAAGGCATGTATATTCTTAAAGGATCAAAATTTCACAATAAAGCTTAATTCACGACACCAGTCTTGGAAACCCTTGAAAATATCACATCAATATAGGAATGTGCAATTTATAGCATGAATTATCAATTCAAATTATAAATAAATGAAATAATCATGTAATTTAAAGCTTGAAAAACTTATCAATTCATATTCTCAAAATAATATAATTTGGGTATAGACCCACTTGCAAAAACATGAAATTCATTAATAAAAATCGAATCTTTGGTCAGAAGAACGAAAAAAGTGCTCTTGTTCAAACCCCACATACCTTAGGTTATGAACTTGGGTGGATAAACTTGCTTGAGACTCTTTCTCGTACTTTTTTTGAGGGTTCTTAAAGCCCTTGATTTGGGAACCTTGAATCTTGACTCAACTTGGTAAATCTATAGTGAATTCTTGAGATCCTTGGAAGAGGTTTTGGGTACTTAGGGTATTTTGTTTAAGAGAAATCTTAAGAAAACCTCATATAATGCTTAGAATGACTTCAAATATGATTTTTGTATGGTTTAAGAGGCTTGGAAAAAGTTCAAAGTGCCCTTTTTATTGTACGAAGATGGAAAAATTGAATTGGAAAATCCAATTTTATGGACCACTGCGATGTGCCACTATCGCGGTGGCTCACTGGAATTTGACTAATGGGATTCTGGGGGTTACCACGATACAGTGCTATCGCGTTGTCCTACTGTTTAGGACCTGGAACTTCAGCGCGACGCCCCGCTATCCTAGAGTTCCACTGGAAATTGACAATTGTCAAATAGACCCTCTCCGCGATGCGCCAAGCACTAAAATGATGTTGTTTTACATCTAGAACTTAAATTAACCATAACTTTTTGCCCGGTTATCAGATTTGGGTGGATCTTATATCATTAGAAAGCTAATTAAATTTTCTAAATGATAAAAAGTCAAAATTAAGGAAATTCTATATGGTTTAAATGTTACACACTTAGGAAGTCATTTCTTAGCCTTCTAGAGATGCAATTAAGCTTAAGGAAAAGTTTGGGGGTATTATACATAAGTTCTATAAGAATGCAGGCAACACTACTAGAGAACCTTCTTAATCTAGAGAGAAAATTTTCACTAGAATATGCAACCTGACCTTCCTTTAAAGTCCACCGCTAAAGAAAATTTTTGGACTAACCATTAACCTTCAACCCATTACTCCTACAAGAACCATACTCCGCCCTAATGGATATCACCAAAGATGTACACCAAGGATACTTGGTTCTCTCATACCCAAAACCTTATTCATCCCAATGCTACCTAGAGCCTAACATAGACATGCAAAAACCATTAGACCAAATTGACTCCAAGGTTTCCAATTTAAATAAAAACCATTTAAAATCAAACCATGACCACCAAGACCTTTCGAAAATCATTTGAATCGAACCAAAGCAAATTTATGTTCCTGTTAACCATTTATACTAAGCAAAGATTCAAGAATAGAAAAACCATATGCGAAAATCATACTCAACGACAATTTTACAGATATTTGAAGGGCATATTGTTTCTAAGATAAAAACCAAGTAATTTGGGTAATCCATAGTACCCAAAAATCCATTTACCATTCCCTTGCATACCACAATATTCATAAACATTAATAAAACATGAATAATGCATCACAATCCATGAAAGAATTGATTAAGTGAGTAATCATGTCAAAACCCTCAATTGTGACAAAATCCACATTTAAGATCATTAATTAAATAATCAATTGCATGCCAACAATCAGGTACAAGTATAGGGACAAAGACACGTGCAAGCTCCATGATCTAACCAAAAATCCTGACCTATATGGCACAACTCTCCCACTATTATATTTCCCAAATCATCAATCTTATCTAACCTACAAATTTACCCTCACAATCCACGTATTGCTATACCTGAGCTAACATATTCCCTTTTCCAAAATCATGCATCTAGATTCAAGCCGAGGATCTACCAACCACCATGCACTACTAGAAAAGTACCCTTATAAAAAGTACATAAGCACGGTCTACCCCATAAAGAGGACTTTCCAAATCCCTTATTCACCTATCGAAAACCTTTCACTTCTAGAGAATTATTCCCCTTATGCATGAAAGAACAAAACACTCCATAGAGAGACATTAAAACAGATGGAACCTCTATCTAAAAGATCCTTTAATTTCTTCTTAAGCTCTTTAACTCCACTAGAACAATTCTATAAAGAAAGGATAGAGATTTGGACAAGTGCCCAAAACAAGACTAACCCCAGATAAACCTCCTTATTAGGAAGACACCATTAGGGTCATTAGAAAGGGCCCCAGGAAATTCATTCAGAATTGAAATCCAATACAAAGAAAGACTTTCCCAGTTAGAAGCTTTAACTTGATTCAAATAATAATGATGTCCATTTTGAAACCAACCTCTGAGTTCTAAGATATGATACAACTATTTACCATAATAGCTAGGGAATAAAATCATTATCCCATTCCATAAAAGACTCACCAGAGAGCCTAATGGGTCCAATAATCTAATAATGAATAGCACGAATGGAACCAATCCATTCTTTGAATGACATCTCAATCCACTATATTCGAGTAAAAGAAAATACACCAAGACCCCTTTGCTACCAACAAATCATAGACTCTTTTGGCAATCGAAGAGTTATCTACTGAGGTAGAAACGAGAGAAGAAAAGAGTCTGAAATAACCTTAAGATTGAAACCAAAATACACGACCACCACTGTGGTCATAAAAGAGAGAGGAACCCAAACCAATAAACCATACACACCATAAAAAAGGAGTTTTCAACACACCAATATTGGTATCAATAGATACCTCAGACTCCTGACGGATAGCAAGAACATTGAGATAATCCCGACCAATATGGAAACCTGAAGTAGCACAGCTTAGTGCAAGAGCTAGAGAAGTAGTAAACGATATCCCATTTACCCAAATAGCAACCTTGTAGGACACTCCCATTTCTTGCCTTACCTCATTCCTCCTCGTACAAATATTTAGGTTAATGAATTAACAAAATTTTAGAACTCGGTATTGGTAACCTTTTATCGAGATCACTAAAATGAGTTCCATATCTCGAATAGAATTAGTGAAGATCGACGGGAATCCACAGGGAAAATTAGAAGCTACGACCCCTGACTGAGTCTGTGCCTCATGAGTTTAACTAGATCTATGTATGTTGTTCTCGAGTAGGATATGTGAGTTTCACGAACTTTAGATCATTGAAAAGACATGATCAAAGAGTAAACCAAAAAAGATTCAAAGAAGAGTTCAAGACCTTAGCTCCATAGCCCAAAAGTAGAATAACTAAGAAAGTGAAACATCCTAAATCCCCCGTAGCCTCCTAATTATAAGTGTGGTGTATGACACACCCATAAGAAAGACTCTACTCGACATGGCTTTGTGGACACCCCATGAATCAAAATCTAAGGCTTTAATACCAATTTGAGATGACCCAAACCAAGTCCTTGTCATAATGGGCAATCCCAAGTCCAACCAGGATTGGGAATTGCCCCCATTACCGAACCCAACCAATAATGCATACCTTGAGTCAGCTGAATCCTAGACATAAAACAATATAGCATGTCAAACTTGTGGTGACTTTGGGATAAGTCTATAACTGAGACCAACCCAACTAAGTCAAACCATCAAATATCCAACCAAACCAATGCGGGAGCCATAAATCAATACAATGATAATAAACTAATGTAAGTATAAATATTTGTAACATAAATAACCCATACCATACTCAAGTCCACAGTTTTCCATACAAAGCCTCTAGACCAACAAAAGAGTGCCTAGTCAGGACATGCCTCTGACCATAGCCAAAAACCAGTCTATGAAAGACAAAATATATGTAAAGTAAACTATTAAATGAAATAGATATCTTCAAAAATATGGAAGCTCACCACTTCAATCCAACATTGACTGTACCCGAATCTGATTAATAAAAATGGATGATTCCTGTATAGCGTGGGTATATTACCGCCAGTAGATGGTATAGTGGGTGAACACTAGCATGCACTCAGGATAAGGATAAAATAATGCCACTTAAAAGGCCAAGTAAAACCATCCATATTCACACAACCATATATATACATATATTAGCATGCCTTTAAAACCTTTACTCAGTCTTTGTAGCTTTGCCATCCTAAGCCACCCATGGGCTATATGGGTTTAGCTCTCCCTACTGAAAGGGAACCAATGTAGGTAGTCACACGACTAGGGAAGTATCCTAACGGATGACTAGTATATCCCCTAAATATGGCGTGACATCATGCACATGGTCACCAAGACCAACTTCATATCAACAAATATGAGTTTCCAGTTTTGCCGCCCTGGGGACTTCCATCTTCCACGACTTTCCTACATATCTCGCTAATATTACCCAATTAAAACTAGTTTCCAAATAACCAAACTAGTGTCCATTTATTAACCAATTTCATTAATATTGGTATTATCATACCAATCTTTACTTGCAAGCATCATCCATACCTAACCATATATGGGTTTAAGGGGACTTTCAAGTGCCCTTCCATTTACCATATTAAACCACTTGGGGGACTTCCATTTTCCCCACAAGCATAACTATTTATCCTTTTATATTTCCAAACTATTTAAAATAATTCCATTAATGCATTCACTTAATGAATTTCCATGTATCCCGCAAGGTTTTCAAAATAGACCAACCATAACTACTAAAACTTCTACCCTTTAAACTATTCGAAACCATTTTAGACCATACCAAACATATAAAGCATTTATATAATTTAAGCCATTTAAATGATACAAAACCATCCAAAACCATTTAAGGTTCCATTAGAAAACCAAACCATGTAAGAATTCCAATAAAAGTTCAACACTAGAGTGAAAATATTCCATGAGGTATTTTATCAATCATGTTGAGGGCATATATTTACCAAGACCAAAACCAATTCATAAACCACCATAATTAGGGTTAGTCAATACCCCTTTGTTAAACCATAACCAACCAATAACCAAATAAGTAAACCATTACCCAAAATATGTAAAAACATGATTTAAACCAATACCAAACTATATGCATCAAGACCCTCAATATCTATTTTGAAAACCACCATTCATGTTTCAAAAATTAATGTTTAAAACAAAATACACAAGCCTTTAGTTGGAAATAACAATGAAGGAAATAGTACATACCTTATACATGAAGATTTAAGAAAGCAATATTTACCTTTGAGCCCTTTAAAGAACACTTGAGAAACACTAGCCTCCAATCTTTAAAGAGTGAGTTTAAGTGAGTATTTGAGGTGTTTTAATCCTTTAACAAGTGTTATCGAAGGCTACCAAAGATTATATAACGTGAGAACATAAGGGCTTTGAAGTAGGAAATTTCCAAACTACCCTTGTCTTAAAAATTCAAACAATTTACGTCTAGGGGTACGACTCTCCCTTACCACCCATACCCTAGGGTACGAATCGTGCCCCAACTCATACGAAAAACTTGACATGACTTTAACTAATGGTTTCTATACAAATCCACCCCACTAACTCAGACTAAAGGGTATAAGTACCCACCAACCGTATCTAGGGCAGACTCCATAAAACTATGATAATCATGTACCATACGACTTGCCCTCACCACTCATATGCTACTATATGACTCATACCATTGTGATTAATATATTTGATAGTATCCAAGCCAACCATGCTTCCTAGGGTATGATTGAGCCATTACGACACTTGAGAAGTCGTATTCAAGAGTACGATTAGTACCCTTGAGTCGAACTAATTCAAAAAGGTTTAAAACTTGAGAAATTTTGCAAGGATCAAAATCCTAGGGTGTTTCATCATGACTCCAACACTAAAACCACCTCCAAAAGCTAGAATTATATTTCATCAATGATACAGACTAATCTAAATTAGTGAGAATGTAATAGGATTCTGAAGGGTTATAAACATACCATCTTACGGGTCCAAAAACCTTATCTAATCCCCAATAATCAACAACCAAGGCTAATTTATTAAACTTATGATCAAGCTTAACATTCATATTCACACATAATACATATCAAACATCATCTACATAAAAAAGTAGATAGAAGCCTACCTCAAAGTCAAACCGCAAAACCTCACTTCATGCACCACATGCTTGTCTTTACTTCACGGTCCCCAAAATTCCATTATTCTATTAAAAACATAATATAATCATCAATAAGAGTAATGTTGGGTGTATTTATAAACTCTAGTGTTACTATTCTAGCTTATTTTGCCTTATTTTAAGGATAACTTGAGTGCGTAAGGTGTTGATATTTATATAAATAAGCATCTAAGTGATAACATGTATGATTATAATGTGAAAAGTGTATTTCAAACAATTTTAATTTTAATTAGATCGCTTAGAGTTCAATCGATGAAACTAGTGTTACTAGCTTGAGCTAGGTGCTTGTCTAGTCTCTTTTGTTAGATTCTATTGTGTTTAATGTGTTCTAAATAGTTTTAATGGTATCATTATATATGGAAAAACTTGTTGTTAGTATACAAAGTTCAAGTGAGTCCAGTAGAGACTCAAAACATGAAGTGGAAGATCATGGAGATCAACCTAGTCTAAGCTCTTATTTTTGATTCGTTGTGAAGGATGTTGTGTTGTTTGAACCTCTAATTCGTGTGGTGCATTCTTGTAGGATCTTGTATAATATGTTTATTATGATATATATATGAATTGAAGGCTTGAAAACCAAGGTAAATACATCATAAAGTTAGGAATAAATGGAGGAATGTCCAACACTTAACCAATTTTTGAGAAGAAAATTCCAAAGAGGTATCACGATAGGGGCACGTCGCGATCTCCATTTGAATCAAGCTAGCCTTGCATTTCAAATCCTACTTGACCCAAACATCTTATACATCACGACCTCTATTAAACTCAAGAAAGCATCGCATCGTGACCCCACCTCAAACATGACCAAAGGTGGCACTTTGAATCCTATACAGCTTGGGCTTTGTTGTCCACTATAAATAAATCTTTGCACATATTATTATTAATCTTTGGACAACTTGGAAAATAAATGAGGCTTTTAAAAATTCATAACTTAGTTTTTACTTTGTTTGTTTAGCATTCCATTAAATCATAACACGATTTCAACTTATTGTATCATGATTATGACTATGAGTGGCTAAGAACCCCCTTTTCGGGGTTGAAGCCGAGTACATGAGTACTATGGTTTTGATATTAGTTCATTGATTTGATTATCATTATTGGTTTTATGTTTAATATTATTTTAACTATTTTGATGCTTGATCACCCTTAGAATACACCCATTGTCAACCTTGTGAACTCAGGAGAGGGAATAGGGAGATAAACTGTGGTATTGAACAAAGTATGGTTCGTAGTATTTTATGAAATAAGGAATATGGATTAGTATCTAGGATAGGATGTACTTAGATGCCTTACATGATTCAAAAGGAGGATGATATCTTAAAGAGCTTAATTGGATTATTACATCCCCATTCAATGATGTAGCTATAATGTCCACATTAGGTAATTTGTTAGAGGTCGGGAGACCTTGATTACACGATTAACCCTACAAATCAACAACCAAGATAAGTGAATCGATGAATGAAAGTCAATAACATTGTACAATTGTTCAAAGTGCTTCAACCCTGGGTTTTACTCCTATTGATTGCCCAAGATCTTTACTTTATGTACTATTTACTTTTCTTGCAATTTACAAACTCAAATCCTATTTTGGTTACTTTTGCACAAGTTGATTGTAAATTATGAACATAAATTGAGTTGTTGTTTAACCAAGTCCCTTTGGGATCAATACTTGGCTTTTATTAGGCCACTTTACTACTTGACAAGACCATGTAAACTTGTGTGTACGCTTGGGTGCTGTCAAGTTTTTATCGCCTTTGCTGGGGAATTGCTATTTGGATACTGTTTATTTTAGTTTTACTTTTAGATTTATTTGGTGTTGTTATGCTTGGTCTTCGTTTTGTGATTGTAGAAAATAGGATTCAAGGTTAGGAAGCTAGCAAGGTATAGGGATTTAGTTTAACTAAGCCCTAAACTAGAATAACACTTCCATCCACAAAAGAGAGAAACAATCGATCTCCTCCAATTTCTGCAAATAAAAGAAGGCCAAGTAGTTCCTGATCCAATGGCTGAAGAACAAGCAGACCGTAGGACAGTTAGGGATATGGCAGTCCCACTTCCGATGAAATTGACTCCCCCAATTTAAAGACCGGCCACTAGAGAGAATTTTGAGATAAAGTACAATATGGTGCAACTTCTTATCAGCAGTGGATAGTTTGCAGGGCTTTCACACAAGGATCCACAAGTCCACTTGAAGACTTTCATTGAGCTTACTAACATATTCATTCTGACTGGGGTGAGTACAGATTATGTAAGGCTGACACTTTTTGCCCATTCACTATTGGGGGAGGCAAAAAGGTGGTTGTATGCGGAGCCTACCAATTTAATCACATCATGGGATGACTTAGCCTGAAAGTTCCTCATTAGATTCTTTCCATTAGGTAAGACTAAGATACTTTTCAATGAGATAGTGAGCTTCAGACAAAAGACTGATGAAAATCTATATCACGCTTGGGAACACTTCAAGGCCCTTCTTTGGGATTATCTACACCACTAGCAGTCTAATGAGGTACTTGCTCACACTTTTGTAGAAGCACTTGATCATAATACAAAAATTTTTCTAGATTCAACAGTAGGTGGTCAAGCATTGGAATTGACTTATGAGGAGCTGTACATATTTTTGAACCACATAGAATAAGGAAATCTAGTGTGACATTCAGATTCTAGAAGTGCCACAAAAGAATTGCGGGTGTATTGGAGGTGGACCAATTCATAGCCTTATCAGCTGAGGTTCCAACACTGCATAATATGATAAACACTCAGTTCAGCAGCCTAAAATTAGGAGCTCCACAACCTGCAGCTAATGTCAATATCATCCAACAAGCTACAGGTTAGTATAAAGTATGCAGTGATAGTGGCCATTCAGCGACCATGTGTGCGTCCAATCCAGAATCCGTAATGTATGTAGGTAATGCTTAAAGACCAAATTATGGTAATGCCTACAATATGTAGTGGTAGACTCTACTGTGAAATGCACAGCAACAACAAATTCAGCAACCACAGGCACAAAGAAATCAGTCAACTAGCAATATGAAAGAGATATTGAAGTAGCTTCTAGCTAGTCAGATGCAATTGGCTGCATACATGGAAAATTTACAAATGGCCCAGAGAAGATTAGAGATTTAAATAGGGAAGATACAGTAAGCATTAAATAAATAGGCCACAAGGTGGTTTGCCAGTAGATACAGAAAATCTAAAGCAGGTTATGACGATCACCTTAACAAGCGATAAAGAGCTTCAAGAAGAACCTCCCTTGGCAACAAAGGAGGTAGGTGTAGATTTGACTCTCCAATAGGTTTCTAAAAAAGTTTCTGATAATTCAAAGAAGTCTGAGTACTTGAAGGAGATAGTTGTTGCTGAACCAAAAAAGAAGAAAATGCCACCATACCCTTTCCTCAAAAGCACATGAAGACGAAAGAGGATGCAATGTTTAAGAAGTTCTTTGACACGTTCAGAGGGATTCACATTAACTTACCTTTGTTATATATTTTGTAGGGTATGCCTAAGTATGCTAAGTACTTAAGGAATGTGGTTGCTAATAAGGTGAAATTGTAGCTTGTGGGGGAGATAACACTCACAAAAGAGTGTAATGAAGTAATAACATAGAAAATCCCCAAGAAATTGAGAGATTCAGGGAAGTTTCCTCTCCCTATCCAAATTGAGAGTAAAGTGGTCCATGCATTGAGCGATTTAGGGGATAGCATAAATCTGATGCCCCCATCCCTGTTTGAAAAATTAACTTAGGAAATCCTAAATTAACCACCTTGGTTCTATAGTTAGAAGATGGGTCATTTGCATATCCGTAAGGAATAATTGAGGATGTCCTCATAAAGGTTGGTATATTCATTATTCCTGCTAACTTTATTGTTCTTGATTTTAAGGCAAAAGAACAAGTACCAATCATCTTAGGGAGTCCATTCTTAGCAACTGGAGGAGTCTTGATTGATGTTAGACAAAGCACTTTCAAAATGAGGGTAGGGGATAAAGAGATGGTATTTGATGTATACAAAGTACCCGCAATAACGTACCACTATAAAGATTTATGTATGATCAATGTGATTAAAGGGGACAATTGTGGGGTTGTTAATCCACCAAAGACCTCTTTGGACTACCTGATTGAGCAGCCTAAGTTTGTACCACCTAAGATTGATTTGATGCTAATTGATGAGCCTGAAAAGGCTAAAATTAAGGAATATGTTGATCTTTAAAATTCACACCTATTAGGGGTGAAGATAATAAGAAAATGGAGATCAAGTATGAGAAAGAGAAGGAAAAAGAATGAGTAAGTCATTGGTTGGGTTGTGCCGCCGCGACACTAAATCAAGCGCTAATTGGGAGGCAGCCCAAGTTAAGCATGTATGTCTTATTTTTTAGTTTTTATTTCACGTATTTTTTATTTTTGATTGAGTCACAGGTTATTGGGAAGTCTGAGTACCAGAAACCTGAGCTAAGGACCATGGCAAAGGATCAATCCATTTCTCAATAATCTCAAAATACTCAAATCATGGGTGCTTATAGCACAAGAGTTCATAATTTCACAAGTCTCAAATAGGGCTTACTAACCCATAGTTCAATCTCAAGTTAAAGCTCATCAAAAGCATAATATATAACATGTAGATTCATAAATCATATGGAAATCTAGGAATTTCAAAAATTTATCTCAAAATCTCAATATAGTCATATGCTTTAATATCTCAACATTTCAAATATTAGCTTCTCAAGGAGTAAAATTATGGGGTTTATACCCAGCTGTAAATTCTCAATAAAACATGCAGAAATCATGTCATTTGACTCTTAATTCATGGGAAATATCAAGATAATGCATTCAATAATAATGGGTGAAAAACCCCAATTCAAATTCATGAAAAACCTCATAGATTTCAGGAAATTCATGATGTGAATAAGCCTTTTGGGCACAAGGGTGAAAGGGTTACCCTTATTCAAAACCCCACATACCATGAATTAGAAGATTTGGATGAACTCTCACTTTTGGAACTCTATTCGTAATCTTGAATGACAGTTCTTGAAGCCCTTGTCTTAGGAACCTTGAATCTTGACTCAATTTAGAAAATCCATGGTGGATTCTTGAGATTCTTGGAAGAGGTTTTGGATACTTAGGGTTTTTGATGAGAGAAAACTTGAGAAAAAATTCAAAGGATGCTTGCAAATGACTTTGATTTGGTGTTAACATGATTTTACAGGCTTGGAAAAAGTCCAAAATGCCCCTTTTAACATCTGTATGAAGCTCGAAAAATTAAATTAGGAACCCGATTTAAAGTGTCACCGGACACACCACTTATCGCGGTGGCTCACTGGAAATTGACAATTGGCTATATGGGAGTCACCGCGATGTGGAACCATCGCATTTTCCCACTGCTTGGGACCTGGAACCTTAGCACAGTGCGCTAACATCGCATTGTTCCACTGGAATTTGGCAGTTGTCAAATCGACCCTCTCTGCGATGCGCCAAGCACTAAAATTACTCAATTTTACGACTATGAATCACAGTGATAGGGCAACCTCTATACACTAGTTTAGCAATAACTGACTCTCCAACTAGAGTAGAAATTAGGATAAGCTTGAGAATATTTTCGACACTCATTTTGAAATTCACAGCTACAAATGGGGTTATATAAAAGAGATTTGACCCGGGGTCCAAAAACACGTAACATCAAGACAAAAGATAAGGAGTATACAGTAACAACATCAGGATATTCCTTATGTACCCGATGGGGTGGAAAGGCATAGAATCTATTCTAGCACTGACCGCAAATGATGCTAGAAGAAGCGCACTGAGCAGGGGCGGGATGGAGTACCAGAGCTGGTGCACTAGCAGCCTATGCCTGAGGTTGGGAATCTATGTTCCCCTGCCTAGCATGGGGATAATCTGTAAGTCTGTGGCCCTTCTTGCCACAATGAAAAAAACCACTCACATCCCTGAAACACTCCCCAAGATGATTCCTACAACATTTAGCACAAGAAGGATAATGGGGCTGGTTACCAACACTGTTCTGTGACCCAGACATGAAAGACCTGTTCCCTTACACTGGCCTATCTCTAGGCAGGGGAGCACTAGCTGATGAAGGAACTAGAATAGACGGTCATCTCCAAAACTGGGGGCGGTTCCCTCCATGAAACCTAGGCCGGCTAAACTCATGCTGCTCAGATCTAGCCCTCTTCCTACCCCTTATTCTATCTCTTTCTCTAAGCTTATCCATCTTTATCTATTGGGCATGCGTCATCAACTTAGTCATATCCATATCCATATGCAGCATTGCAGCCCTACACTCTTTCTGTACCATCCTAGAAACACTGGTCATAAACTTACTCGTACTAGCCTGAGTGTCGGAAATCAAATTAGGAGCGTACTTGGCCAAGTGATTGAACTTCAAACAGTATTCCTTAACAGTCATGGAGCCCTACCTCAAGTTCATGAACTTGTCAATCTTTGCCTCCCTCATCTCAAGTGAAAAGAACTGGTCCAAAAAGCTATCTTGGAACACTTGCCAAGTCATAGGAGCGGCATTCTCACCTCTACCCTTCTTCCATGATACAACCCAATAATAAGCAATGTCCTTCAGTCTATAAAACGCCATCTCAACATTTTCTTCTTCCGAAACATGTATCACATGAGTTATCTTTCTCACCTCCCCAAGTACAACTGGGGGTCCTCATCAAACTTTGACCCATAGAACTCAGGCGGGTTCATCCGCATAAAGTAAATTCCAGCTGCGGCTGCATCACCTCCCTGTTGATTTGGAACTGGGGCCTAGTTATTAGCCCAAACATTTGCAGTGACAGCTTGGGTTAGTGCCCGAAATGCCTTCCTAAACTCAGCATGGGACACAATCTCATTTAGAGGATCAACAGGTGGGAGTTGCTCATCATTGTTCTCGCAAACAATCGCTCTTCAGAGGGGTATTTTTTGAAAATAGAAGAGCATGGACCATTAGATAAAAGGGACAACTGTAGGCATGATATAATCTGAAAGAAGAAACAACTGTTTCCTAAAATTTCTCGTAGCCTCTTGCTCATAGATGTGGTGCACTACACACCAATGATCAAGACTCTACTTAACGCGGCTTGGCAGACTACCTAGGACTCCTTAGAAACCTTAGGCTTTGATATCAAGTTTGTAACGACCCAAAATTATCTCCCGGGATGTCACACGGTGCTTAAGGCTACAAGTAGCCCCAAGCTAACCCTTAGAGCTGGATTCTACCAATAAAGCTCAATTCAAGATGAAATAGACTCAATACTCGCATAGCCATATCATATGAAAGGAAAAATGAGAAAGATACTCGGTCCATATGACCAAAATATAGAGAAAACCTCAACAAAACCACAATACCGAACCCTCAACACATCACAAGTATGCTACTAGTCTGAGAAAACCTCTACGAATCTAAAACTAGAGATCCGTTGGGACAGGTCCCCAACTGACTCAAAATGAACTGAAGATAAAACATAGTCTCTCGAATACAGAAAATATCTGAACATTGGTCCTCGAACCATGAGGACTCACAACTATAAAAAATGTAGGCAAGATAATTAAACAATCATGGATGAGGCTGGGACTGAGCACCTGAACCTATATTGTAAGACAATGTAGGACATAGACATATATGTGAATTAGTACTTTGGAATGTACTGAGTATGTAGGGGTGAAAGCATATGCATAAAAATAGTACCGATCTTCTTCAATCAAATCATGTATCCAAAATGAGATGACTCACATAGCTTGAACAAGTATAAAATATAAATCTCATAAATCACATAGAATGAGGCATGCAACATAAATCTCGTGAGTCATCGCTTTTTAACCTTAAAAATCAAAAATCTTCTCTTATTATCAATACCCAAAGGCTAAGGGACTTTAAGCAATACTTTCAACTCATTCATATGTATCATGGAGAGTAAAACCTCTTCAATGCTCAAGATTTCAAAATTATTTAGAACTCATATACTTGGAATTTGGAATCATATAACTTGGAAACATATTTGAAGGCATTTCATTCACCTTAGGAAAATATTTCATTTCAAGCTTTTGGAAAATCATTCTATCTCAAATAGAAAAGTATTCTAGCTCAAGGAAATAACTTATCTCAAAGCTTTATGAAAAGTAATATATCAAGGGAAGATACTTTCATTTAGGGAAATAACCTACCTCAAGGAAACACTTTAATTAGGAAAAACCATTGCAATTCACCATTTAGGAAAATAACTCATAGGAAGGAAAAATAAGTATCAAATATCAAAGTTTTAAAAGGGCAAGGGAGGTTCTCATAACCGACATAAACCATGTGAGCTACATGGAGTCCAACGTTTTGTCCTCCTAAGGAGGAGACCCCACATTGGGGAGAAGCGTCATACTCTTACCAGGGAGTATAACCTAGGTCTAGTGATCACTAAACAAAACTAGGCCTCGAGCCAAATCATAATCATCATAAACTCGGCCTCAGGCGCAACCTACGGTGGCACGTAGTTTTGGGGTAAGAAACTGTAGTGACTTACCCAATCGATATTAAAGTACTACTCCCTTTAGATTATCTGTGCTCCTCTCATAAAAATCCACTTTTAGAATAATCTCATGGTTCACCACGAACCTAATAATCAAATCGCTAGTCTCATATGATGAAGTGGATTTCAAAGCTTTTGAACCATTAGGTCAATTCATTTCTCAATCATCTCAAAATACTCAAATCATGGGTGCTTACAGCACAAGAGTTCATAATTGCACAAGTCTTAAATAGGGCTTACTAACCCATAGTTCAATCTCTAGTTAAAGCTCATTAAAAGCATAATATATCGCATGTATATTCATAAATCATATGGAAATCTGGGAATTTCAGCAATTAATCTCAAAAAGTCAATATAGTCAGATGCTTCAATATCTCAACATTTCAAATATTAGATTCTCAAGGAGTAAAATCATGGAGTTTATACCCAGCTGTAAATTCTCAATAAAACATGAAGATATCATGCCATTTGACTCTTAATTCATGGGAAATATCAAGATAATGCATTCAATAATAATGGGTGAAAAACCCCAATTCAAATTCTTGTAAAAACCTAGTAGATTTTAGGAAATTCATGATGTAAATAAGCCTGTTGGGCACAAGGGTGAAATGGTTACCCTAGTTCAAAACCCCACATACCCTGAATTAGAAGCTTTGGATGAACTCTTACTTTTGGAACTCTATTAGTACTGTTGAATGAGGGTTCTTGAGGCCCTTGGCTTGGGAACCTCGAATCTTGACTCAATTTAGAAAATCCATGGTGGATTCTTGAGATTCTTGGAAGAGGTTTTGGATGCTTAGGGTTTTTGATAAGAGAAAACTTGAGAAAAACCTCATAGGATGCTTGCAAATGACTTTGATTTGGTGTTTGCATGGTTTTGATTTGGTGTTTGTACGAAGAAGGAAAAATTAAACTGGGAACCCGATTTAAAGGGTCATAGCGACGCGCCACTTATCGTAGTTGCTCACTGGAAATTGGCAATTGGTAATATGGGAGTCACCGCGATGCGGAGGCATCACATTTTCCCACTAGTTGGGACCTGGAACCTTAGCGCGACGCACCAACATTGCGGAGTTCCACTGGAATTCAACAATTGTAAAATCGACCCTCTCCATGACTCGCCAAGCACTAAAATGACACTATTTTATGACTAGGTGTTAAATTAGCCATAACTTCTTACTCGGATATTGGATTCGGGAGAATCTTATATCGACAAAAAGCTTATCAAATTTCCCATGTGATAAAAAGTTGAAATTAGGTAAATTCTATATGGTTAACATAATAATCACTTAGGAGTCAATCCTACATCTTTTAAGACCGAAATTACTCTTCATTTGACACGCTCTAAGGCTCAAACTATGAGGGAACTTTGCGGGGTCTTACAATATCTCTCCTTTTGAAACATTCATCCTCGAATATATCTAGTTTGATGAAGGACATTGGAAAAATAAAGCGCACATAGATAAAACAATTTCTAAATGGCTCAATACCTTTCTAAACTCATGAATACTCCGAACAATGCAAGAAATCATACAAGGATAGATGCATAGCTGAACTTTAGACTAGAAGGGCTGAATTAAGGAAGATTAGTACCTTCGGCTTGGTCTGAACCCACGGAAAAGAGGTGCGAGTACTTGGCTCGCATGTCTACTTCTGCCTCCCAAGTAGCACCCTCAACAGATTGGTTTCGCCATAACACTTTGACCAAGGGAACCTCTTTGTTCCTCAGCCTACGTACTTGAAAATCTAGGATCTCAATAGGAATTTCATCGAAGGAAAGACTATCCCGAATGTTAGCACTCTCTGAAGGATCAACCACAACAGAATCACCAATATTCTTCTTGACCATGGAGACATAAAAGATAGGATGAACGACTGATAATTCTTAGGGCAACTCAACCTGATATGCCACTTTACCAACACGGCTCAAGACTCTATATGGGACAACATAATGAGGACTTAGCTTCCCCTTCTTACCAAACCTTTTCACCCCTTTCATGGGTAAAATCTTTAAGTATACCAAATCACCCACCTTAAATGCAAGATCTCTCCTCCTCACATCAGCATAAGACTTTTGACGACTTTGAGCCATCTTTAATCTCTCTCTAATCAACTTAACTTTCTCCATAGCTTTAAATACTGCATCGGGTGGAATTGCGGCAACTTCACCCACTTTAAACCAACCTATGGGTAATCTATGCCTCCTACCATACAAGGCCTCAAATGGTGCCATCTCAATGCTAGCATGGAAACTATTGTTATAGGCAAACTCAATCAATGGAAAATGCTCATCCCAACTACCTTTGAAATTGAGGGTACACACTCTCAACATATCCTCCAGGGTATGAATGGTCCTCTCAGCCTAAACATCTGTTTGCGGGTGAAATGCGGAACTCGAAAGAACTTAGGTACCAAGACCCTACTGAAACGCCCTCCAAAACTGGGAAGTAAATTGAGTACGCCTATCCGAAATGATAGACAAGGGAACTCTATGTAGCCTGACCAACTCCCAGATATACAATCTAGCATTATCCTCAATCGTATAAGACGTATGCACGGGTAGGAAGTGTGCTGACTTAGTCAGCCTATCCAGAATAACCAAAGTAGAATCATAATGATGGCACAAAAGAGGCAACCCGATTACGAAATCCATATTCACCATCTCCAACTTCTAAGTGGATATACTAAACTCTTGCATCACACCACCCGATCTTTGGTGCTCTACCTTAACCTGTTGGAATGTTGCACACTTTGCTATAAACTCGGCTATGTATTTATTCATACCGTTCCACTAATAGATCTCCCGTAAGTCATGGTACATATTGGTAGTGCCGGGATGAATGGAATAACGTGCACCATGCGCTTCACCTATAATTCTCTGCCGCAAGTCATCAATACATGGGACACAAAACCTACCATGTAATCTCAACACACTATCTCACCCTTGGGAGAAAACCTCTACCTTTTGGTCCTTAACTGACTCCTTTAATTTTACCAAACTAGGATCCCTATTTTGCTTCTCCTACACTTCTGAAGCTAAAGAGGATTCGGAACTACTCTGCACCAATGTAGTACCTTTTGCTGAATCAAGCAATCTAATACCCAACCTGGCCAAACAATGCACATCACAAGATAACTCTTTTACCTTCCTCTATAGGCGTAACACTGCCCATGCACAATCTGCTAAGGGTATCCGCCACTACATTGGCCTTTCCTGGGTGATATAACTCACTCATATCATAATCTTTCAACAACTCCAACTACTTCCTTTGCCTAAGATTCAACTCCTTCTGTGTAAACACATACTGCAGGATCTTATGATTAGTAAACACATCAACGCGGACACCATAAAGATAGTGTCTCCAAAATTTCAAAGCAAAGACCACAACAGCTAACTCAAGATCATGGGTCGGGTAGTTTTTTCATGCGGCTTCAACTGTCTAGAGGCATAGGCTATAACCTTACCTGTTTGCATAAACGCACAACCCAAACCAACTTTAGAGGCATCACAATACACCATAAAATCATTGGTACCATCAGGCAAAGTCAACACAGGGGCTGAAGTAAGTCGATTCTTCAAATCCTGAAAACTCTTCTCACAGGAATCAGACTACTGGAGTTTAACTTTATTTTGGGTCAACCGGGTCATAGGAGATGTAATGAAAGAGAAACCCTCAACAAAACAATAGTAATAGACTGCTAGACCCAAGAAATGCCTAATATCAGATAGAGAGATAGGTCTAGGCCAATTTCTCACAACTTCTGTCTTTAGGGGATCGACTCTAATACCTTCGGCCAAAACAACATGACCTAGAAAGGCTACAGACCTTAGCCAGAATTCACACTAACTGAATTTGGCAAATAACTGGTGATCTCTAAGAGTTTGTAAGATAATTCTAAGATGATTCGAATGGTCATCCTCATCATGGGAGTACACAAGGATATATCTATGAATACAATGACAAAAATATCAAGGTATTGCTTGAACACTCGATTCATAAGGTCCATGAAAGCTGCTGAGGAATTGGTTAGCCCAAAAAACATGACTAGAAACTCAAAGTGACCATAGCGGGTTCATAAGGCTGTTTTTTAAATATCACATTCCCTCACCTTAAGTTAATGATAGCCGAATCTAAGGTCTATCTTGGAGAAATAACTTAAACCTTGTAACTGATTGAACAGGTCATCAATTCTTGAAAGAGGATACTTATTTTTGACTGTGACCTTGTTCAGTTGATGGTAATAAATACACATACACAAAGATCCATCCTTATTCCACATAAACAACACAGATGCACCCCAAGGAGAAATACTGGGCCTAATGAAACCTTTATCTAAGATATCTTAGAGTTGCTCCTTCAACTCCTTAAGATCTACGGGTACCATACGGCATGACAGAATAAAAATAGGTTGAGTATTGGGAAAAAGGTCAATTCCAAACTCTATCTCTCTATGAGAGGTATCCCTGGGAGATCTTTTAGAAAGACACCTGGAAACTCATTAACAATAACGACTGACTGAATAGTGGGAGCCTCAGACTGAGTGTCTGTGAATCCAACTAGGTGGTAAATGGAACCTTTAGATATTAGTTTTTTGGCTTTGATATAGGAGATAAAATGATTCTTAGGAGATACCAAACTCCAGGACCATTCAATCACTGGTTTATAAGGAAAATAGAACTTGACCATATGGGTACAACAATCTATAGACGTGTAGCAAGAATGAAGGCAATCCATACCCAGAATAAGGTCAAAATCTACCATGTCTAACTCTATCAAATTAGCGGGTACAACTCTATGAAGCACAATAACAGGGAAACCTCTATACACTTATTTAGCAATAAATGACTCTTCGACTAGAGTAGAAACTAAGAAAGGCTTGAGAATCTTTTTGAGACTCATTTTGAAATTCACAGCTACAAGTGGGGTCACATAAGAGAGATTTGACCTAGGGTCCAACAACACATAAACATCAAGACAAAAGACACGGAGCATACCAGTAACAACATCAAGAGAGTCCTTATGCAATCGATGGGGTGGCATGGCATAGAATCTATTCTGGTGCTGACCACCAGTGGTGCTAGAAGAAGCGCCCTGAGCAAGGGAAGGATGGAGTATCAGAGCTGGTGCTTTAGAGCCTGTGCCTGAGGTCGGGAATATATGTTCCCCTACCTAGCATGGGGATAATCTCTAAGTCTGTAGCCCTACTTGCCACAACCAAAACAACCCCTCACATCATCGAAACACTCTGTAAGATAATTCATACCACATTTAGCACAAGGAGGAAACGGGGCAGGTTACCAACACTGTTGTATGACCCAGACATGAAAGACCTATTCCCTTGCTTTGGCCTATCTCTAGGTGCGGGAGTACTAGCTGATGAAGGCACTAGAATAGATGGTCATCTCTAAAATTGGGGGTGGTTCCTTCCATGGAACCTAAGCCGACTAAACTCATGCTGCTCAGATCTAGACCTCTTGCTACCCCTCATTCTATCTCTTTCTCTAAGCTTATCAATCTCTATCTATTGGGCATGCATCATCAACCTAGCCAGATCTATATCCATATGCAACATCGCAACCCTACACTCCTTCAGTACCATCCCAGAAATACCGATCACAAAATTACTCATACTAGCCCGAGTGTCGGAAATCAAATCAGAAGCGTACTTGGACAACTGATTGAACTTCAAATAGTACTCCTTAACAGTCGTGGATCCCTACCTCAAGTTCATGAACTCATCAATATTTGCCTCCCTCATCTCTAGTGGAAAGAACGGTCCAAAAAGGTATTTTGGAACACTTACCAAGTCATAAGAGCGGCATTCTCACCTCTGCCTTTCTTCCGTGATACAACCCAATCATAAACAATGTCCTTCAGTCTATAGGATACCAAATCAACACTTTCTTCTTCTAAAACATGCATTATATCTATGATCTTCCTCACCTCTTCCAAGTACAACTGGGGGTCCTCATCAACCTTCGACCCATAGAACTCAGGCGGGTTCATCTGCACAAATTTATGAATTCTAGCTATGGATGCATAACCTTTCTGTTGATTTACAATTGGGGCCTGGGTATTGGCCCAAACATTTATGGTGACCACTTAGGCTAACACTCAAAAAGCCACCCTGAACTCAGCATGGGACACCATCTCATTTAGAGGATCCATAGGTGGGGGTTGCTCATTATTGTTCCTATGGACATTCTCTTTTTGGAGAGGTATTTTCTAAAAATAAAAGAGCACGGACCATTAGATAAGAGGGACAACTGTAGGCACGATAAAATCTGAAAGAAGAAACAACTTTTTCCTAAAACAGTTCATAGGCTCTTTCTCATAGATGTGGCGCATTACATACCGATGATCAAGACTCTACTCAACACGTCTCATCAGACTCCCTAGGACTTTTTATAAGCCTTAGGCTTTGATACCAAGTTTATAACGACTCAAAAACGTCTCCCGGAATGTCACATAGTGCTTTAGGCTACAAGTAGCCCCAAGCTAACCCTTAGAGCTAGTTTCTACCAATAACACTCAATTCAAGATGAAATAGACTCAACACTCGCATAGTCATATCATATGAAAGGAAATACGGGAAAGATAATTGGTCCATATGACCATAATACAGAAAAAACCTCAACAATACCATAATACGAAACCCTCAACACATCACAAGTATGATACTAGTCTGACAAAACCTCTATTAATTGAAAATTAAAGAGCCGTTGGGATAGGTCCCCAACTGACTAGAAATGAACTGAAGATAAAACATAGTCTCTCGAATACAGAAAATATCTGAACATTGGTCCTTGAACCATGAGGACTCACAACTATAAAAAATGTAAGCAAGGTACATAAAGAATCATAAATAAGGCTGGGACTGAGCACCTGAACCTACATTGTACGAAAATATAGCACATAGACATATATGTGAATCAGTACTTTGGAATGTACTAAGTATGCAGGGGTGAATTCATATGTATAAAAATAGTACTGATCTTCTTCGATAAAACATGTATTCTAAATAAGATGACTCACATAGCTTGAACAAACATAAAATATAAAGCTTATAAACCACGTAGAATGAGGCATGGAACACAAATCTCGTGAGTCATCGCTTTTTAACCTTAAAAATAAATATTCTCAATGCCCAACGGCTAAGGGACCTTGAACAATACTTTCTACTCATGGATATGTCTCATGGAGAGTAAACCCTCTTCAATGCTCAACATTTCATAATTATTTAGAACTCCTATACTTGGAATTCGGAATCATATGACTTGAAAACATATTTGAAGGCATTTCATCCACCTTAGGAAAATATCTCATTTCAAACTTGAGGAAAATCATTCTATCTCAAATGGAAAAATATTCTAGCTCAAGGAAATAACTTATCTCAAAGCTTTATGAAATGTACTATATCAAGGGAAGATACTTTCATTTAGGGAAATAACCTACCTTAAGGAAGCACTTTAATTATGGAGCAACTTTACAATTCCACTATTTAGGAAAATAACTCGTAGGAAGGGAAAATAAGTATCAAATTTCAAAGTTTTAAAAGGGCAAGGGAGGTTATCATAACTGACATAAACCATGCAAGCTACATGAAGTCCAATGATTTGTTCTTCTAAGGAGGAGACCCCATGTTGGGGAGGAGGGTCATACTCTTTCCAGGGAGTATAACCTCAGTCTAATGATTACTAAATGAAACTCAGCATTGGGCCCAATTATAATCATCATAAACTTGGCCTCAAACCCAACTTGTGGTGGCACGTAGTTTTTGGGTAAGAAACCATAGCGACTTACCCGATCGGTGCTAAGTACTACTTTCTTTA
This sequence comes from Capsicum annuum, assembly GCF_002878395.1. Lineage (NCBI taxonomy): Eukaryota > Viridiplantae > Streptophyta > Magnoliopsida > Solanales > Solanaceae > Capsicum > Capsicum annuum. The sequence goes on along the minus strand of NC_061120.1, from coordinate 34,528,164 downwards.
GATTATTTGCGCTCATCTCATAAAAATCCACTTTTAGAATAATCTCATGGTTCACCACTAACCCAATAATCAAATCGATAATCTCATATCATGAAGTGGATTTCAAAGCTTTTGGACCAATAGGTCAATTGATTTCTCAATCATCTCAAAATACTCAAATAATGGGTGCTTGTAGCACAAGAGTTCATAATTTCACAAGTCTCAAATAGGGCTTAATAACCCATAGTTCAATCTTAAGTTAAAGCTCATCAAAAGAATAATATATAGCATGTAGATTCATAAATCATATGGAAATCTGGAAATTTTAGAAATTTATCTCAAAATCTCAATATAGTCTTATGCTTCAATGTCTCAACGTTTCAAATATTAGCTTCTCAAGGAGTAAAATCATGGGGCTTATACCTAGCTGAAAATTCTCAATAAAATATGCAGAAATCATGCCATTTGATTCTTAATTCATGGAAAATATCAAGATAATGCATTCAATAACAATGGGTGAAAAACCCCAATTCAAATTCATGTAAAAAACTCATAGATTTCAGGAAATTCATGATTTAAATAAGCCTTTTGGGCACAAGAGTGAAAGGGTTACCCTTGTTCAAAACCCCATATACCTTGTATTAGAAGCTCTAGATGAACTCTCACTTTTGGAACTCTATTCGTACTCTTGGGCTATTGGTAAAAAATATGGTTGATAAAACCATGGACTAAAAAAGGGACTTTATGTTTGCATCTCGTAGGAAAATTACCCCTGAGCAAGAAGATCATATTGTAAAAGAGGTCCTTACAGGAATGAGATATTCCTTGGATGAGTCAGATAATAATGATCCTTAAAATTAGTCATTACTAGCATTGGTGGAATCTAATAATGAGGACATTTTGGATCTTGCAACACTTAAGAATTCTAAAGATAGAACTCTTGAGAAAAATACCAAGGAAAATATTTTTGCACTCATGGATAGCTTGTACTCAAACAATGATGCTGAATATGAAGAATCTGAGGTATATTTTCTTGATCTTAAACCTGAACTGAAAAAATATTTTAAGAAATAACTTGAAACATTGTCTTCAGTTCCTATCAATGCTTATTACTTTACAAGTCCTGAAAAAACTCAACTCATAAGTGATTATGCATCCTTAGGACTTAACTGTCGAACTCTTGAAGAAGAGAATTACTCATAGAAAGACAACAAGAAATTGATTGCCAATCTCCTAGAGATTACTGAAGGAACATGTTGCTGCAAGAAAACCTTGTTAGGACTAAGAATAAGTTAGAATATAACTATAAGTGGAATAGGTCCTTAAATCTTCTAACTCAGATTCAAGGAAGTCAATCCACTTCAAGGAATGGATATGATTTAAATGCAAAGAACTAAAGTCCTTATAAAAGCATCCTTGTTGTATTGAAACTGTGTATCACTTGTGGAATGGGAGGACACTAAAGCTTAAAATATGTTTTTCTAATTAAATCATAACAAACAAATATAAGGTTTGAAAATAGAAAAAAATCTAAAAACACTAGAAGGCAGTCTAAAACTGTCTTTAGTTAATATGGGTACCCAAAATTGATCATTGATTTTTTGTGTAGGTGAAGGTGAGAGGAAATGACAACCAAGGTATCTTGATAATGCCTATTTCAGATACATGACAAGAACAATAGAAAATTTCCTCTCACTCTCTAACTTCAAAGGTGGATATATTACCTTTGGAAATGGTAAAATGGCTGAAACTGTAAAGATATGTTGTAACACCCCAAAATCTAATCTCGAGATGTTACACGGTGCTCAATAATATGAGTAGCCTTAAGCTAACCCTATCTGCCTTCTACTAAGCCTGAATCTCATAATAATGGAAATATAAACATAAAAGTCATATTAAATAAGAAAACTATCTAAGATATAATCTCTAAAAATTAAATACTGTAAGTCTGAATCAGATATAGCAGTCTGAAAAGTCTCTACTACAAATATCTAGAGATTCACTGGGACAAACCCCCAGCTGACTCAAATTGTATGAAAGAATACTAAATCATCTAAACTAAAAAGCTGAAAATAAACTGAATGACTAAGTCCCTAAACTATAAGGACTCACCAACTATCGAATGTAGAGAGAGATGCTCGAACTACTCATGCTGCTTAAACTGAGCACCTAAACCTACAGTATGACACAATGTAGCACATAAACGTATATGTGGATCAGTTCTTGGAGGATGTACTAAGTATATGGGGGTAAAATGCATAAGTAAAACATCATCTCATCATCATAAGTTGTAAAATAATGCATTCTAAATGAAAATGACTCACATAAGCTGGAATATCTGAAAGAAAGATTGAAATCTATAATCATGAACAACAAGTTATACTTTGTAAATCTAGTAAGTCAAAACATTTAGTCCTAAAAGCTGTGCTAATGCTCTGTCATTAAATCATACAGTCTAAGTGTAGAAAGGACTAATTTCTATGTCTGGAATCTGAAAGCTAAAATCTATATCTATTACCTTTCTGTAAAGCAAAATATAAATAAAATTGTAAGCCTTTACACTTAGTTTTCTACAAGTTTTTCTATTCTTCTTCTTAGTTATTTGTAATCTGTAGGCTTAAAACTTTAGGGAAATACTTTAAAACTATTCTAAAAGCTTTTACTATTAGGGAGATTCTCTTAACCGATATAAACCATGTGAGCTAACATGGAGACCAATGTCTTGTTCCCCTATGGGGAAAACCTCACGATAGGGAGATGTGTCATACTCTTGCCAATGAGTATAACCTGAGCTAAGTGATCACATATGTAACTGTCATCCATATTGGAATGGGAATAATCTCATAATCTATACCTTTGTTTGCTACATAGTTCTGTGAAAGATAGGGCATGCTAATCCCACACTTCCCGCTCAGTGCTAAATACTACTCCCTTTAAATCTGTTTGCTCATTCTATTGGAAATCCACCTTAAAATCTATTATAATGGTTCATTATAAAAATAACGATGCTTTTATCTGAGTCAAGCTTTAAATAAAGCTAATCTAAATTTTGTAATCTATAATGAATCTGCAAATTGAATTCCAAATCTTATCTGAGGATCAATAAGATCAAAAGTTTACTGAAAATCTGTAATTAATGTGATCATAAGATGCTTAAAGCCTCATCTTTCTTGAAATATCAACATATAAACTTGGGCTTACTAACCCATGTATTACGTTCATGTAAAGACATCATAAAGTTCATGCTTGATAATGAAGCAATGATAATTAATCTCAAAATCTAGAAATTACTGCAATAGGCAAGAAAATATGAAATTAAAGATGAAATTCATCTTCATAAACACTTGAAATCTCATAATTTTGCAAATAACAATATTGGGTATGAACCCTAATATAAAACTCATGTATAATCATTCAAAATTGTATGAATTTGTAATTAAAAACATAGTTTTGGGTACAAGGATGGAAGAAGATCCTTGTTCATAAACCCCACTTTCCTTGGTAGATGATTAGATGAAGAATCATGAATTTTTTATTCCTATTTGAGTTCTTGAAGATGATTTCTTGATTACCTTATCTTGGAAATCCTCGATTTTGAGCTTTATTGGAGAAATAATGTAGGAATTTGATTTCTTAGAGAAGAGGCTTTGGAGCTCTAGGGTTTTGCTTGAGAGAAAAATTGATGAAATTAAGCGCAAAGTGCTTTGAATATGCTTAATTCCTTGTTTTGGACGAATTGGGGGCTTGGAAACTGACCAAAGTACCCCCTTTAAACTTTTAATCAGAACTGGGAAAAGTAAAATTTACCCAATCTAACATGCCACTGCGATGCGCCACTATCGTGGTAGCTCGCTGGCTTTTGACAACTAGGAACTGGAAGTTCTCCGCGTCGCAGAGCTATCGCGATGCTCTACTGATTTATCAATTGGGCCATTACTGTGATGCGTCACCATCGCGATAAACCAATTGAAATAGACAAATGGGAAATAAGGCTTCTTCACAACACGGGTTTATTGCGGAGGACCACTGGAATTTGACGATTGGGAATTTACCCTTCACCGCGATGCAGTGGTTGTTTATATGGCATACTACCTTACTAAAATTTTCCTAACTTCTTAACCAAGTATCGAATTTTGGCAAAATTTGTATCGATGGAAAGCTTATTCAATTTTTGACACAAAGAAAGGTCTAAATCGGGAAAGTTCCACATGCATAAAAAGGTATTCATTTTTGGAGCTAACCTTTGACATTCTAGAAGAAAAATTAATATAGGAAAAGTACGGGGTATTACAATATCTCCCCTTTGGGAACATTCATCCTCAATTGTGGCTAGTTAAGCTAAAAATACTAAGGAATCTGAGGCTATAAGCTATCATGAATAACTGAAATAAACTGTATAACTGAATCTCAAACATAATGAGCTACTGAACTGATCTGTGAGTGCATGATATTACATGAAAACAACTATATAGAGGAATCTTAGGATGGAAAAGAACTGAATGAAGGAAGACTATTACCTTCAATTGAATCTAAGTTCGTGGAGAAGAGATGAGGATACTTGGTATGCATGTCTATTTCTGCTTCGCAAGTAGCACCCTCAACGGACTGATTTCTCCATAGAACTTTGACCAAGAGAACTTTTTTTTTCCTTAGACTACGAATCTGGTGATCAAGAATCTCTACTGGGACTTCTTCGTATAAGAGCCCATTCTGAATATCCGTACTTTCTAGAGAACTATAATAGCTAAATCGTCAATGCACTTCTTTAACAAGGACATGTGAAATACTGGGTGAACTGAGGATAAATCTTTAGGTAGATCCAGCTCATATGCTACCCTCGCAACACGACTCGAAACCTAGAAGGGGCCTACATATCAGGGACTAAGCTTCGCCTATTTGTAAAATCTCTTTACCCTTTTCATGGGTGAAACTTCCAAATACACAAGGTCATCAACCTCGAACTCAAGATCTTTTCTTCTTACATCTACATTAAATTTCTGATGACTTTGAGCTGCTTTCAATCTCTCTCGAATTAACTGAACTTTCTCCATGGCCTTAAACACCATGTCTGGCCTAACCTACTTCAAACCAACCAAATGGTGATCTAAATCTCCACCCGTAAAAAGCTTCAAATAGAGCCATATGAGTACTAGCATGATAACTGTTATTATAAAAAAACTCAGTCAACGACCAATGCTCATCCCAACTAACTTTGAAATCAAGAACTCATGCCCTCAACATATTCTCTAGAGTATGAATGGTCCTTTTCACTTGACTATCTATATGCGGATGAAAATTTGAACTAAGATTAACTTGGATACCAAGATCCTTCTGAACGGCTCTCCAAAACTAAGAGGTAAACTGAGTACCCCTATCTGAAATGATAGATAAAGAACTCCATCCAATATAACTAACTCTCTGATATACAACTTGGCATAATCTTCAGCTGTGTAGGATGTGTGAAATAGTAAAAAATTAGCTGACTTAGTCAATCTGTCTATAATAACCCAAATCAAATCACACTGACGACGTGAGTGGGGTAATCCACTCACAAAGTCCATATTCGCCTCTTCCCACTTCTAAGTGAGGATACCAAACTCTTGTAGTATACCACTAGGTCTTTGGTGCTCTACCTTAACCTATTGACAAATTATACACTTGGCTATGAACTCTGCTATATCTCTCTTCATGCCACTCCACCAATGAAATTCCCATAAGTCACGGAACATTTTGGTAGCACCTGGATGAATAGAATAATGTGCACCATGCCCTTCCACCATAATTTTCTTCCTTAAATTATTAACATAGGGCACACACAATCTACTCTGGTATCTCAATGCACCATCTCCTCCTTGGGAGAAAACCTCTACCTTTTTGTCTTTAGCCGACTCCTTTAGTTTGACCAAACTAGGATCCTTATCCTACTTCTCCTTCATTTTCAAAACTAGGGATGATTCGGAACTACTCTTAACCCAAATATTCCCTTCAGTTGAATCAACCAATCTTACACCCAATCTGGATAACCGATGAACTTCCTGAACTAAGTCTTTCTTATCATTCTCCACATGAGCAACACTGCCCATGGAAAATCTACTAAGAGTGTTTTCTAGAACATTGGCCTTACCTTGATGATACAACACACTCATATCATAATCCTTAAACAATTCTAACAACCTTCTTTGATGAAAATTCAACTCCCTCTGAGCAAACGCATACTACAAGATTTTGTGATCCGTAAACACATCAACATGCAGCCTATAAGATAATGTCACCCGATTTTCAAAGCAAACACAACAGCAACTACTACAGATCATGGGTCGGATAATTCTTTTAATGAGGCTTAAGTTTTCTAGAGGCGTAGGCTATAACCTTACCTCTTTGCATCAAAATACAACCTAAACCAATTCTAGAAGCATCACAATATATGATGAAACCATCCATACCACAGGTAATGCTAAAACTGGGGCTGAAGTGAGTCGAGTCTTCAACTCCTGAAAACTCTCCTCACAGGAATCTAATCACTGAAACTTAACTTTCTTCTGGGTTAATATAGACATAGGGGATACAATATATGAGAAACACTCAACAAAAAATCTGTAATACCCAGCTAAACCCAGGAAACTTCTGATGTCTAATGGAGAAATTATTTTAGGCCAATTTTTTATAGCTTCTATCTTTTGGGGATCAACTCTAATACTCTCACTGGAAACAATATGACCAAGGAAAGCCACTGACCTTAGCCAAAATTCATATTTGTTAAATTTGGTGAATAACTAGTGATCTCTAAGAGTTTACAACATAATTCTAAGATGGTTTCCATGATCATCCTTACTACAAGAGTAGACAAGAATATCATCGATAAAGACTATAACAAATAGTCCCAATACTATTTTAACACTTTGCTCATCAAGTCTATGAAGGCTACTGGGGCATTTGTTAGACCAAAGGACATGACTAGAAATGCAAAATGACCATAATGGGGTCTGAAAGCTATATTTGGAATATCATATTCTCTTAGTTTAAGCTGATGATAGCTGGATCTAAGGTCTATCTTTGAGAAATTACTTGCATCTTGGAGTTGATCAATTAAGTCTTCAATCATAGGAAGAGGATATTTATTTTTGATGGTAACTTTATTCAGCTGACGATAGTCAATGCACATACACAAAGAACAATCTTTCTTTCCCATGAATAAGATGGGAGTGCCCCATGTAGAAACACTAGGCCTTATGAAACCTTTAACAAAAAGATCTTTGAGTTTCTCTTTTAAATCATTAAGCTCGACTGGAGCCATATGATATGGAGGTATTGAGATGGACTGAGTATCTGGAAGAAGGTCAATACCAAATTCTATTTCCCTATTGGGAGGTACTCCTAGAAAATCTTTATGAAAAACATCAAGAAACTCATTGACTACACTGACTGACTGAACTATTAGAGTCTCAGAGTTAGTTTCCTTGACTCAAACTAAGTGATAGATACACCCTATGGAAATTAACTTTCTGGCTTTAAGATAAGATATGGAATGACTCTTGAGAGACACTAAATTCGCTTTCCACTCAAAGACTAGCTCATCTAGAAATTAAGACTTTACCACTTGAGTGTGACAATCTATGGATGTATAACAGGAATAGAGCCAATCCATATAAAGAATAAGATCAAAGTCAACCATATCTAACTCTATTAGGTCTGCTAACATGATTTTATGAAGGATAGTGATAGGACACTTTCTATAGATCTATTTGGTAATAACTGACTCACCTACCAGAGTAGAAATCAAGAAGGTCTTAGGGATCTTTTTAGGATCTATTTCAAAATTTACTGAAACTAACAAAGTCACATAAAAGAAACTCGACCCAAGGTCTAACCACAGATAAACATCAAGATGAAAGATTTGAAGCATACAAGTAACAACATCTGGTGCATCCTCCTGCTTCTGATGGAATGGTAAAGCATAAAACTGATTCTGGCACTGACCACTATCGATACTGGATGATGCTCCCTAAAAAGGGGCTGGGCGACCTAAAGAAGCTGGTGTACTAGTAGCCAGATGAACATCGCTGTTCCCTTACTTAGCATGTGGACACTATCTAATTCCATAACCCATCTTACCACAACCATAGCAATCCTTTTATCCAGCTAAACACTCACCAGGGTGATTCTTACCACACTTAGCACATGAAGGATAACTGGGCCTTCTGCTCACACTATTTTGAAATCTGGACATAAAAGACTTACCCCACAACTCTTTCCTAGCTCTGGGAGCAGGAATTCTAGCTGAAGATGGTGCTGGGATAGATGAATGATTTTAAGACTGTGAATAATTTCCCTCTCCAGACCTAATCTAGCCATACTCAAACTGCCTTATTCTAGCCTTCTTATTACTTCTGTTTCTTTCTTTCATCTTTTCTACCTCAATCTGCTGAGCATAAATCCTCAATATAGAAAGATCCAGGTCTCCAATAAGCATAGCAGTCCTACACTCCTTGACTATCAAGCTAAACACTCCAGTGACAAACTTACTCAAACTTGCCCTAGGATCAGCCCTCGAATCAGGGGCATACTTAGACAACTGATTGAACTTAAGGCAATACTCCTTCAGTATTATTAATCCCTGGCTAAGGTTCACAAACTCTTCTATCTTATATTTTCTCATTTCGCATGGGAAGAACCTATCTAGAAAAGTATCCTGAAATACCTGCCAATACATAGGAGCTACAATCTCTTCTCTACCTTTTTTCCACATAACTACCCAATTATACCCTACATCTTTAAACCTATAGGATGCTAAATCTACACTATCCTCCTAAAAAATGCATAATTTAGGTGATCTTATTCATCTCATCTAAATAAAGTTATGGGTCCTCACCTATTTTTGACCCAAAGAACTCTGGCAGATTCATTCTCATGAAATCTCTGATTCTGGCTGCTTCTAGATCACTATTCTTTTAAAGTGGGACTGTATCCTGATAGTTTCCCTAAAAATTAGTAGTCAAAGCTTAGGCCAACACCTGAAAGGTAGCGCTAAACTCAACATGGGATACATACCATTCAAAGAATCACCGAGCTAGGGTGGCTGGTTACCATTTATGCGGGTGTTATCTTAATGAGGAGGCATATTCAACTGTCATGTAAGAGCATGAGTTAAAAGAAGATAGATATACTATAAGCATGATAGGTCATGAAAGAAAAAGATGATTTCATAAGAATGTCCTGTAGACTCTTGCTCATAAGTGTGGTACATTTCACGCTCATGTTCAAGACTCTACATAACGAGGCTTGTCTGAATCCCTAGGACTCTTATAAATCTTAGGCTTTGATACTAAGTTTTTAATACCCCAAAATATTTTCTCGAGACGTCACACAGTGCTCAAGACTTCAAGTAGCCTTAAGTTAACCCTGTTTGCCTTCTACTAAGCCTGAATCTCATAATAATGAAAATATAGACATAAAAGTCATATTAATTACAGAAACTAAGATAACTGGGAATAATCTTAATATAATCTCTAAAAATCAAATAGTATAATTCTAAATCAGATCTAGCAGTCTAACAAGCCTCTACTACTATATCTAGAGAGTTTTTAGGACAAACCCCCAGCTGACTTAAACTATCTGAAAGAATACTGAATCATCTAAACTGATAAGCTAAAAAATATCGAATGACTAAGTCTCTCAATTATGAGGAATCACAAACTGTTGGATATAGATAGAGATGCTTGAACTACTTACGCTGTTTTAACTGAGCACCTGAACCTACATTGTGAGACAATGTAGTACATAGACGTATATGTTGATCAGTACTTTGAGGATGTACTAAGTATATGGGGGGTAAAATGCATAAGTAAAACATTATATCATCATTATAATTTGTAAAACAACGCATTCTAAATATAAATTACTCACATAAGCGGGAATATCTAAAAGAAAGACTGAAATCTGTAATCATGAATAACAAATTATACTTTATAAATCTAGTGAGTCATAACATTTTGTTCTGAAAGCTGTGCTAATACTCTATCTTTAAATTATACTGTCTAAGTGTAGAAAGGACTCACTTCTATGTCTGGAATCTGAAAGCTAAAATCTGTAACTATTTTCTTTCTGTAAAGTATAATTTGAATAAAATTGTGAGCCTTTACACTTAGTTCTCTAGGAGCTTTTTGTTTTTTATTCTCTGTTATCTGTAGTCTGTAGGCTTAAAACTTTAGGGAAATAATTTAAAAATGTTCTGAAAGCTTTTATTATTAGGGAGGTTTTCTTAACCAATATAAACCATGTGTGCTAACATAAAGTCCAATGTCTTGTTCCCCAATAGGGAAAACCTCACAATGGGGAGAGGTGTCATACTCTTGCTAAGGAGTATAACCTGAGCTAAGTGATCACATCTGTAACTGTCACCCATATTGGAATGGGAATAATCTCATAATATATACGTACGTTGGCTACATAGTTTTGTGGAAGATAGGGCATGGTAATCCCACACATCCCGCTTAGTGCTAAATACTACTCCCTTTAAATCTGTATGCTCATTCTGTTGGAAATCAACTTAAAAATCTAGTATAATGGTTCATTATGACACCAATTATGCTTTAATATGAGTCATTCAATAAATAAAGCTAATCTGAATTTTGTAATCTCTAATGAATCTGTAAAGTGGATTCCAAATCTTATCTAAGGATCAAAAAGATCAAAACTTTACTGAAAATCTGTAATTAATCAGATCATAAGATACTTAAAGTATCATATTTCTTGAAATATCAATAAATAAACTTGGGCTTACTAACCCATGCATAAATTTCATGTAAAGGCATCATAAAGTTCATGCTTGATAATGAAAACAATGATAATTTATCTCAAATTTTGGAAATTATTGTAATAGGCATGAAAATATGAAATTAAACATGAAATTCATCTTTATAAACACTTGAAATCTCATAATCTTGCAAATAACAATTTGGGTATGAACCCTAATTCAAAACTCATGTATAACCATTCAAAATCGTATGAATTTGTAATTAAAAACTTAGTTTTGCGCACAAGGATGGAAGTAGATCCTAGTTCATAAACTCCCATACCTTGGTAGATAAATAGATGAAGAATCTTGAATTTTTTATTCCTGTTTGAGTTCTTAAAGATGAGTTCTTGATTACCTTATCTTGGGAATCCTCAATTTTGAGTTTTATTGGAGAAACAATGGAGGAATTTGATTTCTTAGAGAAAAAGTTTTGGAGCTGTAGGATTTTTCTTGAGAGAAATATTGATGAAATTAGGCATAAAGTACTTTGAATATGCTTAATTCCTTGTTTTGGAAAAATTGAAGGCTTGGGAATTAACCAAAGCACCCCTTTTAAACTTTTAATCAAAACTGGAAAACGCAAAATTTTCCCTATCTAACATGCCACCGCGACATGCCACTATCGCAGTGGCTCATTAGTTTTTGACAACTGGGAACTGAAAGTTCTCCGTGACATGGAGCTATCACGATTATCTACTGATTTTTCATTTTGCCCATCACCATGATGCATCACCACTGCAGTGAACCACTGGAAATGGAAAAATAAGAAACAAGGCTTCTCCGTGACACATATCAATCACGAAGGACCACTGAAATTTGACAATTAGGAATTTACCCTTCACCACGATGCGGTGGTTGCTCAGATGACATACTGCCTTACTAAAATTGCCCTAACTTCTATACCGAGTATCGAATTTTGGTTAAATTGGTATCAATGGAAAGCTTATTCAATTTCCCACATAAAGAAATGTCTAAATCTTGAAAGTGCCATATGTATAAAAAGGTATTTATTTTTGAATATAACTTTTGACATTCTAGGAGTGAAATTAAGATAGGAAAAGTACTGGGCATTATATATGTAAAGTGGGAAAGACTCTCTATCTCATGTTATTGAAAAGGTACACTATGTACTAGGGTTGAAGCACAACTTATTGAGCATCTTACAGATGCCTAATAATGGAAATACCATATTATTCACCTCTGATGAGTGAATGGTGACAAATGCTTAAATTAAGGACCTAGTTCTCAAGGGTCTAAGAACACTAAAATTTGTACGAACAGATATCATGATTCCTTAGGATTACTATGAACTTTCTATGTGCCATCATCGAGATTCTATTCTATAGAATAGAAGATGGATCATGATAGATTTTTACTACTTAATAATTTTGCAACCAAGGAATTGGTCATTGGATTGCTAAAGTCTAAAATCAAAGAAGATGTGTCCTGTGATGACTGTACTATGGGAAAATATGTAAAATTTTCATTAACACCTAAGAAAGTCGTTACCACTTCCAAGTCCTTAGAGCTATTTCACATGGATCTTTATGGACACATGAGAGTTCTCAATAGAGGAGGTAAAAGGTATGTTTTTGTTAATGTAGATGATTATACCAGGTTCACTTGGACTATCATTATCAGCAATAAAGATGAAACTTTTTATGTGTTTATCATCTTTGTGAGGTGAAAAATACTCTCTTCTAGAAAAACCTACGGCCGCCTAAAACCTTAGTGCTTACGTCTAATCGGTAGTTATGGCCATGCCCACCAACAACTTCCTATAGGGGTCGGTCAAACAACCTAACCCATCAAATGTTACATACACAACTTTTCTAAAACCAACCTCCATCACCATAAAACCAATACCTCTCAAACCTATTTTATATCTGCATGGGGAACCTCAAATTTTATTAGAACAGGAAGAAGTGGATCAGATGATAGTAAATGAAAATATACAATATGCAGTAATTGGAAAATTCTTGTATGGCTGGCTAGATATTCAGGATCTAAGGAGATTGATCCTCAAACAATATGAGTTAAAAGAAGGATGCAACATTGCACTACAAAGTAATAGAGAGTTCTCATTAGGGCCAATCAATTAGAGGATTACATGCATCTTTTATTAAAACCACCATTCTACATTAATCATCATAATTGGTCATATCCAATCAAAACATTAAAGTGGGACTTGATGCTTGATCCATAGGAGAAAACGTGAACAATAGTAGCATGTATTTCTTTTCCATAACACCTCAAAACATTTTTGGTAGGGGAACTATGTTCTCGTTAGCAATAATAGTAGGAAGACCACTAAAGGTTGATATAGCTACCAAGAATCAAACTAGACCCAGTTAAAGTTGAGGTTGAAATGCTAGGAGAGTTCCCCAAGCACATTAACATTAGCATGAAGAAGCAAAATAGGGAAAATACTGAAAATGGATTAGGATAAAATGCAACTACGCCCCTAAGTACTGCAAAACATGTATGATTCAAGGGCACAATGAACAACAGTGTTACATGGAGCACCAAGAGCTATATCCCCGAATTAGGAAGAAGACAAGATTAGCACACAACAAAAAGTGAAAGATATTGACAATATTTAAAAGGATATAAAGAATAAGAAGGAGGACAAAAATGAACAACTATGGGAAAACGAGGACTAAAAAAGGCAACCATGTAGAAGATTTTAAGGAAGAAAGAAACAAAAAAGGAGGAGGTAAGATAAAGATAAGAGATAAAATAAAATAGGATTGGAGTGTCCACTAGCAAAAAATTTGAAGCTCTTGGAAACGTAGAGAAGAATGAGGTGAAAAAGTAAGAGCTAACAACACATGCTGAAAAGTAGAAAGCAGATAAAGAAAAGAAAGATAACAAAATTAAACAAGACAAAGAGGATACAAAATACAAGAAAACTTCTATTAGTTTAGATGATTCAATGGATGAATAAAGAAAAAGGGAAGGTAAAGGTGCACTTACCCCAGTCTAATAAAAGTGTAAGCATACAAAAGAATAAGGAACAAAAAAGTAGCAGACTGGCTACGAGTAGTGCTGGGGAGTCAACAGGCAAGTTAGAGAAGGAAAACAAGGACATGATACAAAAAACAGAGCAAAATCCACAATTCTCTAACTCTAAATCACAAATATATAACATAACAACTCAGAAAAATAATCAAAACACAAAAGTTGAGGAAGCACCTGAATTGATTGAGGAAAATAAAGAACAGATAGGTGCGAGAAGGGATGAGGATGAAGATGAAGACTTGGAAAGGAACATTCAATATATTAGTAATTTTGGAGTTCTTTCTCTAAGACAAACGATAGGTTGAAGAATTGATCAAAGAAAGGTAAATCAGCAGTACCACTTTAGGTAAAATCAAGAAGCATGGATAAATAAGAAAATAGTAATCAATGATAGGACGAATGCTATTATGGAATATTAGATCAGTTAACACTCCAAATTACTTTAAGAAATTAATGGATATAAATAGGAAACATTATTAATTATTTATAACCTTGTTGGAACCTTTCCAAGACCTACAAGTGCTAGAGTAATGCAAAAGGTAGCTAGGATTTACAAATGCATTGGCTAATTATTCAGCCAAAATTTAAAGTTTTTGGGAAGAAAAATGAAAATTCCAAATCATATTGGATTATATACTATAGTTAACCATGAAGTCCCACTAGAAAAGTAAGGACTTTTGTATTAGTATTATGTATGCGAGGTGTAATACGCTTGAATGATTGGAATTATTGAAGGAGTTTGAACATATTGATGAAATTAATCAAAATCCATGGATAGTGGAAGGGGACTTTTATGTTATTATTTCATATGATAAAAAGCTAGGTGGTATAGAATTCACACAAAATGAAGCCACACAATTTTCCCTCTGCAAAAACAACAATGCCTTAGTAGTTGTGAACTTTTCAGGGAGTAAAATACTTGGTGAAATGGAAGAATTCAAGAAAATTGTTTTTTCAAAAGGTTGTTTAGAATTATGGTGAATTAAGCTTTTGTGGATATTTTATCTTCCTTAGTAGTCCATCATTTGATTCGACATGGTTCATACCATGCTCCACGTTATATGGTTTGTAATTCAATAGAAGAGCCTACAATCAAACCATTAAGTTTCTTAAACTTCTGGACTAAACATCCTCAGTTTAACGAAATGGTGTGATAAAATTGGAATTTTGATTTTGTAGGGAACCCTTTCATTAAGTTTCAAGCCAAATTGAAGAAGATGAAAAAAGCTTTATCTGTCTGGAGTAGGGAAACTTTTTGCAATAGTTTTTAGAACATTGCCGCTATTGAAGATACGATAAAATTAAAAGAAACTCTATTAGAGATAATGCCAATATCCCTAAATAAAGAAGAGATTAAAAGAGGAAAACCAGAGTTAAAGAAATTTCTAAAGATAGAGGAAGAATTCTAGCAGAAAATTTGAATAAAGTGGTTTGCAAAAGGTGATAAAAATATCATATTTATTCATGCATATGTTAAAGGTAGAAGGAAGAAGATAAACCTTGCAGAAATCACCAATAAATAAGGGGTAACTGTTCACACTAATAAAAAATAGGAGAGGAGACAATGGCTTTTTTTCTAGAATAGTTTAAAGAGGAAAAGGTGACCCAAGATTGAGAAATATTGTAGTGCATTCCTCAACTGATTGGTGAAGAGTAGAATAATGAGACGATAAGATTACTAGATCAAGAAATAGTTAAAAGGGTAGTATTTGACCTTAGTTGGACAATACTTATGGTTCTGATGGATTCTCAAGATTATTTTTACAGGTTTGTTGGGACATTCTAGAAGGGGATATCACTAAATTAGTAAGGGATTTTGTACGTGGATAGGGGTTAACAAAATATATTACCTATACCAATTTAGTGCTTCTTCCTAAAAGGGATGTTGTGAAAGAATTCTCAGATTTGAGACCCACAAGTCTAAGGACTTTCACCAACAAGATTATTTCAGGGATGTTGCATGAGAGAATAACCACAGTTCTTTACAATATCATATCTAAGAATCGGGATGGCTTTGTGATGGGGAGGAGCATTATGAAAAACATACTATTAGCACAAGATATCATTAGAGACATCAACTTGAGAAGCAAGAGTACTAATGTGGTAGTGAAGCTAGGCATGGCCAAAACATATAATAGAGTATCTTAGATCTTTCTTACCAAAGTTCTAAGACAATTTGGGTTCTTAAAAGTTATTATAGACATGGTTTGGATACTGATCTCTAGAAACTGGTACTCAATTTTGATAAATAGTCATTCACATAGTTTATTTCAATCTTCTAGGGGAGTTAAACAAGGTGACCCACTTTCTCCCACTCTATTCATAATTGATGCAGAAATATTTTCCATAGGACTCACCATGCTACACATAGATAATCAGTTCAAGGGATATGGACTTCCAAATTGGAGTGTTGAAATCAATCATCTCTCATATATAGATGAAACTATCCTTTTCTTCTGAGGAGATAAGCTATCTATCATTAAATAATGAAAGTACTGAGACATTATGAGAATAATTTAGGATAATTTGTTAACAAGAAGAAGAGTTTTTCTATCCACATGTAAGAATCCGCAATTTGTGGCAATAAACCTCAGAAGATTAACAAGAATAATGCAATAAAATTTTTCTTTCACCTATTTGGGATGCCTTATGTTTTATGGTAAAAAGAATAGAACATATTATGAATATATACTAAGAAAGGTGACAAGAAGGCTACTAGCATGGCAAAACAAACTCATCTTTTGGGAAAAATATATTATCATCAACCATTTATTACAATCTATGCTTGTTTATATCCCGTCAGCCATGAACTCTTCTAAGAAAGTCACTGACTAGCTACACCAAAAATTGCAAATTTTTTCTAGGTAGTATAGAAAGTCTTAATGAGAAACACTGGATTGCTTAGGAAGATATGTGTTATCCTAAAGAGGAAAGAGGTTTAGGACTTAGATCATCACATGATGTATCAAAGGCATTATTTTCCAAACTATGGTGGAATTTCAAATTCTGCACCTCATTTTTTGGGAGTGCTTATATGGGAAATAAATATTGCAAAAAGCTTTACCCAACCATCACAAGAAACTCTGGTGCATCTCATGTGTGAAAGAAGATATTAGAAGTGAGAGAAGAGGTAGAGCATGATATTTGGTGCCAATTAAAGGCTGGAAACTCAAGATTTTGGTTTGAGAATTGAACAAGACAAGACACATATACCATGTAGAAAGACAGAAAGCAGGAGAAGAAGAAATAGAGATGAAAGAATTCATTGCAAATGGTGAATGAAATATGGACAATATAAAAGAGTATATATCTAATGAAATGGTCTCTCATATTATAAAAAACATCGTCTATAATTGAGATTACAAAAAATGACAAGTCTTAGTGGCCAAGAAATACTATAGGTATTTTTACTGTCAAATCAGCTTATCGGATCATGAGGCACAAAATGAATAAAATTGGATGGATGAAGAATATTTGGATAAAATGACTTTCTTTCAAGGTTGCTTTCTTTATTTAGAGGGTGTGGAGGGAAACAATAACCAATGATGAAATCTTAAGGGGATGAGGATACATATAGTCTTAAAATACTATTTCTATTTAGAAATATTGATGGAAACCATAACTCATTTACTACTATCTTCCCCCAAAGATCAACAACTATGGAGGCAATTTTCTTTTTGTGCAAGTATCAATGTAAATGGACTGACCTTACACAACTCATTTGTAAGTGGTAGGGATACCAAGGTAATCTAAAAATAAGGCAGATAACAAAGGCCATTCCATTAATATTAATGTGGGAAGCTATGGAAAATGAAGAATTCTAGAAGACATGGAAAAGATATCATATTTGGTAAGATTAAACACTAATGTTAAATGAATGTGTATCACCTTATTAAAGTGAACTTCCCATGGATTAAAAACATACCTTACAATGGAATGGTATGATGGACACACTGCATGCAACAAACCCAAACTTCACTACCTTGTTATAAAATAGAGGAGGCCAAAAATGGGATGGATTACATATAATACGGATCGGGATAGTAAAGGCAACCCAGGTATGAGTTTCTATAGGTTTTGTATTAGAAATAATGAAGGAGATCAAATTTATGCTAGTCCATAAAACCTCAGAATCTCTATTAATATGGAGGCAAAATCATTAGCAATTTCAAAAGCTCTCAAGTATTGTCTTACTCAAGAATTTCAAAATGTATAGCTTAAGACAGACACTCTTAGTCTCAAAAGAATGGTTAGAAGTGAATGGAAATTCCTTTGGATACTAATAGAGAGGATGGAGGATATTAGAGAACTGATTCAATAATTAAACATTTACATTGGACATATCCTTGGAGAAACTAATTGTAGAAGACTTTATCATAAACACAACAATCAAGCAGGAAAATATAATTTAATAAAATAGTTTCAATTAGTTACCAAGCAAAGGAAAAAAGGATTCTTAACATAGACAAGATTCAAATACCAACCATAAGAGTCAGAACAAGAAGGATCTTAAATACAAACAACCAGGCATAAAAAGGGAACAAGGAAAGACCACATTATCTCATAGATATTATATTTATAGAAAAGTTTATGGCCACTATATGGGAAAACTCACTGTGATAAAGCTAACTATACTAGGCTACACCAGCCAATAAAAAGGGTCATCATAAAAAAGTAACGACCATGGAACAAAATCTACAATTAAGTTCTTGCTCCCGACTAGGAGTTTCAAAAGAAGGAGTCTGGGATAAACTTATTTTTCTTAACTCTTTCTTTAACTACACAAAAGACAACAATAAACAAAAGAAAAAAAGAGTAAAAGGATCTTTCAAAGAACTATAGAGTTGGAATACATGTTCAACCCCTCTTTTGAGTTTCATCTAAACTCTAGACCTCCACCGAATTACATACCTACAAGATGGTAAGAAAACAGTTAGCTGAATAGAAAAATTAACACAAAATGGTGCACTTACTTTTGCAAGCTAAGCAAGAACCACACACAATTAGGATGATAGAGATAGTTCACCACCCATAATAAAAGAAGGAGAATATGAGTGTTAGAAAGAGATAAGATTGATATCCTTATCAATAGAGAAGGCGAAAAGAAAAAGAAAATAAGGTCCAATTTTGGAAACCCTATCTGTTAGGGTTATTCTATAAACTTGACCTAATTCTTGTTGGATTGGGTTTGAGCCACATCTTTTTTATTTTCATGTTTTTTTTTGGGATTTAAGGACCAAATTTTGTTGATAAATAAAATGGTCCAGTAATTCCAATATTAGATAAATACATAATTTGGTTAAAGTAAGTTAAAAACAAAATTACCATGTTTTAGATTTGATCATGGAACTAAATTTGAAAAATTAAAGTTTTTGGTTTTTTGTGTTGAACATTGAAATGATTATAGTTTCTTTACTCTAAGAACTCTCCAACAAAATCAGGTCGTTGAAAGAAATAATAAAACTCTAGAAGACATGGATAGAATAATGTTAATAACTAATGGTATTCTAAAGAGTTTTTGGGATAAAATTGTAAGTATCGCATGCTATCTAATCAATTAGACAGATGATTCTCTATTTGTTAGACAAGACTCTTTATGAATTACTTCTAAGAATCCTAATATCTCTTATATTAGGTCTTTTGGTTGTAAGTGTTTTGCCTTAACAATGGAAAACATGCCCTAGGAATGTTTGATGCCAAAAGTGATGAAGAAATACTTCTTGGTTACTTCTCTGAAAGTAAATGCTATAAGGCTATCAATAAGAAAAAAAGTTGTGTTGAAGAAAGTTTATGTTATCTTTGATAAATCTAACTCTTTGATCAAGAAAGGCAGTTTATTATAGGAATATAAGGATATAACTGAACTAGCACCTAATTCATCAAATGAGATAGAGCAGACTAAACAAAAGTAACTTGGTGTTGAGTTTGTGGCAATAGTTAATGACGGATTGCCTCATAAAATTTGAATCAAATACTGATGTTGTGGGATTATTAACAGGAGAATTTGAATGCATTTTCTAAAATTCCTGTAGGTTTCTCTCAGGAACTTAGAACCTTATGACAATATCCTTCTAAGGAGATTCTATCTAGTAACTAGAAGCATATGAGTTCTCATCTCACTCAAAATATTCTTAACCCTCTATATTTAAGTATTTAAACCAGATCCAATGTCTGGAACATATGTATCTTCTCTACATATGTGCCCTTAGTAGAGCCTATAAACATCACGAAAGTTATGCTAGATGTCAATTGGTTCATACCTAAGTAAGAAAAATTGAATCAATTCAAATGTAGTAAGATTTAACACCTGGATATCCATCCACTAAGTCATACATCCATTGGAACTCTATGGATTTTCAAGAACAACCTAAATAATCAAGGAGAAATCATATGGAATAAGGACACATTAGTTATCTAGGAATTCAATCAAGTGGAAGGGATTGATTATCATAATACATTTGCATTAGTTGCTAGAATGGAGTCCATGAAAATATTGATTGCCTCTCCTTCTTGTATGCAATTTTCCTTATATTTAATTGATGTAAAGAGTGCTTTCTTAAATGGTTACTAATCATATGTATAAGTTAAAATAGGCTTTGTATGACCTCAAATAGTCACCTAGGTCTTGGTATGATAGATTTTTTGAGTTTCTTCTTAATCACAATTATTCTCCTCGAAAATTGATAACACTTTATTTGTAAAGAGGAATGAAGGGAGTTTGTTGATTGGGGCAAATGTATATTGATGACAATATGTTTGGCATTACGGATAATGAGTTATGCTAATATCTTTCAAGCATGATGAATGGTGAATTTAAAATAAGCATGATGGAAGAATTCACCCTTTTTAGGACTACAAATTAAGAAAATACCATCTGATACATCCATTAATCAAAATAAGTACAAATAAGAGTTGTTAAAAATGTTTGAGATAGATCACTTAATAAATAACACCCTTATTGGTACCAACTCCAAACTAGATATGGTATCTATGGTTGATGAATAAAATATGTTAAGATGATTGAATCTCTGCCACACCTGATTGCTAGCTAACTTAACATAGAATACAGTGTAGGAAAGTACACCTAGTTCCAATCAAGAACCAAGGAGTCACACTTGAAGGTTGTCCAATGCATTTTGAGATACTTGAAGGGAGATTGATATCTAGTTCTCTAGTACCCTTCTGGTGATTCATTTGAGCTAGTAGGATATGTTGATGCATATTATGTTGGGTACTTAGTTTTAAGAAAAAAACACCTCTTAAATGGTTCAATTATTTGGATCTTGCTTAGTGTTTTGCGTAAGTAAAAAACAACATATTGTGGCTTTATCTACTGTAGAAGCTAAATATGCAATTATACCTCTTTGTTGTGCTTAATTACTCTAAATTAAGCAATAGTTAGAGGATTTTAATATGAAAGTGGATTTTATTCCTATCATATGTGATAGTACAAGTGTTATAGATATAGCAAAGAACTATGTGCATCACAAGAGAACTATGTAAATGATGTGAGACACTATTTTCTTAGAGATAATATGGAAAAGAAAAACATCATCATAAAATTTGGCAAAATCGAGGACCGAGTTGCTGATATCTTTATCAAGGCTTTAGTACGAAAAGTCTTTGAAAAATTAGAGTTAGGCTTGGATTGTCTTTCTTAGATAGCTAGCCCAAGTCACTGATCTACATGTTGACTAGATGTGGGAGTTTTTAAATATAAATGCTAGCTTTTAAAAAATAAAATAATGTATGATAACTCATTTATCTCGTATCCTTGTAGGTACACACCTCCTCTCTTAGAAAACTATATGATGGATAGGATCTATTGATATTACAATGTCCTTAGTGTATGAAAATACATGACACCAAATTATCAAGCACAGGGTTCGCATTAAGGTATGTATGAACTCTTGCTTCTTTTAATATGGATTGCATCTGGATTTCCATAGAGCCCTTTATATTTTTAGGCGTAAAACTTATATGGTGGGACCTACAGTTGTGTCCTATCACACTGACACCCCTATGGGACCAGTGTCTAAGTGACTCTTTATCTCACCATTACTAGACTTGATTATAACTTTTAAACCCTCTATTTCTTTTCTTCTTCTCTTCACTATTATTCCTTTGATAGTACTCTTTTTCTTTACAAACACTTTTCTAATTTTCTTGCTATCCCTTTGTTTTTCATAATAAATCCCTTATCTTTTTGACCCAAATTCATATCCTAATCGACCCTTCTTTTCCAATTATTTATAATAGTTTGACCATCACTATCACTAAACATGAAAAACCTACCTCTAAAAGTCCTTCTCTGTGAAACCCTCCTTCATTACCCACTTTCTATATTACTGTAGATATGTCATATGACCGTTAACTCAAAACTTTTTTACCCACTTCTCTCATATTTCCATTAATTATATACACTAATATGCCTATCTCACTGCCTTTATCTTCTTCCACCATCCCTTCAATAGTTAAATCCCAAGAACCAGTGCATCTATAGAACCCTTTTTCCTACTACCTCTAATCTCTCTCTAACCACCCAAGAGGGATTTTATCCATGGGTCATTCCTAACCAAACCTTTTAGAAAATAGCCATTAGAGATAATTGTAACACCCCATATTTTCCTAGCTTAAATTCATTCCTAGAATGTTAAGGAGTAGCTTCCAAAATGAAGAATATTTATTTTATGATGAATTTTTTAGATTTAGACCTCCCATTGTGTGGGAACTTGAATAAGTTTTCTATCGATACCAAATTTTCCCAAATCCGATACTCGGTTGAGGAGTTAGAGCATTTTAAAGTTGATAGTGTCCTACCTGAGTAACCACCGTATTGTAGTGAAGGACAATTTCATAATTGTAAATTCCAGTGGACCTCCACCATATTGGAACATCACGGAGAGGTCTAAATCCCTAATTGTCAAAATCTAGTAGCCCAATGCGATTGGTACATCACTCCAGTTACCAAAATGGCATTCTAAAGGGGCACCGCGATTGTGGCACATCGCGGTGAATGCCCAGTTCCCACTTGTCATTTTCCAGTGAGCCACCATGATAGTGGAGCATCGCGGTGGCCTATTAAATCAGGATATTTGCTTTCTTTTCCAATTCCATTTAGAAGTTTAATAGGGCATTTTAGTCAATACTCAAGGCCCCAATTCATGTAAAATACAACATTAAGCATATTCCAAAGCACTTTATGCTCATTTCATTAATTTTCTCTCAAAACAAAACCCTAGAACTCAAGAGCTTCTTCTTCAAGAAATCAAATTCCTCCATAGTTTCTCCAATAAAGCTCTAAATTGAGAATTCCCAAGACAATTTAATCAAGAACTCATTATCAAGAAGTCAAATAGAAATCAATAATTCAAGTTTCTCCATCTAATCATCTACCAAGGTATGTGGAATTTATGAACAAGGATCTTCTTTCATCCTTGTACCCAAAACCAAGCTTTTATTTAAAATTCATATGATTTTGAATGATTATACATGAGATTTGAATTAGGATTCATACCCTTTATTTCTATTTGCAAGATTATGAGTTTTCGAGAGAATTTGAAGATAAATAACATGTCTATTTTAGTGTTTTCATGCTTATGGCAGAAATTTCTAGATTTTGAGTTTAATTATCATTGATTTCACTATCCAGAATGATTATTATTATGTTTTTACATAAGTTTGATGCATGGGTTATGAAGCCCAAAGTTTATATGTTGATATTTCAAGAAAGATGATGCTTTAAGCATTCTATGAGTTGATTATTTCAGATTTACAATAAAGTTTTGATTTTTTGATCCTCAGATAAATTTTGGTATCCACTTTACATATTTATTATAGATTACAGAAAGCAAAATAGCTTTATTTATAGTTTGATTCAGATAAGTACATATCTGGTTTGATAATAAACCCTTATGCTAGTTTTAAAGTAGATTTGCAATAAGATGAGCGTACCAAAATTAAATAAAGTATTATTTAGCATCGAGTTGGGTATGATTCTAAGGTTTTGGTTGGTGACAAATATTGGTTGGTGGGATGGATTTTGGTTACTGCAATGGATACGACTTAGGGTTACGACTTATAATAGAAGGTATAGATCATTTGGTTCCTTAACTTAATCTCAGACTTGGTTACTTAGGTTGGATCTGAGTACGAGTATCATACCATGAGCCATAATCTAGGGTACAATTCATACCAACACTCATATGGTGGACAGTGTCTAAATCTTTCTTGGGTTTACATTTGCCAGGGGTACGGATGAATGATACAAATCATATTCTTTGGCTACAAGTTAGTTTGATGATTCGTGTGCTAGAAAGTGTTGGATCAAAAGTTTAAGGATAGGATACGAGTGGAGGATACAAATCATATCAAAGTGTACGACTCATGAGGGTCAATTGTATCCCCTTGATGGGATTTTGTACAACTTAAGTAGGGGTATTTTGGACATTTTTCCACTTATCCTAATAATGTCCCACTACTTCTAACCTACTTGGAAGGATATTTACTCTATTATTCCATTTATTAATTAGAAATTCTTCTAAAACACTCTATAATTCTCTCAAAAGCTTTTGGGAAAGAGAAGCTTGGGTTTCAACTAGAGAGTTGTTTGGGCTTGTCTTGGTGATTTATTTCTATCATCATCCTAGTTTAAGGCATGTTCTATTCCTTCATTGTTAATTCTAGCTAAAATCATGGTTTTTATGAATGTTTTCATTACTTCATTATTGTATGATTTTGTTTTTCAAATATGAATTGGTGGTTTTGATATTAAATGGTTGGTTATGGCTTTCCATGGTTTTAATTATGCTTTATGTGCATTAATGGTGTCTTTAGATTATTTTATTTTATGGGAATGGTTTAATGGTAATTGTAATTTATTTTGTTTATATTATTCCCCAAATGTGTTTGACAAAATGTCTATAAGCATCTTTCATTGCATTGAGTATTTAAATGGAACTCTTGCTTGTTTTAAAAACTTAGTAAAGGAATTGTGCATGGTTTAAAGGGATTGGAAAGGTAAATGGCTAAATGGTTATACTTGTGGGATACATGGAATACCCCAAGTGGTATAATATGGTAAATGGAAGGGCATTGGAAAGTCTCCTTAAAACTATATATAGTAGGCTATGGATAGTACTTGCAAGTCGGGTCGGTATGACAATACCACCACTAAATGGACTTGGTTAATAAATGGTAAATGGATTGGTTGGTTGCTTGGCAATTTTTTAAATTTGGTAATCATGGCTAGATGTATAGCAACACCATGGAAGTTGGAATTCCCAGGGAGACCAAAACTGAGAAATCATATTTGCGGATGTGAGGTTGGTCTTGTTGACCGTGTGCATGATGTCACACTATATTTTAGGGGATGTACTAGTCATCCAAGGTTTTATTCCCTAGTCATTCAGCTTCATGCATTGGGTCCCTTTTAGCAGGGGGATCTGAATCGATATAGCCTATGGGTGGTATAAGAAGGCAAACCTACACAGACCAGGTAAAGGTTTTAAAGGCATGCTAAACCTGATCCCCTTTTTCGACATGATTATATATATATGTATGGTTTTGTGAGTATGGATGGTTTTACTTGGTTTTATGAATGACATCATTTATACTTATCATGAGATCATGCTAGTGTTCACCCACTAACCCATCTACTAGCGGCTGTATACCTATGCTATGTAGGAACCGACTGTTCTACTCCTCCTACATAGTGATTGACTTGAGAATCGGCATTTGAACTGAAGTGATGAGCTTCTACCCTTTGTGAAGGCTCTATTTCATGTTATAAATATTTATAGATACTGTAAATTTATTTTGGATAATGGTTTTGGCCATGGTAAGGGGCATTTCCTAATCAAATTTTATTACTCTTTTGGTTAGAGGCTTTGTAGTATTGCTATGGGTTGGAATGGGTGGGATTGGTATTGGTATTAGTATTGGCATTGGAATAGGCTGAAGGGCTGAGATCACTGGATGATATTATTGGTTATTTCATCGTATTTTATTTTGGTATTAATTATACTATGTTTTGGAACATCTTTGGTTATGGCTTGGTTTTTGGCCCTTGTTTCGGTATTGGTTTGGTATGGTTGGATTGTTGGTTAGTATGGGATGGTTGGACTCGATTGGGTCAGTCACAGTTATGATCGTATCCCATAGTCTTTATGTGAGATCTTACACTATCTTGTTACATGCTCAAAATTTAGCCTAACTCAGGGAAGGCGACTGGAGGTTGGATTGGATAATGGGGGTAGTCTCTGGTCCCAATTGGACTTTGGGACGCCTATTACGACATGGCCTTCGGTCGGGTCACATCAGAAGCAGTCCAAGATAACATTAAAGAAATCGTCCCATAGAGATGACTCAGCATCTTCACCCCTAGACTGATCCCATTCATCGTACCATTGATACGGCATATCTTTCAGCTTGTAGGCGATAAACTCTACGCCTTTCATATTTGTGGCATGCATAACATGAAAGATCTTTTCCATTCGTCCAAAAAATCTTGAGGATCCTTCTCCACCTTAAATCCAATAAAGGTCGGAGGATTCAACCTCATGAACTGGCCAACCCTTGTGGCCTCAGAAAATAGAGTAATAGATGCACCACGCTCAACCTGAGAAGCTACCAATTGTGCCAACATATGAATAGATTGACAAAAGTCAACATTCTTCATGTCAGCCTGGGGAGCTAGAGAAAGACTGGAGGGAACCAATGGTACTACAGGAGGGCAATCAAGAACTGACCCCTATATTGGGTTTGGACCCCATAAGTAAAATGAATTCCATCAACATTTTCCCTAGGTAGGACAGAGAAGTTTTCATAAACATCAGATCGTCGAGGAGGCATCTTCTAAAAAGTAAACAAATAGTAATTAGAGAAAAATTCAGGACCTTTGACTCTATAGCTCAAAAATAGAAGAGAAACATTCCTAAATGCCTCGTAGCGTCTCCCTTATAAGTGTTGCATGCTACACACCCTTAAAAGAGGTTGTAATCGATGCAGCTTTATGGATTCCCAAGTGACCATGAACCTAGGGATCTGATACAAATCTGACATGACCCAAACCAAGGCCTAGTTATGTCGGGCATCTCAAGTCCGACCCGAACAGAACACCTACAATACCCAACCATAATTGCCCTGTACCTTATGTTGGATGAATTCTGAACATATAACAAGATAGAACAATTACAAATGAAAGACATTTAAAGAAGTTCATAACCACGACCTACAACTATCCAACCAAACATCCAACCTGTATCAACCCCAAAACCCAAAACAATACCACAATAATGCCATGAAAATCACTCCTTAAAACATGCTTTAAGTTGAACTAACAGTGAGGGAGGAGTAACTTGCCTTAGACAACAAGGAATACAAACAGAACCTCCCTTTAGAGCCTTAATTAGTTACTTTGAAGAAACCCTAGCCTTTCTTAAAACAAGTTCTTGAGAGAGATTTGAGAGTGTTTAAAGGGTGTTTTGATTGTGAATAATAGGTTAAGAAAGCCTCCAAAGATGTTTTATGTCATGGGGTCAAAAGAAGTTAAGAGGGGAAATGTCCAAAATACCCCTTACTTAAACTATAAAAATTCCACAAGTGGGTACGGTTTGAACCTCTCACTCATACTCATAGCATACGAGCGGTATCCTCCACTAATAATTTGATCAAAAAGTTGCACACCACATTCTGTCCAATCTATGACCAAGGCCCTAACTCATGACCAAACCATATGATAGTATGGTCCAACCATACTCTATGCAGAATCTAAAGGGTTTGACACTGGACAACATATAATTACACCTGACCACTTCTACCCTATCCTCAAGGCACTTAGTAAGCCATTCGTACTCATAGCCAAGTCAAGTTACTATATTTCAAATCAAGTGAACGACCAAACCAACAAGACATCACCAACCATATGACCCATACCCACTAAGTTATAGCCCTAACAGAAACCCAACCACCACACAATGGATAACTTACAAGATGGTTCACCTGACCTATACCCATACTATACGACATGTATGATGAGTTGTATTATGATTAAAAGGTTCAAGACACAGGAAATTTTCAAAGGCCAAAACCCAGGGTGTTTCAATGCCATAAAGATAGTGTCTCAAAATATTAAGTACAAAAACTACCACCGCCAACTACAAATTATGAGTGGGATAGTTCCACTCGTGAACCTTAAGTTTTATCAGAGCAAACATAATAACACAACCCTATTGCATCAAAACACAACCTAGACCAACACCAAATGCATCACAATACATGGTGAATCCCTCATCCTTAACAAAAAGAGCTAGAATAGGAGCTGAAGCAAGAAAATCCTTTAGCTTCCCAAAGATTAACTCACACTCCTCGAACTATTGAAAAAGAACCTTCTTCTGAGTCAATCTTTTCATTGGCACTAAAATTATAGCAAAGCCCTCAATGAATCATCTATAATAATAGGCCAAAACAATAAAGCTATGGACCTCAATCCGAGATGTAGGTCTAGCTCAATCATGAATCACCTCAATCTTAGTTGGGTCTACCATAATACCATCCTTAGACACCGCATGTCTAGGAAATGTAAATGACTCAGGCCAAAACTCAGACTTAGAGAATTTTGCAAAAAGCACATAATCTCTCACAGTTTGTAGCACAATCCTCAAATATTGCACATGCTACTCTCTACTCTTCAAATACAAATGATATCACCAAGAACTCATAATTACCATAATGGGTCCTAGCTATCTTTGGGATATCCTCAGCACAAATCCTCAACAGATGGTAACCATATATCAAATCAATCTTAGAAAACAATGCTACTCCCTAAAGCTGGTCAAACAAATCATTAATGCGAGGCCTAGGATAATGGTTCTTCACCTTCACCTTATTAAGCTATCTATAATCAATACACATAATATAGAGCCATCTTGCTCCTTTACAAACAACACAGGAGCTCCCCTAAGAGACGTACTCGATCTAATAAAGCCCCCTATCATAGTAATTCATAGCAAAATAGTTACCAGGAGCTAAAGTAACAATCGTCCTACGACTAGGGAAATCTCACAAATAGTTACTAGGAACTCCAAAATAATAACATGACACCTGAGTTGAACTAGAACCAATAAATTTGGCTTAACACAAAATAACCACCACTTTTAAAATGACCAAATAATGAAATTCTCAAAGATTGATCATTATTCTGAATAAGGCAATCATTAGTACTAGACTGACCTCTATCAGTAATTTAAAAGGCTGCCTAAATAGGTCAACTAGGATGACACTGAGACTGATAGTATGAACACAAAGGGTATACACTAAGTAAATAGCTACCTTTAAATTGGGAAGTACTATAGATCCCATAAAAATTGCTCTAATGTTTAGGCCTCTTATCATTGCCTCCATAGGCCTCATAATGCATCTCATCCATCACCTGAGCATGATTAGAAACCTTAATAAAAGATATTATCATAACAACTATACTCTGAGTAGACATATAAAGGGGAAGTCTCAACCCTCTAAGAAAGTAGCAAACTCTCTCATACTCGGTACCTAGAATAGAAGTAGTATTCTAATCAAGAATCCATATAAACTCTCCACCAATGTTGAGAAGCCAAGTCCAACTAAAATAAAGTGCAATACACACCACAAGTCCAAAAAGGCCCAAATTATGAATCCTATCCTCACAAGTTATTTGAAGCTCATATACATCCTCCCCGTAGCACTAGAAAATCTAATCAAAGCCAATCTTAAGAATCAACCCAGCATTTTTTGTTCCTCAACATACATAACAAGATGGTCCACCACTGGCTGAACAATTAACAAAATAGAAAGGACCTCAACTCTGGGAGTCACAGTTATAGGTTATGTCCCCACCTCAGTACCAATTTGATTTATCGATTATGCACTATTAGACGATACAAAACTAACTAACCCCAAAATCTAAACTAAAGCATCTTTAAGAACTAAAGAATAAATAAACCCTGGTAGAGCTTGGACTGGTCCCTAGTTCACCACTAGTTGAGGTAGAAGAAGCTCTAGATTAAGTGTTGAAATAGGATCTAATGAAGTCCCTTTCTCCTAGCCCCTAGTTAGGGATACATCTTTAGGTTGTCTGTGACCTCTAGGTTATCCATGAATAGCATTAGAATCCCTAGGCCCATTCTCAGTACCCTTATCTTATGTAACAGTAGCACATGTCCTAGCCATCTGCGAAAGTGTAAAATCAAAGGAATGTTCTATAAACTAACTCAGACTCTTAGTACGATATGAGTGAAAGAAGTTAAGAACTCTTAAGAATATCCTATAGCTCCTAAAGTTGGGAAATGGATATCTTCATTCCAATCTATAGAAATCTAATAGACACTTACTCTTATATGAATAATACCGGTGTAACTTAGGCTTTGATACTAATTAGTCATGCTCTAATTTAATAGTCATTATGGCACCTAATCTATTCCTCTAGTTGGCAAGATAAATGGTAACCTGGAGTTAAACACAATGGGTTAACTTGGTGGGAATTCCCCCAAAAGGGTCTAATAGGTAATTCAACACAATAAATAAATAAGGCAAGAGAGATAGTTTAGTAGTAGTAACTACATAAATACCATCCTAATGACCTGGTAGAGCCAGTACAAGATCATCAAGAATAATAATACAACCCAAGTATCTAGAATAGTCAATACATCTGTCTCGAAACTAAATACTAGACATAAGTAAAATAGAGGGAAATGGGTGGCTCAAACTGTAAGAGCTCATCCTATCTCCATATATCAACATAAAATAAATGTCGATCAATGACAAAAACTAGTTCTCAGATCTGCACAAAAAGGTACAAAAGTGTAGTATGAGTAACAAAACAATGAGTACTCTATAGAAATCCTTGACCCACTGAGCTAAATCATAATACAGATGCGATAAAATTCAAGATAACATAACTAAGTGAAGGTACAAAAACAAACCTGAATCAACTCCAACATCGTTCTGCATCAATAAGTAAATAAACCAAAATAATAGCATAATATAACATAAAACATCAATACATGCAATAATAATAAAAAAAATTGGCTCCCACACGCCAATTATGTGGATAAGTAAATAACCCATTGCAAGAACCCATAAGCCTGAAAGGTACAAACAAGATAGTATAACCCACCACCGTTATTTATCAACTCTCATAATACTATTGAAATTCATCCAAGTCCTAACATACTATAACCATCGATTGTCCATATTCATCATTTGTAAATAAGTCAACACTTATCAACTATCAATCATATAGCAACTAATCCTAATATATCAATAAATCATCCTTTATCAACTAAACTTCAATTATGAACTAGACATTATTTATCAACTAACCAATATTTATCTACTAACCAACATTTATCAACTAATCAATATTATCAATTAATTGATATTTACAAACTAATCAATATTTATCAACTAATCAATATAGCACTAGCATCTATGCATGTTATACCATTTTATAACCAATTCCTCCTCTCTATACTTATCTAGAATCACTATTGTCAATCTAACACCCGAATATCTTTATATCATAATAAGTATATCATTATAGTATAATATGTAAATTTGGACTCTAATCGGTAGGGATATTCAACAATATCCTCAATATCATCACAATCATCTTTTGGTCTTTTCGAGCATGTATATATCTAATAATCATCCTCCAATCTTACGATATATATATATACATATATATAAATAGTATAATCATCCTTCATCCTTGCCGGGTATATATATCGTTATAATCATTCTCCAGTCTTGTTGGGCACATACATCATCATAATCGTCATTTATCCTTGCTAGGTATATTCATCATCATTACCATCATCAATATGGCCAATAACATAATCATTAACATAGTATATTAACATAATCATAATCAAAATCATGATCTAGAATAATCAAAATCATGTTTGCCAATATAGTAAATAAGCACGATCTTTAACATAATCAATAACACAATTGCCAATATAGTCAATAAACATGATCACTATCATAATCAATACGTATTATCAAGGCATGTGAAATAATTTTACAATAGACTAATAATGGGTTATCATTAGAATAAGAGATATCTTATCAATATCTTAATAAATGGCTACTCCATGGCATAATGCATTTCTTATTCATAGCATAATTTATGGCTTAGACAATATCATAGTCAAGGACTCATTCAATAGTACATTCGATAGCCCAGTCAATAGCCAAACCAATTGCATTTTTAATAGCTCATTATGAGCTTAACCAATAATCCACATATATAGCATAATCGTATAAGAATTTAACAAAAAATTACCAATGCAGCTAAATATCACTAAAATAACCATCTTCTTAGATGTATGCAAGCGTATCAAGGGTCTTTAATAACTATCACAAGCCTTGGCCTAAGGTCGATCAAAGTGCCCACTTCTAAATCCTCAAAATCATTTACCAAGAAATATCTACCCCAGAATAGGCTAAGGTATCTAAATCCATTATTAGATACTAAAAAAACCACAACTAGCCCTAGGATAGCAATTTCTCCTAATGTAGAGTAACTAGATCAATTTCAACTAAAGTAAGGCAATTTGAAAAAGTTTCATCGTATAGTCAAGTAAATATGGAAATATTCTAATTAGTTGAGTAACTAAGGCATTTTCATCCTAACATGAGCCTACAAAGTTAATTACACCTAAAGATTGGAATAACAAGGCTAATCATGCCCAAAATAATATCAAAAATAGCCTAAATCATCCAACTAATCCCCCAAGTATTTCAATTTATCACACAAACAACTAAATCCCATCCTAAATAAAACATAATATCATAAACATACTATAAAGTATCTTAACCTAACAAGGGGTAAAACCAAGCCTATCTAGACGTCGAAGAAAGCTCATAAGATCCGCAAACTCACTATTTTTCCCTTCCGAGAAGCTTTCGCAATATTGCAAGATATAAAAATCACATTCTACTAATCAATATAATAATAATTTACCCATTTTCGCTATTGTGCTTAGGGTCCAATTTTTTTTTCAAACCCCCATGTGGGTCCCACTCAAAGAAATTGCATTAACCAATCAAACCTTCTCACATACTGAAGGAATCATTACCCTAAAAGTGATTGAAAACTATCTAAATTGTGTATAAAATAAAGCCGTCAAGGTTTTGGGTGTTTCAATCAAAAAAACAATAAAATCTACCAAGAAAAGGTTGAATTCTTACCTCGAATCAAAAGATTATCATGGGAACAAGTGTTAATCAAGCTCCCCAATCACCCACAGGCCTAAATTCGACTTAATCTAACTCTTTAGGTTTTAAGATATCAATAAATGGATGAGAAATGGCTAAAATTACAAAATAATGGGGCATTTATAACCAATCCAAACATTTGAATTCCGTGATTGTAACCTAAGCTGTGCGATCACCATATTTTGTGGCTCCACAGGTAGGTCGTGATCACGAACTACATACCGTGATTGAATTAGAGCCCTACCAGGGGTATTACCATCGTCAACCTTGGATCGTAATAGTGAGGACACCAGTTGATAGTTGAGACTAGAAGTAAATTCTAAGTCTCTGTCAACCCGTCGAGATCCACCCAGAATATCAAATACATAAACAAACTATGTAACCACACCAAATTCAATTTTCTAAACTCAATAGCACAGTCAAAGTTTCCATCCAAGTTTATTTTATCAAAATATGAGAACCACACCCAATTTTCATTTTCTTAACTTTCTAAACAATAGGTCAAAATGAGCCCAGGTGCCCCGAGACCCAAACCAGTAGTCCACCTAGGATAAAAATAATATTTTGAAGATAATGAAATAGTCAAAATTTGAATTCGAGGTTGTTTAGCTGAATGTTTTTCCTGGTGGCCATTTGGAACTATCGAAGACTTTAAAATAGGGAATTGACTCTAAAAACCAAATAAACTGCCAAATAACTATATTGTTAGTTTCAAAAAGTCATAAATTACCTGGGCAGCTATATATAAGCTTTATTGGTGAAAATAAGTAGAAATATGGAAAATTACCTGAAGGGTCATTATAGTTTAAACTACTCAGTATTGGCAAAAAAAGAGAAAGATTGTCACAACCCGAACTAGGGTCTAGTCATGACGGGTATCTCAAATTCTCATCTAGGATAGGAGACCACCCCCATTTCCTAGATAAATAGGATATATGTAACACCCCACATTTTTAAGCTAGAAATTGAACCATCATTCCTACGTGTGTAAACTCTAATTCCATGATTTGTATTTTGAATAAATGGGCCATGATCATTATCCTAGTGTGAAGGGCTATTATTAGGTGAAAAATATTCATAGGAATGACTTAGATCAAGGTTGAACTAAGATCTTAGAGCAAGGTTCAACTAAGAGCCTTTGATTCGGCCAAATTTAGGTATTCAATTCTACAAAGGTAAACTTTGAACGTTCATAACTTTTGACGTTGGTGGAATTTTTCATCTCAATACCTACCACATGATATATAATTGAGTTATATTTCCAATAATACCAATTTTGCGTTAATCCAATACCCTATCAAAAATTCACGACTATTATTGTAAGAAACAGTAAGGGGTCACGATAGCCTTGCACCGCAAGTGCTATTCCACCTTTCTAGAGGTTGCATTACGAGGTCTATTCCCCTAGACTAGGGGTCATGCCAATAGGGTTATTTCCATGGAAAAAATAGGCCAAGGTGTAGTTTGGTCCTTTCCTCTCAACCCCAGCCATCCAAACACGATTTATAACACAAAAGGGGCATAATTTGCCCATCTTTCTCAAAACAACTCACGTAAAAACCTTCCCCTTTTTCAAGAACAATAATTCAATCTTTTACTCTCAATAACACATGGATTTAAGTCTAGTTTCAAGATTTCTTCAAGAATCCATTAAACTAAGGTATGTGGGATTATGAACAAGGGTACCCTTTCACCCTTGTGCCCAACGTACATGGTTTTAAGATTTAACATGTTTTGAATTAGGATTCATACCCAAATTTCTATATTATTGAAGTATGTTATTACCATGACATCGAAAGATTTAAGTACATCAATTGTTGATGTGCTAACATTGTGCTAACATATTTACGGCTCTTAACTCAAAATAATTATAGGTTCTTGAGTAACTATTGTTGTTTTTTATTATATTTCATGTGATATTGTAGGGAATTTGAGATGAATGAAAACCTATGATAACCATGTCAAGAATTATGATTTTTGATTAAAGTAGATGTGAAAATTATAGCTGACGACTTGTCTGATAAGCCATTAACTATGTGATAAGCCATCAGTAGAAAGCGTCAGTTGTAGGTAGTGTACAAGGATTGAAAGAAATATTGATGAATTTTCTGATAAGTAGTCAACTATCTGATAATTCATAAACTGAGGCTATCAGCTGTAGACAGTTGGCTAAGATTGGAAAGAGTTGTACGGGTAGTTTGATAAGTCGTCAACTATCTGATAAGTTGTACGGGTTGGTCGTCATCTATGGTGCGACAATTTTGAATTCAAAATTTAAACACCTGAAGATCATGGGTATAAATAGAAAATTCTTTGGTTTTCATTGGCATCTTGAACTTATTGACGGAACAATTTTTACATTTTGGTTTTCAAAAGTTTACTCTTCAAATTATCTTTGAATCATTATTGTGGATTTTTGGATCCTTGTTTGAACTTGAAGGAAGAACAATCTTCAATTTCCATATTTTGTAAGTTAACTACTTTTGTATTATGGATCTAATCTATGCTATTTCTTTTTATCTCATGAGGAACTAAATCCCATAACCGGAGTTGTGAGATCTATGAGTTTTGCTTTATGAATTCTATAGTTGGTTAGGATTTGTATGATTGTAGGAACTTCTTGATAATTCCTTTTGTAATGAATTTTGTCTATTGGTTGCAAAAAATAGATTAAGACTTACATTGATTTTCTTAAACTAAGAAATTAGTTAAAGGAAGGGAACTATCAATGTGGATTTTAAAGCATTAAACTTTGATCTAATCGTTAATGCTTTAACAAGATTAATCAACTTGAGATGAAATCAATTTAAACATAAGCGTCTCCCAAGTTTGAGATAATTAGGTACTTAAGCATCTAAATAGGTCGGGAGACATTTAGATCAATCATCGATAGTGATAATCTATTGTTACCTACATTTCATGAGAATCTTCTACTGCAACTATTGCTCAACATATAGCAATATTCATAGTGAACACAAATCTAGTTTTAATTCATTATTGATTTGAAATATCCAAACGTTGAGTTTGGGTTACTAAAACAAAGTGAATAGAAATATTTGTTTGAATTCTAAAAACCCCCATTTTTAGGAAACTATTAGCTATTAGTTGATTAAAGTACAAATAGTCTTGATTAAGACCATATTTCCTGTGGGATTTGAACCCAACCTAGTTGGGTTATATATTTAATGATGACTACTTACTCTCTCATAAGAGACCTGTAATTTGGGCGTATCAATTTTTGGCATCTTTGTTGAGGAATGCGGATGTCAATTAAGCATATTTGTATTAATTGACTTATAGTTGAGTTTCTTGATTTTACTTTTATTTGTTGTTTTTGATTTTTTATAGGTTATTTGTTGTATATTTCATGAACTAGAAGGTCGGGAGAACCACTACTACCTTTCAATCTGGAACCTTACTTGATCAGGAGAATGGCTGACCAACAAGAAGCTAAGAGATTAGCTTCTTTGGGTAATGCACAATTCAATCAGCAAAGTACGGATAACCAAGGTCAGCTGGCAAATGTAGATGATGATGAACTGGAGATGATGATTTGATTAAGCCTGCAAATAAAAGGTGTGTTGAGAATGTAGATGTACCAGTGAATCAGAATCAGCCGGCTGGAAGAAAAGCAAACCTCCAATTCCTTTATAGTTTGCATTTGATGATGAAGATGATACTGATTTGGATGAAGCTAGTGCTAAAATAGAAATTATTCCACCACCACTAGGACTAAGTGTGAAGTTCAACATCACGAGCACTGTAATACAACTATTGAATCTCAAAGGGTTGTTTGGTAGACTTCAAAGGGATGACCCAAATATACATTTAGTGAATTTTATCAACATTTGCAAATCTTTTGACAACCCTGGAGTTTGGTAGAATGTAATTCGTCTGTGGTTATTTCTATTTTCTCTTTCTGGGGAGGCAAAATTATGGTTAAATAAGCTATCTCTCAATTCTCTAACAAACTGGAGGCAATTGAAAGGAGCTTTTCTAGCAAGGTTCTTTCTACCTTCTAAGATATTACAGTTGAGGGACGAGATTCATAATTTCAGGATATTATTAAATAAAGTCCTTTATGAGACATGAGTGAGATTTAAGAAGAAGCTGATGTAGTGCCCTAATACCAAGATGACTGACAAGTATTTGATGGAAATATTCTACAAGGCTTTGAATTCTATAACTAAACCAACTGTGGACAATGCCGCAAGGGGAGCATTCATGGACCTTAGTTTTACTTAGGCTGTAATGATGTTGCATGACTGGCTAAGACAAGTAGAGCTTGGCATACTAGGGATTCAGTGGTAGAAAGTAATACTGCGTCTAGCGGGATAAAAATTGAATAACACAGGAGAAAATAGGAACATGAGCAGGATATGACACATATGAATACCTAGATGGATTTGCTCACAAAGCATTTACTATCTGGGAAGACAGAAAAGGTAAAAGTTGTTGGGTCTGAAAGTAGGGGAGCTGAATTAGATTTTGAGAAAGAGGTGAACTACTTGAATAATCAAGGGGGTTTCTGAGGCAATAAACAAGGGAATTGAGGTTGGAATATTATGACAAAGCTGGTTATAGGGACAGTGATCAAGGTGGTTGGAAAAATAAGAATGATAGAAGTGGATTGTATGTACCTCCTGGAAATTATGACAATGTTGCTACTAGTTTTGGTAAAATATTAATAAAGGATATGATGGACAAGTTATTGAAAGAGAGGAGTCAACTAGCACTGGAGTGAGAAAAATAAAGAGTGACTTATCATCCATGAGTTAGTTAGTTGACTCACATTCAACTTCTATTAAGAAATTAGAGCAGCAAATGAATTACGGCTATCAACCAGAGAAACAGCGGAACATTGCCATGTGACATCATGCAAAATCCATAGAATGATAATTCTTGCATGGCTATTACCAATAGAATTTGTAAAGTTTTATCTAGCCCGACTGTGGGGAAACCTATTGTGAACAATGTGGTGGAATTAGATGCAGAATCAAAACAAGGGCATCTAGTGGAGTTTGAGAAGATGAATATTGATGAGGTTCCATCTAATCAGAAGCAGGTTGATGAGTTAGTGAAAGGAAATGGGAAGGAATGAGAGACAGTTGTTAATAGAATGCCAAATATACCTCCTCCACTCCCTCACAAAATATAGAAAAAGGTAAATGGCACAAAATTTTGCAAGTTCATAGCAATGCTAAGAAAGTTAACTGTAAATGTTCCTTTGGTTAAGGCGCTAGAATAAATGTTGGGCTATGCTAAGTTGATGAAGGATCTTGTGACTAAGAAGTGAACTATGAGCTACTAGTCAGTGGACAATCTTCACCTTTGTAGTACTATTGCTACAAGATCTTTGCTGCAAAAGAAAACAGAACTGAGAGCATTCACTATCCTATGTACTAAAGGATCACTTAATTTTGCAAAGGACCTTTATGATCTGGGTGAAAAGATTAATTTAATGCCATTTTTGGTGTTCAAAAATTTGTGGTTGGGGGATCCTCCACCCACCAATATGCAGCTTTTGATGGCAAATAGATCTATGAAAAGGCTAGTTAGGATTCTTTATGATGTGCTCGTGAAAGTAGCTAGTTTCATCTTCTCGATGGACTTCATAATCTTAGATTGTAAGGTGGATTTTGAGGTACCCATCATCTTGGGTAGACCATTCTTATCTACTGGGAGTGTATTTATTGATTTGCAGACAAATAAGCTAAAATTTAGGCTTAATGATCAAGTGGTCAATTTTTATGTTTGCCAATCGATGATGCAACAAAGAAAGATGAGAGTGTTCTAAATCATTGATGTATTCTATAAAGATGAGCAAGAGATACCGGTTGAGAAGAAATTTTCTGTGGAGACATTAGCCACAGTATTGATAAAGTTCGATAGTAAGGGCTCAAAGAATATAAAGAAACTATATGTGCACCGACAAGAATGGGGTCATACTCTTATGCCCCCTAAAAGTTGGATTTGGACCTTAAAAATCATCCAACACCACCATCCAAACTACCCAATGAGGAGCCACCGGTGATGGAACTAAAAGAGATATCGGGCCATTTACAATATGTGTTTTTGGCCAGTGGAAACACCTTACCAATTATTATTGCCGTAGACATGGACGAGATTAAGGTTAAGGCCCTTATTTCTGTGCTTAGGAGATACAACACGGCTTTCGGATAGACGATAGCAATTATTATTGGTATTCCACCGGGTATCTACACACACAAAATCCATCTTGAGAGAGAATGCATGCCAACCATTGAGCATCAGTGCAAACTAAACTCACTTATGCAAGAAGTGGTGGAAAAGGAGATTATAAATGGATGATGTAGGGGTAGTGAACTAAATCTCTAACAGTAAGTGGGTGAGTCTAGTACAATGTGTGCCTAAGAAAGAAGGCATGTCTGTGGTTTCTAATGAAAAGAATGAGTTGATTCTTCTTAGGCTTTGCATGGAATACCAAAAGATGAACTCATGGACATTGAAATATCACCTTATAATTCTTTTCATGGATCCTATGCTTGATTAATTAGCATGAAGGGGTTGGTATTGCTTTTTTGGTGGATATTCAGGATACATACAGATTTTGATTGCCCCAGCAGATCAGGAGAAGACAACATTTACATACCGGTATGGAACACTTGCATTCAAGAAAATGTCGTTCGGTTTATGTAATGCACCGGCCATATTTCAAAGGTGTGTGATGTTGATTTTCTCCGACATGATGGAGGACACTTTAGAAGGGTTCATGGATAATTTCTCTATAGTGGGTGATTTATTTGAGTTATGGTTGGTGAACTTGAGTAGAGCACTATAGAGATGTGAAGAATTTAACCTTATACTGAACTGGGATAAATGCCACTTCATGGTGAAGGAAGTCATAATGCTTGTACATTGAATTTTAGTAAAGGGAATCGAGGCTGATCGAGCCAAGGTAGAAGTGATTAAGAAACTACCCCCTCCTATCTCTGTGAAGTAAGTCCGTAGTTTTTTGGGTCATGCTAGATTCTAAAGTTGATTCATTAAGGACTTCTCAAAGATTGTAAATCCACTTTACAAATTGTTGGAGAAGGAGACCAAGTTTGTGTTCAATGATGATAGTATGAAGGCATTCTAATGCCTTTAGGAGAAGCTAGTTGTTACCCCAATTATTGTTGCTCCATATTGGTCTAGGCTATTTGAAATAATGTGCGACGCAATGGAGTAGCACTTGGAGATGTACTTGGCCAGAAAAAAAAAGAGAAACTATTCCACCCCATTTATTATGCAAGCAAGGCATTGGATGAGGTTCAGAAAAATTATACCGTCACTGAGCAGGAGCTTCTAGCTATTGTCTATGCTTTTGAGATGTTTTGGTCATACTCTTTAGGAACCAAGGTGGTGGTTCATATAGACCACGTTGGTTTGAGATACCTAATAGAGAAGAAGGATGCCAAACGAAGTATGATTTGATGGGTGTCGCTTCTGCAGGAATTTGACTTTTAGGTCAAGATAGAAAAGGGTATAAAAACCAAGTCATAGACCACCTATCCTGGCTAGAGAAAAATTATCTCACTACAGAAAAGCTTGATATTAGTGATACTTTTTTGGATGAACAAATTCTAGCGATTGCACTCGAAAGAGTACCTTGGTATACGGACTTCGACAATTTTGTGGTGAGTAATATTATCCTAAAAAATATTGCTCTTCATAAGAAAAAGAAATTTATCCATGAAGCCACGAGATACTTCTAGGATGAGCTGTATTTGTTCAGGCATTATGCTAACAATCTTATTAGGAGGTGATCTTAAATGACTGAACATAGACTGAAAGGAAGAAGCTGAGTTAAGGTTAGAATAATTGAATGAGATGAATGAATTCCATCTTAGAGATAATGAAAGAGCCGACCTGTATAAAGAGAGGATGACGAATTACCATGATTGAAGAATTGAGAGGTGATACTTTCATGTTGGTTATTGGGTGCTATTGTTCAACTCTCAACTTAAGCTCTTTCTGGGCAAATTGAAATCAAGATGATCGGGGCCTTTCAAATTGAGTCAAGTATTTCCATCAGGTGTGGTGAAACTGGAAAGTAAAGATGGGAGTATATTTAATGTTAATGGTCAAAGAATCAAGAATTATGTTAGCCCAATGATGAGGTGAAGCTATTGTCTACAATTTATCTCGATGAAGTTTGAGTAGTTGAGACAACCAAGTCGTGCTGCGACAGTAAACTAGGCATTATTAGTAGGCAACCCAACTTTTTGTGTTGTAAGTACTTTATTTATTTTAATGTTTGATTTTTAAATAATAACTTGTTCGTATGTGTAAGAATAAAGTTAGAATCAAAGTAGCTAAAGGAATGGAATTGACGACAAAAGTTGATAGGTTATTAGCTTGTTGACGACCTATCACTTGAACTCATCGATTCAAAACAAAGGGGGGTTCATGCACTAGATTGAGTCATGACCAAGATAATAAGTAATCAGTAACTTGACGATTTATTACTTGATGTCATCTCCTCAAACCAAAAAACTAGGCATATTCTGGATAAGGGTAACGACAAGACTGATAAGCCGTCACCAAAGTGATGGGCCGTCAAATCTTGTAGTCAGCTGAACCAAAATTCAGCAACATTCTATCTTAGGGTGATGAGATATGTGGCTATCAAACAATTGATAAGCCGTCACTTAAATTTTAACCCAGGTAAGTCATTTTGACCCGAGTCCAAGGCTATGACCCGATCCAAACCCAATAACCCTTTACTTTTCAAATTCCTGATAATAATTTTCCCACTTCTATTTTTTGTATATTGGTATCATTATTAGTATTTATTAGGTTCAATTATTATTTATTAGTTTTTATTAGTTATTTTTTTCTTATAAAAAATAGTGGCTACATCAGTGCAACCATTTCACATCTTCAATCTTTCTTTCCTTTTCAACTTCTAACACTCACTTTTTCTCTTCATCTTCTCAAAATCAAAGTAAGTGTTAAAAGTTTTATTCTTCTATATGCAAACTGGTTGAACTAAAAAAAAGCATCTGTGTTTCTCTGAGAAAGTTGAAAACCCATAAGTTTGGAGTGTGTTATCAAGTCGTCCAAAAGGTATGTTCTAAAAGCTCTTGTTTTCTTCCTAGTCGAAGGTATTGAGAATTGCATGCAACTAAAAACTTTGAAGGGTTTAGAGCGTTCATGGAAAAATTTAAGGAATACAAAGTAATTGGTTCATGCAAACCAACTTAACTTTGTATAACTAAAAATTGCTCATGACCAATTCTTTTTGTCAATTTCATCATTGTTTGGGAAAGATATGAACTTTGATTGAGTAAATAAATATATTTCACCCATAAATTTTCAAGCTTTATTAAATCAAATTGGATGAATTATCTTGTTGAAAACCAAAAATTAGGGTTTACAAGTTAGAAATCAGGCAACAAATTTTAAATTCCATCCTAAAAATCAAGATGAATGAGTTTATGAAATCGAGTTAGGCTGAACAATAGGTTGATAAGCCGTCACTTAAGTGATGACTTATCAAACCAAGTCATCAATCAAAGTATAAAATGGCTGAGGATTCTATTTTAAGCTGACAACATGGCTGATAAGCAATCACTTAAGTGATGAATTGGCA
This sequence comes from Capsicum annuum, assembly GCF_002878395.1. Classification (NCBI taxonomy): domain Eukaryota; kingdom Viridiplantae; phylum Streptophyta; class Magnoliopsida; order Solanales; family Solanaceae; genus Capsicum; species Capsicum annuum. The sequence continues at coordinate 34,485,496 of NC_061120.1, read as the reverse complement.
GACCAAGTCGTCTGCTGAGTTAAAAAATTACTGTATTCTGTCTTGGGATGATGACATGGATAATAAGCCATCACTTAAGTGTCGACTTATCAGACCATGCCATCACTTGTTTATTTAAACTGTGCTATTTCTATCTATGGCTAACGACATGGCTGATAAGCCGTCACCTAGGTGATGACTTATCAACCAAGTCATCACACACATGCTCAACCATTCTGATTAACTCTTTTGTGCTTACTCATTATTGGGTACTAAATGGCTTTTTTACGTTGATGCAGATTTAATCACGCCACGGAAAGGGAAGTTAAAGAAGGCAAGTAAGAAAGTAACCAAAGAGAACTTGACTTGGAAACTCTTTAATGAGTCTGAAAGCGAACATAAAGAGGAACAACTTCAAATATGTTGTACAAGGCAAAGCCTCCAAATAGCAGAACCTTCTCACCAGCCTAAAGAAAAGATAATTGAGGAAGTTCCCTCTGAAGAAAAAGAAGACTCTTCTTCCTCTAAAGAACCTTCTCCTAAATAACCTACTTCTGAGCACCCTTCTTTTGAGCAAAATTCTTCTAAGAAACCAATGGAAGAAGACACTCAGACAAGGGGAGAAAGAGCAAGAATTTGGGCACTCGAGATAGTGTACGATGGAATGTTAAAGGAGAAAATAAATTCTATTATGGGGGGTTTATAGCAACACAAAGATAGAGCCATAAGAGACCTATATGTAAAGAGATAAAAATCATCATATCTGGGCTGAGCAGGTACCCACGGCTAGAGAGAGCATTTAGAGAGCGTGAGCTAGCATGGACAACAAAAGAAAAAGATAACATACTTTCCAATGTTAGTAAGGGAATTTTATGCCAACTACCAGGCTACATTGGAGAACTAGTGCAAAAAGAGAGAGAAAGCTGCAGACAACCCAAACATGAATCACACACTAGTGAAGGATATGATGGCGGACTTATCTGATCATATAATCAACTAATTTCTGCATGGTCCCAACTTTATTCCTGCGGTCACCTCACAGGAGTTCTATCATAAGATGACAGATAGGGAAAAATAATGCCCTTGGTTAGCACAGGTTATGGCTGATAGGGAGCCTAACTGGTTATATAATCCTAGTGCAAGGATCTTTATAGCATCAATGACTCTGGAGGCAATATATTGGTGGGGAGTAGTATGGTGTATACTAATGTCGAAAATAGGAGATAACATCATAGACAAGGACAGGGCAATTTTGGTAGCTTGTCTATTATCCTACCTCCTCTTGAACTTTGGGGAAATCATTGCTGATGAGATAAATATTTGGGAAAAATTACCAAATAAAGCATACCCATTCCCCTGTCTAATTACAAAATTATTGGAAGCAGCCCTTGTGCCAATCATCATAGGATTAGAAAAAGAGGTCCATGGTAAGAAAACTCACAATCCCATCAGGTTTCATGAGAGTGAGCTGATGTTGGTCCTAGAAAAAAAACCAGAGGTGGATAGTGACACAATCAGATTATAGGGAATACAAACACCTACCACTGCTATAGGTTCCACTTAAAATGTGCAAATTTTAGCACCACAGTCAATTCAGGACACTTACTTTGAAGGTGATGCACCTATTCCAGAACAAGAAGAAACTGCAGTAGTTGCAATACTGGTGTCTGAGTATGACTTGGCCCCTTTAATTTCAAGAAGCTGGTAAAGTAAGAAAAAAGGTTTGAGGCTATATTGAGAGTATTTACTAATTAGTTCGAGGTAGTTGTTGACTCTCCATGGGCACATTGATGAAATAGACCATTAATTTAATAAAAGGTTAAAAGAGATGTCGGTACCTAATCTTACAATATTTGAGGCATCCTTGAAAAAGGCTAAAGCTAACATCTCTTCCTTGTAAAGCAACCAACTTGTGATACTCTTGGAACCGATTGTTGAAGAATCTAAATATGAAGAACCACTATTTGACATCACTGGGAAATAGGTGGATAAAAAGGCTGAAGGCAAAATAAAAAAAGTGATAATAATGAACAAAGGAGACTTGAGAAAAAATATAACAAGAAAAAAGACAAGAAAAAAATAAAAGAAGATTTAATGAAGTCAAAGGAGGAGGGTGAGCCACTTGAAGAATTATTGAGAGCCCAAGCTGTGGGAGCCTTGGCTAGTAGACCTCCTAAGACTGTTGGGGAGTTCTTCACTCCGCCAACCACTACAGCAGATTCATCAGCCCATCCTGATGCCACTGATGAGATTGCACCTACTAATGATGCTGCAGCATAGTCAATAGCTCGTGAGACACGTGCTTGATGCGTAGACTGTACTTCTTCACCCGTGTTATTATAGCTTGATAGTTGTGCATTGGGGGTTTGGGTACTTGTAACATCAAAGGTATGTTATCTGTGTTCTATACCCTTGAGTTTTATTTAGAGAATTGAAATGTTTAGGTTTGGTTGTTTGTTTGTACTTATTTATAATTATGTGTTACGTATTCATGATGAGTAGAATATAACGGAGTAGCAAGTGCTTAATGGTGATATAAAAATTGTGAAAATGGTGTGCCCACCAAAATTTTGATTGTGAAATTGATTGTTAAGTGCATGGGAAACCATTTCTCTCTATGAATTATGCAAATATGGCATTCCTTTCTTGAGCTTTAGTATTGATTGAGTATTTAGTAATTTCCATTCAATTCCATGACATAAAAGAGTGAGATTTTGCCCTAAATATGTTTTTATTGTGTGCATGCATCTACAAATTTCCTAAAGCATTTCGTTAGGATCTCAAATAGTCAGCTGAGAATTGATCATAGGCCATTAATGAATAGTGAACAATCTATCCAAGATAATCAACCTGTAGGAATCTATTCCATTTTGATCCCCTTTTGAGCCAGTAAAATACTTTATTTTTTTCAACAACTTGAAAACCTTTAAGACTTGTTTTAGCCAGTTTATCCTTTGGAAATATTACACATCAACTTAGGAAAATTTCTTTAGTTGAGGGTGGCTACAATAGAAGGACTGATGAGGTACAAAAGCTATTGTGAAAATTGATATGAAAGTTGTGAAAGTAGACTAAAAAAAGAGAATTTTTTTTATAGATATGTATACATAGTGAATAAATGATGCTAAGTTGGATTGCTGAGAATAATATGAAAATTTAGTGAGGGTTGAATGTGAATATGTAAGTGATTCTAGCCAACTATGAAGTGATCCAAGAGAGGCTAAGTTGTTAATCCTATATCGTCTTTCCCAACACTTAAACCTATGTTTCAAGCTAAGAAAGCCCTATAGTGATATTAGTCTGACCATTAGATGAAGTGAATGAAATAGTGAAGGCAAGCTTATGGCATTGTAGATGCACAATTTTAACCTTTGTTTTGAGATTGAGTGTTTTAATGTATGGTTCCTGTGAGTACAAAGAGATATGTGGAGTCGGGAATTTCTTTCATCTGTGTGAGGGCATAAGAATAGTTGTGGAACTTACTAACCATTTGATTGAATACTCTAAGTTTAAGTAGTAGTTTGTATGTTTGAACTTTTAAGATGATATGGAATCATGGTGTTTCTTAGTAGAAAAAGATCACATTTTCCCTCATGGGTACAAAGTTAAAGAACCAATGCTACTATATAATTGATGCTCTTGTTGTGTGTATAATACTGTGTTAGTTTCTTGGGGACAAAAAAGTGTTTTAAGTTAAGGGTGTTAATGTGCTAACATTGTGCTAGCACATTTACAGCTTTTAACTCAAAATAACTTTAAGTTCTTGAGTAACTATTATTGTTTTTATTATATTTCAGGTGATATAGCAGGAAAGTTAAGATGCATTAAAACCTATGATAACCACGACAAGAAGGATGATTTTTTATTGAAATAGATATGAATATTGTAGTTGACGACTTTTTTGATAAGCTGTCAACTGTGTGATAAGCCGTCGGCAGAGGGCGTCAGCTGTAGGTAGCGTACAAGTATTTGAAAGAAATGTTGATGACTTGTCTGATAAGTCGTTAACTATCTGATAAGTCATCAACTAAGGTTGTCAGCTATTGGGAGTGAGCAAAGATTTGAAAGAGTTGTTGACTACTAGTCTGACAAGTTGTCAACTATCTAATGAGCCGTCGGAGTTGGTCGTCAGCTATGGTGCGAACAATCTGGAATTTGAAATTCAAAATATGAAGATCATGAGTATAAATACAAAATTCTTAGGTTTTCATTGGCATCTTGAACTTATTGACGAGAACAGTTTTTACATTTTGGTTTTCAAAATTTTAGTTTTTTAATTATCTTTGAATCATTATTTTGGTTTTTGGGATCCTTGTTTGAACTTGAAAGAAGAAAAATCTTCTATTTCCATCTTTTGTAAGTTAACTACTTTTGAATTATGGATCTATTGTATGTTATTTCTTTCTATCTCATGAGGAACTAAATCCCATAACCAGAGTTGTAGGATCTATGATTTTTTGCTTTATGAATTCTGTAGTTGGTTAATATTTGTATGACTGTAGGAACTTCTTGATAATTCCTTTTATAATGAATTTTGTCTTTTGGTTACAAACAATAGATTAAGCCTTACATTGATTTGCTTAAACTAATAAATTAGTTAAAGAAAGGGAATTATCAATGGCTATTTGGAAGTGTTAAACTTCATCTAATGGTTAATGCTTTAACAAGATTAATCAACTCGAGACGAAATCAATTTAAACATAAGGTTTTCCTAAGTTTGAGAGAATTAGGTACTTAAGCATCTAAATAGGTTGGAAGACAATTAGATCAAGCATAGATATTGATAATCTATTGTAACCTACATGTCATAAGAATCTTCTGCTGCAAATATTGCTCAACATATAGCAATATTTATAGTGAACACAGCTCTAGATTTACTTTATCATTAATTTGAAATATCGAAACATTTACTTTGGGTTACTAAAATAAAGTAAATAGTAATATTTGTTTGAATTCTAAAAACCCCCATTTATAGGAAACTATTAGCTATTAGTCAATTAAAGCACAAATAGTCTTGATTAACACCATATTCCTTGTGGGATTCCACCCAAACTTGTTGGGATATATTTAACGACGACCGCTTACTCTCTTATAAGAGATGTATAATTTGGGCATATTAATTTTCTATATTCATGTTTTACTTGTAAGATTCATATTTGTGATTTTGATTTCATTATCTTGACATGATATTATTGAAAGATTTTAATGTTATTATTGAGCATGAAGTTTTGTTATGAATTTCCATTAATTTAAAGCATAAATTTTAAACCCTAAGTTTAAGTATTGAGTTTAACAAAAGATTATTATCTTAATTTCCATTGATAAGTTTTATATCATAATTTAAAGAAAAAATTGATATTTTGATCTTAATATAAGATATGGAATCCACATTTGTCTATCTTGATTATGATTGAAAAAAAGAATATAATTGATTTTCATTCTATAAACTCTTATGCTATTTTATGGTAAATTTCCTAAAGTTTGAGCATATAAGTACTATGGGAGTAGTATTTAGCACCAAGAGGGAAGGCGTATGAGGATATCCATAATTCCTAGAAACTACGACCCACTGTAGGTTTAAGTCCTAATATGGGTTAAGTTTAGTGATTACTAAGTTAAGGTTCTATTCTAATGGCAAGGGTAGAACAACTCTCCCATAACTTGGGTAAGACATTGGAATCCATGATAGTTCACATGGTTTATGTTGGTTAGAAGAACCTCCAAAAAATGAATAAAAAGTAAAGCTTTTAGAAACTAAGTGTTATGGCTCACAAAGTTATTCCTATGCTTCATTACTCATGTTATGATTTTACAGTATTTGTTATATTCAAGCTCAAGATGAGTCATTTACACTTAGTGTATATTATTTGAAAGTTTATGTGTGTATTCAATTATTATTTTACTTATGCATTGACCCTCGCGTACTTCGTACATTCTAGAAGTACTGACCCACATATAAGTCTATGTGCTATATTGTCTCATAATGTAGGTCCTAGTTGTAGTTCACACATTATAATCAGAGAGTATACAGCTTCCAATTAGCAGGTGATAAGATTTTTTGATTTGAGGACTCTAGTTAACTATAGTTTCAGTATCATTCTTTAATTCAGTTGTATTGAGTTGGGATGACGGGGGCATATCTCGGCTACCTATAATCTGTATTAGTAGAAGCTTCATAGACATTCAGTAGAGTGGATGTATTTGATTTTAGTTTTATTTTGTATACCCAGAGTTGTAATTATTTTAAATAGTTTTTTATCTAAATATGTTCAACTAAAGACATCTCTTCCACACATTACTTCCAGTTTTATGCATATTAAATCAATTGCTCAAGAATCATGCTAGTACATGAGTTTTCTTGGGATCACTTCTGGTCCTAAGCACCATGTGACATCCAGGGGGTAGTCTCTGAGTATTACAAACTTTGTATCAAAGCACATAGTTTTAGTGTCCTAGGGTTTCTATGAAGCCATGTCTAGTAGAGTCTTACGGAATTGTACGGAGATATTTTAACTTTTCTTTGAGAGGCTACGGGACATTTAAGAAATGTTTCCCTTCTTTCATATCTCAGATCATGCAGTAGAAGTATTCTTTAAGGATATTATGCATATTCTTATGTAAATCCATTCATGCCTAGTTTGCTTTATTCTTGAGGCAACAAAAATAGTCCAACTTAAATCTTTATAGAGAGAGTTTTCATAGAAAATATTTGCAGATAGTTATGGGATTATACGCAGCCTTAAAAGTATCCCATAGGTGCTTTTAAGTTCCAAAGTTTGAAATATTTCATTCATTATTATGAAAAATTATGCGTTGAGCTGAAGTCATATGTGTCATCAGATCCCTTCTCAAAATCCTATGATAGCCTATGACACAGATTTGGAAGCATGGTCCTAGAAGTTTAGAAGCAATAAAGTGGGGATAGTGTTATCTGAATTTATTAGATTATGTATTCGTGGGTCTAGTTGTACGAAAGGTGAATCAATAGATTTGAAATAGTGTATGTAAGAATTTAAGTTTTTTGATTCAAAATTATATGTTGTTGCTGTTGTGTATGTTGTTGTAATGGGAATTCTTAGGATTTAGGGAAAAATATAAGTTCTAAGATGTGATATTAGTAGGCTATAAAGTAAAAGAAGTAGACTATGTGTTTAGTGAGGCAAGTATGTTGTCGAGAAGGGTGTAAGTATGTGATGATGATTGTTAAATCTAAAGAATTTTAAGGATAGTATATTAAAGAGGTGTTCTAGTGTGAAGTTAGTATAGTTCATTAGAAGTTTGGTAATATCCATGTTAAGTGTTAGAATCTAAGTTTGAATCTTTGATGATTAAGGTAATAGAAAGAAGAGTTGAAGTTCTAGAAGGTGTGAACTCAGGGTATGATGATTCTCATGAATATTCTAAGTTATTAAGTGTTTAAGTTGTTATATGATGACTATTGGGGCTATAGAAAGTTAAGAGTTGTATCTCAGAAGGAAGTACTAGTAGTGGGTTTTTACACTTTCAAGTGTAGTCTTTCAGGTTGAGTTTATTATTTATTTTTACTATTATATCTTGGACTCTAGAGTACATTGATTGTAGTCCTATTTAGAGTTTAGTAAAAGGTTCCACGGACTTAGAATTATGGCTTAAAGATAAGAGGGAGATGATTGAACTAGAAATCAAGTCATGACCTTAGATTCTAATAGTAATACCAGTGTATTATAGAACATTAGTAAGGGCGGAAAATGTCTGACCCATTCTTATCTTAGTGAAAAATTTTTACTTTTGCCATCAACACATGTACTCATGCCTTACAAGTCAGTGCTATGATCATAGCTCATCTTCATGCACTTTCAGTAAAATCATGTACATTATTAGTTTCTAGTATGAGGAGTTCTAGTTCACTCAGTAGCACAAATCATATTTCATGAATTTATGAACTCCAAGCTCAGGTCATACAACTCATGACTCAAAGTCCCAAAATAAGCATTAATAAGGGTATATCATGTGTAAAATTTTTTACCAAAGCTAATATAAATCTTGGCCTAAGGTGGGCTGGAGAGGCTTCCTTCTAATTCCTGAAATATATTTTTAGCAAATTCTACCCTAGACTAGGCTAAAGTATCTAACTTTATTTCTTATATGAAATAAGCCATAATTATACCTAAAATAGAAATTCTCACTATACAATGGCAACTAAGTCAATTACGCTTAAATTATGATTTCAAGATAGGTAAGTAGTCTAAATAACCCAAATATTTTCAATCATACTTCCAACACCTAAATCCTACCCCATATTCAGCTTAATATCATAAGTATACTGTGAAGTATCACAATCAATGAATAGGATAAGCCTAGCCTACTTGGACACTAAAAAAAGCCCAAAGAATCCGCTAAATCACCAATTTTTCTTTTCGACAAGATTTCGTGAGATTACATGCAATCAAAATCATAAGCTACCTATAAAAATTAGAATAATGATACTGTAATGCCCTGAGTCTATACCTTGGATGCTACACGGTGCTCATAATCTTGAGAGACCACAAGCTAAACCATGATTGGTACCTGCTGCAAAAACTGTGTAATAGTACTGTAATTATGCAGAAATTAGGTGAAAACTTGCTATAAGGTTCAAACTTTAAAGTAAATACTGAATACTGAAAATGGAATATTGATACATCTATCTGTAATACTCTAGTCTGAAAAGCCTCTACAATCTAAATCAAGGATTTGATAGGACAAGTCCCCAACTAACTCAAACTACTAAAACCAATATTGATAAACTGAAATACTGAAGAGAATAATCATGTACTCGAACTATGATGACTCACCACTAACTCTAACTGCTGAAAATATGAATTACTAAGGGTGCTAAGTAGTCTAAATAACCCAAATATTTTCAATCATACTTCCAACACCTAAATCCTACCCCATATTCAACTTAATATCATAAGCATACTGTGAAGTATCACAATCTATGAATAGGATAAGCCTAGCCTACTTGGACACTAAAAAAAGCCACAAGAATCTGGTAAATCACCAATTTTCCTTTTCGACAAGCTTTCGTGAGATTCCATGCAATCAAAATCATAAGCTACCTATAAAAATTAGAACAATGATATGGTAATGCCCCGAGTCTGTACCCTGGATGCTATATAGTGCTCATAATCTTGAGGGACCACAAGCTAACCCATGATTGGTACTTGCTGCAATAACTGTATAATAATACTGTAATTATGTAGAAATTAGGTGAAAACTTGCTATAAGGTTCAAACTTTAAAGTAAATACTAAATACTAAAAATGGAATGCTGATACATCTATCTGGAATACTCTAGTCTGAAAAGCCTCTATAATCTGAATCAAGGAGTTGATGGGACAAGTCCCCAACTAACACAAACTACTAAAACCAATATTGATAAACTGAAATACTGAAGAGAATAATCATGTACTCAAACTATGATGACTCACCACTAACTCTAACTGTTGAAAATATGAATTACTAAGGGTGCTAAATAATCTAACTAACCCAAATATTTTCAATCATACTTCCAACACCTAAATCCTACCCCATATTCAACTTAATATCATAAGTATACTGTGAAGCATCACAATCTATGAATAGGATAAGCCTAGCCTACTTGGACACTAAAAAAAGCCACAAGAATCTGCTAAATCACCAATTCTCCTTTTCGACAAACTTTTGTGAGATTCCATGCAATCAAAATCATAAGCTACCTATAAAAATTAGAAAAATGATACGGTAATGCCCCGAGTCTGTACCCTGGATGCTACACGGTGCTCATAATCTTGAGGGACCACAAGCTAACCCATGATTGGTACCTACTGAAATAACTGTATAATAATACTGTAATTATGTAGAAATTAGGAGAAAACTTGCTATAAGGTTCAAACTTTAAAGTAAATACTGAATACTAAAAATGGAACACTGATACATTTATCTGTAATACTCTAGTCTGAAAAGCCTCTATAATCTGAATCAAGGAGTTGATGGGACAAGTCCCCAACTAACTCAAACTGCTATAAGCAATATTGATAAACTGAAATACTGAAGAGAATAATCATGTACTCAAACTATGATGACTCACCACTAACTTTGACTGCTGAAAATATGAATTACTAAGGGAGCTCGAGAGCTTATGCGTCTGAACCTATGATATAAGACATTATAACGTAAAAAAATGGTATGTGTTAGTACTTTGAATGAACTGGTATATTGAGTGAGGTAGGCTGAGATGTATGGGTTCATATGTATGAATAATACAGACTGAAAGACATAAATATAACTAAATGAGAGTTAATGCATGAGTACGTAAACTATAACTGAGATCGTGATAACTCTGGATACTGAGTCCTTAATATTGATTAACTAATATCTGAGTTTATTGATACTGTAGTATTGATAACTGAATGACTATAACGGATCGTCTTGATACTGTGGAACTATGCAGAGTTCTGTACTATGCTGACTGACTGTGTCTGACAGTCCTGAATCTATAGAATTGAACTGAGATCTATATTGAGACTGAATTTAAAACTGAGACTATGGGAGGTAATCATCTAACTGACATGCCCAAATAAGATAATTGAGTTGGGGTCTAATCTGTAACCTTAAATTAGAAGGGTGTCAGTACCATGCTACGGGTAAAGACAACTGACTATGGGGTCAGTCCAAGTTTAATGGGTGACCCTTCAGATCAGTCCTAACAAGCGGGTGATCCCTGAGTATGTCAATCTTATCTAATGGGTGACACCTTATAACCTATGCTGGCTATATAGTTTTGAAACTTAGGGATTACTTCAAGGGACCCAGTCTAACCTAATGGGTGAGGCCCCATCCCTAGGCTTGATTAGTGATGAATCCTACTCTTAACTGAATAGACACTGAACTGATTCTTAGTTTATACTAGGATTGACTGAACTGTTACTGATTGTACTATCTAACTGAACTAAACTGAGGTCACTGGGTTCTATTGAGTGATGGAATACTACTAAATTCTATTAACTGACTAAATTTACTAAGGTCTGAACTGAGTACTGAACTGGACTACATTGATACAGAGTCTACTAAGTTTTTTTCTGAGTTCTATAACCGATTAAGAGTACTACAGATTGTGGCATGACTGGTACTATCCAGAGACTGACCATGGCTGTAGGTAATCAGCTAAATTATCAGGTATTAATTACCCTCAAGACTCGATAGCATAAATTAGAAGACATGGCACAATCTTGAAACATGATAAATGACTACTTGATCATCATTCATTCATTAGGACATTCTAGCAAACACTTGCATGCCATGAACTTGAATACATGCTAACATGATATAATTTCATTATTTAATTCTAATGAATAACTTATCAAACACTTGGAAAGCATTGTATATGCACATAGTGCAAATCAACATATGAACATCTCAATTTCAAGGTTTTAACATTAATTCACATGATACTACATACATAACAGTTTTTTTTACATAAATCTGGCACTTAATCATGGAATAGAAATCCAATCAACATTATAATCATGAATACACTTGAATCCAAATCATTGAAAGCATGAAATCAAGCTACTTGAAGTTTAAAAGAGTTTGTTGGACTCCAAGGATGGAAGGAACCCTTGGATGAGCACTTGGCATACCTTGGTTGCTAAATTATTGAAGATTAATAGTAGAATATTGATCCTTGAATTAGAAATTCAATCACCTAGGGTTTTTTTTCTTGAGAAATTTGTGAAATAATGAGTGTATGTTGCAATTAGAAGGCTAAATTTCGTGTTTTGGGGGGCTGAAGGATGTATGAAAAGACACAAATACCCCTAAGGATGCATATTTTAATGACTAAAAACCAAACTATCGACGCACAGACTGACGCGCAGCATCATTGGCATCGATGGAATGGTTGACATGCTGTGTTGAGTCCACATCGGTTCACTGGAAATTGCCACTAGGAGCTAAAAAAATACTAATCATCATGATAGATGAGGCACCGCATCGAGATCGCATTGATACACTATTTTGGGTTCCCAAACATGTGTCAAACGAGGTTTGAAAATCCAAAACTCATCTGGGATCACGTACTGACATTCCTGGCCATGATTTAACCAAAAGATTGATACTTTAAGGTCATAAGAGTCGTTAAATAGAGTTGTCAACTTACAAAGGAGAAAATAATACTAAGTCTGAATACTTAGCTAGAATTTTCTAAGTCTGGACCCCTTAGCAAGCTTAAAAAACTAAGTTTATCTTAGGATTTTGCGGGGTCTTACAATATCTCCCCCTTGGAAACATTCATTCTCGAATGAGACTGATTAAACTAAGAATAGTGATAGACTAGATTTAGAAAATGGACATGCATAACTGAAGCATGATTTTATGGTTGAATTTACTGATATACTAAATTATCATACAGAACATGCATATCTGATACGTGAGTACATAGCTGAACATAATTCATGAATGTATAACTAGGATTACTGATAAGCTAGGATTATATGCTGGACATGCATGTCTGATACATGAGTACATGACTAAACTGATTCGTGAATGCATGACTGAATATACAATGGTAATAGATACCAAGTCTATAACTGTAATTGAATATTAACTAAGCCAATCTGAGGAAGACTATTACCTTAAGCTGAGAATACTGATGAACCTGAGATCATTTGTAAAACATGTATGAATGGTAACATGAGAACATAACTGAGACTAGAATGTGATACATGAACTCAATATCATGAACTGAACTAAACCCCTAAATAATGGGTTATGACTGAAATTGGAACTTAAGGGTCCACTCATGAGTGCCCATTATTCTAAACTGGATTCATTATGTGAATAGAAACTAGGAGGTTTGCGACATAAAATCTCGGGGGTTATGGTGCATCTTTTTCTTGGGACATTATGTCCCTTGAAAATGCTGACTTGGCAGAGATACTGAGGAAAAGCTGGGATATTACATAAGGCACCTCCGCACTGAGTCATGACTGAATATCTGGGATCTAAAACTGGAACATGATACATGAACTAAGCTAAACACACAACTACCTAGTTTATCCCTCTTGGGATAGTTACATTCATGAGGCTTCGGATAGTGCGACTAGATGGAAAGATGGGAAACTAAACCACACGAACTTGTCTGTCTGGCTGCTAAACTGAATTATTGGCTTATGGACTAACTTATGCTATAAAATAATACTCAACTGGAGGATTTCCTTGACACTCTTTCTATAGAGTTCTAGTTATTTTAGGGAGAAAGAAATCTTGGAATGGTCTGAATAAAACATCTGAATAAGAAACCACATCCTGGCTAAAATTTTGTAACATGAGGCGAGGCCTACGAATCATCATCTAAGATAGAGTGACTAAGACTTATGCACTATAACTATAAATTTTCAAGCTTAGATATATTACTCTAATACTCTCTCAAGTATACTGTCCACCCCATTATGACACTTCACCTGAGACTACTGTAAGTATTCACATGGGCGTTAAGCATGAATGTATAAACATACTAACTTGTCTGATTAACTGAATATCTGATAGCTGAATACTGGGCATGTAAGACTGAACTATACTTAGTCTGAATAACTTGACTAAAACTGTAGATTATCATGTATATGAGGTAAGGACTAAATGGGTAACATAAGGTAACTGAGAATAAATTCGTGAAAACTATATTATTTGAGAAGGCAAGACCAAGCATATAACATGACTCTAAAATATTCTGTAAAATGAGGTACTAAAATACTGACAACTGAATAACTAATAATTGTACGCTATGGCCAAGGAAATCTAAAACTGAATTGAGTTACTGATTTGATTAGTCAACTAGGACTGTGATTAAGACTATAACTAAGACTGCAACTGAGATTGTATTGGGATTGAATACTAGGTTCTGATAACTCTACCTACTGAGGTTTGATTTGTATTGAATTCTCCCACTATGTTTAAGCCTACTCAAATATCCAAAATGCATTTAGCCACTTACACATCAACATGACATTCAAAGCTATCTTCATAATTATAGCCTCGTGTAAAACTAGCATGCAATAATTTTTTCTTAACAGGAAACATATACTCTCTCCCTTCTAAGAAACTACTTAGTGCTACATCACTTCATAAGGACAGTTAACTGAATGGCACTATACCAAACATGACACTGAAATGAGGCCTGAGGAATAGGACATTAACATCCTAGATTTTATCAATAAATTTAAATTAAGGATTTATGTGATGAAATATGAATTTAACTGATCATTAGGAGTGTAGAATAAGTTATGGGAACTGAGAATACTATATAGCATGACATGAGTACATGAGTTACCAGCTGCATGACCTAATTTTAGAGTTTCTGTATTCACGGAACGTGATTCATAACACTGGGTTAATTGGAACTCCTTATACTAGGAACTGTAAGCGTACATGGTTCACGTTAATTTGCATGAATATGGGCTATGATCATAGATCTGATATGTAGGGCATGAGTAGACATCTTGATAACTGGAGTACAAAACTCTACACTAAGATACAGATGGATTGGGCATCATCCCCTCCCACTACATCTCTAAACCTACTAATATTACTATTAGAATATGAAGGCCTGACTTTCTGAGGTATCATAATCAGACAGTTCTTGTATACCCACCAGCTATGATAGACTGACCCACTGGGGTGGAGACTAGGAAAGGTCCTATTAAAATACTCTTTCACATTCATACTACCTTGCCTGAGATTGATGAACTCTAACACCTTGGCTTCTCTCAGCTCTAAGGGAAAGAATCTATCTAAAAAAGTAGTAGGAAACTCTTCCCATTCTATGGATGCTGCATATGTGCCCCTGTCTACCTTCTACTTTTTAAACCACATATGAGCTACATCTCATAGCTGATAGACAACTAACTCAGCACTCTTACTAGAAGTTACTCCTATGATATCTATGACTTTCTGAACCTGATCAAGGAACTACTGTGGATCCTCATTTGACAAAGATCCTGAGAATAAGGGAGGATTCAATTAGGTGAAGTCCCAAATCCTGGCTACAACAGTATTAACCACTAAGTTGGTATGAACACCAGTTGGCTGTTTATTTTAAGCTGCTACTAAATTGGCTAAAGTAGTTAATGTAGCTCTGAATTTTGCATAAGTGACATGCTCGTCCAGGGGATCTACCTAAATGGGATGAGGTGCTGACTGATTTCTGGTTCTTCTTTCATTAGTCTTTTTGGGAGGCATATTCTATAACTGGAAGGAAGAAAAGGATTAGACTGAGAATTTATCTTGAGGTCATTCTCACCCAAACGACATGAATACTAAAAGAAGGGAAACTTTTCCTAAAATATCTTGTAGCCACATGTCCATAAGTGTGGCGTGCAACACACCCATGCACAAGACTCTACTAGATGCAGCTTTCAAACTTCCTAGGACTTTATTGAACCTTAGGTTCTAATATCAAGTTTATAATTCCCCAATTCTGTACCCCAGAAGCTACATAGTGCTCATAATCCTGAGGGACCATAAGCTAACCTATAACTGGTACCTGCTGCAATAACTATATAATAATACTGCAATTATGTGGAAATTAGGCAAAAACTTTCCATAAGGTTCAAACTTGAAAGTAAATATTGAATACTAAAAATAGAATACTGATAAATCTGTCTGAAATACTCTAGTTTAAAAATCCTCTACTAACTCTAACTACTAAAGACTATAATGATAATCTAGATTACTAAAGAAAATATTTATGTCCTCAAACTATGACGACTCAGCACTGACTTTGACTGTTGAAAATCTGAACTGCTAAGTTGCTTGGGAGCCCGTGTGTCTGAACCTATGATATAAGACATCATAGCATAAAAGAAAGGTATGCATCAGCACTTTGAATGTACTGGTATGCTAAGTGAGGTAAGCTGAGATGCATGGGTTCATATGCATGAGTACGTAAACACTTACATGCCATGAACTTGAATACATGCTAACATAACATAATTTCATTATTTAATTCTCATGAACAACTCATCAAATGATTAGAAAGTATTGTATATGCACATAGTACAAATCAACACATGAACATCACAATTTCAAGGCTTTAACATTATTTCACATGATACTACATACATAATAGTTGGTTTTACATAAATCTTGCACTTAATCATGGAATAGAAATCCAATCAACATTATAATCATGAATAAACTCGAATCCAAATCATGAAAAGCATAAAATCAAGCTCCTTGAAGTTTAAAAGAGTTTCTATAACTCCAACGGTGGAAGGAACCCTTGGATGAACATTTGACATAACTTGGTTGCTAAATACTTAAAGATTAATAGTGGAATCTTGAGCCTTGAATTTTATATTCAATCACCTAGTGTTTTTGTTCTTGAGCAATTTGTGAAATAATGAGTATATGTTACAATTAGAAGGTTAAATTTTGTGTTTTTGGGGGCTGAAGGACGTGGGAAAATACCCAAATACCCCTAAGGATATGACCTTTTAATGAATAAAAACCAAACTGTCAACGCGTAGACTAACACACCATATGGTTGGCATCGACCCTTTGGCCAATGCGCCACATCGACTCTGTGTTGGTTCACTAGAATTTTCCACTAAGAGCCAACAAATATACTAATCAATGTGATGGATGATGCTCCACGTCAAGATCAAGTTGATACACTACTTTGGGTTCCCAGACATACGTTTAACGAGGTCTGAAAAATTTAAAACTCATCTGGGAAAACCTACTGACATTCCTTACCATGATTCAACGTAAAGATGGATACTTTAAGGTTATAAGAGTCGTGAAATAGAGTTTCCAACTTATGAAGGCAAAAATAATACTAAGTCTGAATACTTAGCTAGAATTTTCTAATTCTGGGACCCCTTAGAAAGTTTAAAAGACTGAGTTGACCTTAGAATTTTGTGAGGTCTTATAGATACCCATATTGAACTATTATAATTGGGGTCCAAAATTACATAAAAATCTCATAGGGGTCCATTTATGGAATTGCACTTTCAAAACCAACACAACATTTCCCTATGCTCAACAAATATTTACCATTAAAAAAATTGGTGAATTCATAGCTCTAATGATTCTACAATCAAGACACCAAGATTCTAGGGATTTTAGAAAAAGATGAAAGATTCTATCAAGAAATTAATGGAAGCTTACCACAAATTCAAAGAACAAATGTGT
This sequence comes from Capsicum annuum, assembly GCF_002878395.1. Lineage (NCBI taxonomy): Eukaryota > Viridiplantae > Streptophyta > Magnoliopsida > Solanales > Solanaceae > Capsicum > Capsicum annuum. Next base: position 34,468,325 of record NC_061120.1, on the reverse strand, counting down.
AAATTAAATTCACCCAAGCTCTAAAATCACCCAAAAAAATTCTCTCAAGTTCTCCCACTTTTAGGTTTAAATATTCTAGAGAATGGATGAAAAATGGTGAAAATTGGGCTAAGTGGGGGTATTTATACCCTTTCTAAGCCTGCAGGTGTCACTTAAGTAGACACTAGGTCACTTAAGCAACCAAGTGTTATTTAGGCGATACTATTTGACTCGGCATCTTTTCATAAGCGCCCCTGGTATGTCTTAAGCAGCGCCTCGCTTACATAATCTAATAGGCTAAGTCAGGTCGCTTACGCGACCAGCTAGTCACTGATGTTTCGTATCTTGATGGAATATTTTAGGCCTTTTTATTAGTATAATTGTGTGTTTTCAAGCAATTATTATTGCATTTAACTATAATACCCCAAAGTTTCCTAACTAATTTTGTCCCAAAAATATCAAGTATTATATTCTAAATTGAATAACGTTTATTCCATGAGGAATTTTCAATATTTTCACTTTTAGTTGTGTGGGAAATTCAATAAGATTTCCATCGATATAAGATTCGCCTAAATCCAATAACCGGGTAAGAAACTACGACTATTTTAACTTCCCATCGTAAAACAGCGCCACATAAGTCAGTGGCGCGTCGCGCCCCATGAGAAAATGGAAATTGTCAAATCCCAATAGGGGTCCGCGATAGTGGCACATTGCACCAAACTTCTAGGTTGCAAATGAAGTGGCAACATGATGGCTCCGCATCGCGCCATCCTCAAATTCTCAGTCGTCAAATTCCAGTGACATGACGCGATAGCGCCACGTCGCACCAGGGGTCCAATTCAGGAAAATTTCACTAAAATTAAAAGGCACATTTAGGGTTAAAAGGATCAATTTCTCACCCCTATTTAAGCCCTTTAACATGAGATTCAGCTATTTGGAACCCAAAATAAACTAGTTTCTCTCAATTTTCTCTTAGGAAAAAGCTAGGGTTTCAATTGGGGATTCAATTTCAAGAAATTCTCTCCATCAATCTTTTCTAAATCAAGAACTAAGGTATGTCATGCATTGATTCATGGGTCCCTTTCACCCATGAAGCTCAAGAATCTCTTTTCAAAATCCATGATTTAGGTATTTATGAATATTCATAGTTTAAATTGAATTGCAATTCATGTTCATGATGTTGTGTGGTGTTGATTCATGTTTTAAAATACATATTTCAGTGATTGACCCTAGTGTATGAAGAATTTCTTAAAACCATGAGAAACCCCTTTCAAATTACACGTTGATTGATGTATCCATGATTATTAGATGTGTTGATGATGGAACAACGAAAACATACTACCCAAGTGTTTGATTAAATGCCTATGCAAAAAAATAGTTCCATACTAGTATGATAATATGAAATCCCCATTAATGTACAAGTTATGTATGTCAAGTGTTTGATGAAATTTCTTAGCCAATCGATTATGCATTGTTGATGTTGGTCCTATACTAAAAAAAGTCATGTTTTGTCAGTTTCCTACTATCGTGTCCTGGGGTACTTGTACTCGAAAAATATAGTTGTATACCTAGAGTCCGTGTCATGTTTTCATGATATCCTCAGTCAAGCCATGATCCATAGAACTCAGTCAGTCATGTGACTCAGGAAATCTCAGTAATTTAGTAATCTCAGTACTATTTTGTCAGTCAACAACAACTCAGTTAATTCAGTCCAATTCAGTTCAGTAATCCATGATCAATGTCTATTCAGATGGGAGCAAGAATGTAACGACCCGAAATCGTCTCTCGGGATGTCACACGGTGCTTAAGGCTACGAGTATCCCCAAGCTAACCCTTTGAGCCTGCTCCTACTAATAACACTTATTTCAAGATAAAATAATTCAAACACTAGCATAGTCATATCATATGAAAGGAACTATGGAGAAAATACTCCGTCCAAATAACCACAATACTAGAAACCTCAACACGACCACCATCTGATAACTAGTCTGACAAAACCTCTACTAATCCATGAGCTAGAGAGCCATTGAGATAGGTCCCCAACTGACTCAAAATGAACTAAAAGTAATAACATAGTCTCTCAAATGCTGAAATGTCTGACGATAGGTCCTCAAACCATGAGGACTCACCACTGTAGGGATGTAGACAGAGGTACTCGGAAGTCACTAACGAGGCTAGGACTAAGAACCTGAACCTACATTATAAAACAATGTAGCACATAGACATATATATGGAACAACACTTGGGAATGTACTGAGTATGTGGGGGTGCATGCATTTATATTAAACAACAGCAATACTCTTTAATCAAATCATGCATGCAATAAGTAATGACTCACATGGCTTGAATACGTATAAAATGTAAAGCTCATAAATCATGTAGAATGGAGAATGTAACATAAATCTCGTGAGTCATTATACTTTCCACTTTGAAATTTGTACTCTTCTCTTATTCTCATTGCTCAAGGCAAAAGGAAACTTTAAGCAATTCTTTCAACTCATGCATATGTCTCATGGAGAGTAAAACTTCTCCAATGCTCAAGAACTGATAACTCTTTTGAACTTAAATACTTGGAATTCGAAATCATATAACTTTGGAACATACTTAAAGGAATTTTATTCATGTTAGGAAAATATCTCATTTCAAGCTTTAGGGAAAAATACTCATATCAAGGGAAAGTATTTTAGTTTTAAAGGAAAATATCTTATCTCAATGGAAAATACTCTAGTTTATGGAATTTCTCTTAACCGACATAAACCATGCAATCTACATGGAGTCCAAGTTTTGTCCTATTAAGGAAGATACCTCACATTAGGGAAAGGCATCATACTCTTGCCAGGAAGTATAACCTAGGTCCAGTGATCACTAAACAAACTCGGCCTCAAACCCAATATCAACTCGGCCTTAGGCCCAATGATAATCATAAACTCAGCCTCAAACCCAACCTACGGTGGCACGTAGTTTTGGGGTAAGTAAACTCAGCCTTAAACCCAACCTACGGTGGCATGTAGTTTTGGGGTAAGAAACCATAGTAACTTACATGCTCAGTGCTAAATACAACTCCCTTTAGATTATCTGCGCTCATATCATAAAAATACACTTTAGAATAATCTCATGGTTCAATAAGAACCCAATAATTAAATCTGTAATCTCATGTAGTAGAGTGAATTTCAAAACTCAATGACCATTAGGTCACAACATTTCTCAATAATCTCATAATACTCAAATCATGGGTGCTTATAGCACAATAGTTCATAAAATCTCAAGTTTCAAGTAGGGCTTAATAACCCATAATTCAATCTCAAGTTAAAACTCATCAAAAGAATAATAGATATCATATAGATTCATACCTCATGTAGAAATCTGGAAGTTTCAGCAATTTATATCAAAATCTCAACATACTCATATACTAAAGGATTAAAATCATGGGGTATAGACCCAACTGCAATTTCTCAAGAAAACATGTAAAAATCATGCCATTAGACTCTAAATTCAAGGAAAACATTGAAAGCTTGCAACCAATACAAATGGGTGAAAAATCCTAATTCAATTTCATGTAAAATCTGATAAATTACAAATAATTGTAGTTTAAATAAGCCTTTGGGCACAAGGGTGAAAGGATTACCCTTGCTCAAAACCCCACATACCTTAGATTATGAAATTGGATGAACAAGCTTTCTCTAAACTCTTCTTATTATTCTTGAGAGAGGGTTCTTGCAAACTTTGAATTGAGGGAACTCAAATATCAACTCAATTTGTAGAATCCATGGTGAGTTCTTAGAATTCTTAGAGAAGGGTTTTAGATTTGCTCTTGAGGGAGAAACTCTAGACTTTGGATGTTTTAGGAGATAATGAGGCTATTAAGTTAGTTTGGAATATATATTTGGTTGATAAAAGGGTGGAAAATACCAAAAAGGCCTTTTAAAAAATGAGCTAAAAATATTGAACGGGGTCTGCGACGGTTAGAGCAACTGTCTATCGCAAGTCTGACGGTTTGTAGGGTTGTACATCACATGATTATCAGAAAAGAGACATACTACCACGATGTGATGGTTGTATCGATGGTACTTTGCAGGTCCAAAGGTCCGTCGGATCATCCATCACTCGATGGCCAAGATGAGACCACACTGCCATAGTGGTGACGGTCTCAGCGATGGTCCATCGCAGCTTTGACGGTCCATCGTCCTGGCCGTTGCACTTGGGCTAGGAAAGGGAGTTTATACCTTGTTCATAATGGTCTGAGCAATGGTCCATCATAGACTCGAGGTTCGTTGGATTGTCCGTCACACCTGGGTGGTTCCTACTACTCTCAGTAAAATGGCCATAACTTCTTACCCCCGATGCCAGATTTGGACGAAATAGGTATCATTGGAAAGCTAATTTAATTCTCTACATGAAAAAAAGTCAAATTTAATAAAATTCTATATTTTTAAATACCAATCATTTAGGAAGTCTCTTCTCAATCTTTTAGGTTAGGAATTATACTTCACTTGACACACTCTAAGGCCCAGACTACGAGGGAACTTTGTGGGGTCTTATAAGGAATTAGTACCGAGTAAACCAAAGGATGGGAACACATATTTTCAAATGAAAGTGTTATTTTTAGAAGTCATTCTTGCATTCCAGAACTATGTAGCCATCATAGGTTGAGACATCAACACTGTCAGATAAGGGTTGATGAGGTGTGCAAGAACTGTCATATGAAGGCCCCAACATTCTCTTTTAGGGACACTATCATATGAAGGTCACTCATAGCTTGTCCTTACCAGTGGTGTGGGATTTTGACACCCTTCTAATTGGGGTTACAGATTGGACCCTAACTTAGCCATAATGACGTATTAGGGGCATGTCAGTTAGATAACTACTTCCCACAGTTTTAGTTACAGAATTAGGACTTTCAGATACAACAATTTAGTATCAGTAATGGAACTTAGATAGTTCTTTAGAATTTAGGACTGTTAGCTACTGTCAACTCAGAACAGTACGAAACTCATGTAGTTCCATTAGATTCAGGATTGTCAAATACAGTCACTCATGTTATCAGTTTTATCAGTCATCAAAATTTAGTTATCAATCATGTTAGTTATTAGTAAATTCAAGTTATCACAACCTCAGATATAGTTACTACGTATTCATACATGTATTCTCATATTCATAATAGTTAGCTACCCAGTATTGTTCATGCATATAAACCTCATGCATTCAGCTTACCTTCCATGCGTACCAGTATATTCAAAGTACTAACCCATTTTCATTATGGTGTATTATATCATAGGTTCATAAGCACGAGCTCCAGAGCATCAGTAGCATTCCAGTATCAGCAGTCAAAGTTAGTAGTAAGTCCTTATCTCTTGAGAACAATATCATTTATTTATTATCTCATTAATTATTTTATTAGTTGGAGTTAGTTGGGGACATATCCCATCAACTCCTCATTCAGAAAGTTAAGTCAGTTAGAGGCTTTCCAGACTATCATGTTCAGACTATCATGTTATTTCAATTTTGTTTAGGGTATTTCATACCCTATTCAGATGTTAAATCTTTATCAGTTATGCTATAGTCTTGAACCTTATGGCCTTTCAGTTCATGTTTCCATATTATACAATATATCATGCAGTATACAGGTATAGATATCAGTCATGGGTTAGCTTGTGGTCCTTTGGGGTCATGAGCACTGTGTAGCATTTCGGGTACCAAATTCAGGGCATTACATTAACATGGTATTTTATTGTTTTTAGGATAAGAACTGAGAATGAAGAATGACATGGACAATCAAAGAAAGATAAAGGAAAGTGAGAAGCGACAATTTATGCGATGGACCATTGATCTTTTAACAAACCATAGGTATAAACCATCGGCCAAAAGCAGAAGTCAAAGACTCTAGACATCCCATGATGGAACAAGCAATTGAATATTGGCTATGCAACGAACTGTTGGTCTGAACCGTCGCCAAGATACAGAACGCACAATCACAGGAAGTCCTGCGATGGGCCATCGACCTTGTGATGGACCATCGATCTAATCAGTGCCCAGAAGTAGAGAATGGAATCACTGGAGACCCAGCAAAGTTGCATTCGATGGGCCGTCAAACCTGCGATGAACCGTTGCTTGACCCATCGACCATAAATTAGAAAATCTGTGTTTGAATTTTAAAACCTCAGTTCTTGATCATATAAATACCAAGTATTAGGGTTTAGTCCATATCTTTTGTCATTAGTTTCATACTTTATCCTTTATTGAGAGTTGTGTAACATTTTTCATTGAGATTTGAATTGAGAGATTGAGATCTGACTATTAGTTTTTATATTTTCCACTGAAGATTGAGAAGGGGAATATTGTGTATTTTGTAAGTGCCCTCTTAAAGCAATTTATTTATGAACAACAGTGTATCTTTGATTTCTTAAATGGTGATGAGTAGCTAAAATCCCATAGCTAGGGTTATGGGAGCCTTGACAAAGATAACTATTTTGGGGTTTTGAATTAGTTTGATTAACATCTATTGAAATTGCATGAATCTTTCTTCATTATAATGACATCTCTTGGTTGCAAACTTGAAAAGTGATCCCATGAAATCCGTCTGTCTAATAAAAAAGTGGATGTTGGGAAAAAAAGTGATTCACATGAACTCCATAGGTTTACCCTTTAGGTTCACGGGTTGATGCATTAACAGGATCAACCATCATAAAAGTGTTATTGAATAATGCATAAATCTTTTGAGTTTGAGAGAATTAAAGGGTGAAATACTCATTAGGTTGAGAAATACTTGGGTAATTCTTAGAATTCAATAATTCTTGCAGTTGAATACATAAGTTAAAATTCAAACATAAACTCACAACTCTAATTGTTCAAACATCTTGGTGAGCATAACCCTAGTTAATCTATACTCATTGAAATTACATCTACATTAACTCTCAGTAGCTGGACTTTTGTATGACACAAATATGAAAGAACACTGTTAACATTTCAAAAACCCTTTTATTTTGGAACCTTAGATCAACAGTCTAATAATAGTCACAATACTTAGTAAACACGGTATTCCCTGTGGGATTCAACACCCAACCCAGTTGGGTTCTATATTTGACAGCGACCGTTTACTCTTTCATAAGACAGTTGTAATTTGGGCGTATCATTCACGTACTCAATGCACCAGCACTAGTTGAGACTTGGAATTTTTCCAAGTCTCTGCCAACCCCTTAAAATTTATCCAAAATCTTACATATGAAAACAAACTATGCTACCCTATCAAATTTGATGTTCCAAACTCAATGGTGCAGTCAAAATATCTATTGGAGGTAATTTTGACAAAAATGTGGGTCCCACAATATAATAACCCTTCAGGTCATTTTTTGTCTTTCCACTTATTTCAACCATTAGATCTTTTCTTAGCTACCCCAAGTCAGTTGTGATTTACTAGAACTGACAGTTTGATTACCAGGTAATTTATTTGGTTTTTAGAGACAATTCCTTATTTTGAAGTCTTTATTGGTTCAAATTGGCTATCGAGTAAAAACATTGGTCAAAAAACCTTATATGCCAATTCTAACTATCCCAACAACTCTGGAATTTAAATTTTAGGCTAGGTGGACTCTTGGTTTGGGTCACAAGGCACTCAAGCTTATTTTAAGCTAATGGTTTGAAATTAAGAAAATGGAAGCTAGTGTGTGACCCACTTTTCATCAAAACAACATCGAATGGAAATTTTAACCACGCGATTGAGTCTGTAATATATAATTTGATAGGTTATCATAGTTCATTTATGCATATGGGATTTTAGATGAATCTCGAGGGTTGGAGGAGACTTATAAATTTCCAAGTCTCAGCTGGTGCTAGTGCACTTGTGATTTGCGAATCTAGGATCATGTTTATGATCTTGTAGAGCCAGGAAGTGTCGCAGTAGCGATATTTGAGTCAAAAAAGTAACTCACCTGGGCAGACGCATAAGTATTATTATTGAAATACATAGTTTATGATAGCGAATTCTATCCCTATAGTGGAGTATCGTGAATAGCGATCAACAAACCATGAAAGTGACTCCCGTGTACCTGGGATGGGTATAAATACTTATTTTCTGCATGTTTTTTCCATTTTCTCTTCCATTCTCAAGAGACAAAAACCCTAAGGAGTGGGAAAATTTGGAGATATCCTTTAGGATTGATTTGGGAGCTTAGATAATAATTATTTATGCGATTTTCCTTCGAATTTGTGGTAAGATTCCTTCAATTCTATGGTTGATTCTCCATTTTCTTCTCTAAATACCTAAACCTTGGGTGAACCCTCGAATTTGGAGTTGCCATATTTCCTTCTATTTATCTTTGCCTAGTCTTTAGTTACCCGATAGGATTGTATTAACTATTTTAGAACTTGAGTTATAGTTATAGTAGCTCTTATTCTGGCTCTACCAGGTCATGGGTTAGTTATTTGTATGGTTGATTACCTCTTGTCTATTTCTATTGACTTGCTTATTTACTAGTTGCAATTGTTCACTTTCGCCTTTGTTAGGAATTTTCCACCAAATTAGCCCATTGTATTTAGCTCTGGGCTATGGTTTGGCTTACCTACTAGTGGGACAGAGTAGGTGACATTATGACTTGTAAATCAGGTCGTGACAAATTTGTATCAGAACTATGTTTCATTGGTATTTTTGGTACTAGAGAAAATATTTGGTTGAGTCTTACGGATCGAAATAATGATGTCCTTTTCTTTTCTTTGAGAGGCTATAGGACATTCTTAGGAGTTCTTCACTTCTTTCACTCATTTTTGTGTTAAGTATTTGAGTTAGATTCTAAAGCATTCCTTTGGGTTCTATCTTTTACAGATGGCTAGGATGCGTGTTACTGCTAGATGAGATGAGGGTCTTGAGACAAAGCCTAAGTATTCTATTTCTATTTATGGATGATCTAGACGTAGTGGATAGCCATAAGATGTGTCCCCCAACTAAGGGCTAGGATAAGGGGCCTCCACCCGACCTTATTCCTGCTCCTAAGCTAGACATTCTTTCTCCCCAGATAGAAGTGGGCCAGGGACCAGCCCAAGCTCCACTAGGATTTATTTCTTCTTTAGTGCTCAGGTATGCTTTAGTTTAGCTTTTGGGGTTGGTTATTTGTACACCATCTGCTAATGCACAGTTTATGGATCGGAGTTTTACTAAGGTGGGGGTGCAACTTATAGTTGCAGCTTCAAGAGTTGAGGTTCCTCGTATGCCATTTGTTACTCAGCCAGTGGCTACCTAGTTTGTTATATCTATCGAGCAGGAGTAGATGTTGGATAGATTCTTAAGATTGGCTCCACCAAGGTTTTCAGGAACACAAAGAAATGATGCAAATAAGTTTCTGATTTCTTATGAGTATAGGCTCCAAAATTTGCGCCTAGTTGAGACTCGTGGTGTAGATTACACTACTTTTCATTTGGACTTGGCAGTGCGACATTTATGGAAAAGTTATCTTGATTCCACGATAGTTGGATCTTCTCCCTTGACATGGGCTCAATTTTCTGAGTTCTTTATAGAAAAATAAATGCCTCGTAGTCTTAGGGATCATTTAAGGGATTAATTCTCAAGATTGCAGTAGGACTCTATGATGGTTATAGAGTACGAGGATTATTTTCATGAGTTGGATGGGCATGCTCTTTCTATTTTGACTACTCAGTATGAGAGGGTTTGCTTCTTTGTTCGAGGATTAAAACAGCCTCTTTGCATGTCTACCCATAGTTTAGTTACTATAGATAGGTATTTGGATATGTTTTTTGATCATGCTCAAGTGATGGAGGAGATGCATCATAAGTACCAAGGGGCAGTGATAAAAGGCCTAGATATCAAGGCAGTTTTAGTGGGAGCCATAGTATCTCCCAATTTAAAGATAACAGTTCTTAGGGTAGATACCTTCTATATTAGTTGTATCAGCCTCAAAGTCATCCTAGTAAACCCATTCATGCAGTGCTCCAGATTTCTACGGAGGTCAGTCATGTGTTTGTGATCACCCTGGTCAGGGTAGTGGCCATTCTTTAAGGAACTCTTCTTCTGGCTATTCTAGTTGAAGTGGCTATTTTAGGTTAGTTGCATCTTCTGGTTCTGGATTAGCTCTGAGAGCATGCTATAGTTGTTGATCTTTTGGATATTATTCCCACGACTACCCTAGTTATGGGACATTTGTTGCTTCAGCTCAAAGTGTTCCCCCTATTATAGTAGTTCATCACCTAACTAAAGGTGATATGCATGGTCGTAGTGGTGGTCCTCAGGGTTTTTATGGATGTTCTCAGCAAGGAAGGATAGGATGTTAATTAGCAGCCCAACTTGGTGGCGGGCAAGGTCAGTTGTATGAAGCACCTGCTAGGCCCGAGGCTGAGTCTTTGGATGCTATTATTATAGGTACAATTTAGGTGTGTCGCCAGATGGCCTTCTCTTTATTTGACCTGATATCCACTTATTCTTATGTGTCTTCTTCTTTTTCTCCATGGTTAGAGTTATCTTGGGATTTGTTATCTATGCCATTATGTGTGTCTACTCCTGTGGGTAATTCTTTAGTAGTGGATTAGGATTTCCAATCATGTGTTATGACTGTTAGAGATATTGATACTCATGTTGATCTTATTATATTGAAATTGTGGATTTTGATATGATTCTAGGAATTGACTGGTTATCCCAATATCATGCGGTCAAGGATTATTTTGCCAAGATCATTACCATAGCCATGCCCAACATACTAGTGACGCCCAAGCTACACCTCCACTCTAAAGATTATGTGGTTGCTGCCAAATAATAACCCAACAAAGGTTGGGGTCGAATCCTAAGGGTATACGTGGAATCGTGGATCTCACTTATTGTAATCAGTGGCAAAAACTGGAAAAGTAAATGATGGGTCTTGATTTGCAGTATCGAACAAGTGGAAAATATCAACTTTGGTTGTAATCAGTCATAAGTGAACATTAGGATTGTGTTCCCTCTGTCTTCTCAACTCTGTAGGCTTATCGTACTTTATTGAACTAACTTGATATCTTGTATGCAAAATCAATAAGCTATGTACCATCAATAGTCTTTTGGATGAGCTGACAAATTTCACCCTTTACTTTTTGAGTCTCAGAACGTCGCCTTACTAACCCTTACCTTTATCCCAGTTAACTATTAACTTTTGAGCCTCTAGTTATTAGATGAAAAATAACCATCTTACTTAGATATACCTAGTAACATAGATCGACAGCTAAACTTCAAATGACTGTTGTCATTATTTTTTCCTAGTCACTACTTCTCTTTTAGAGTGAATATCAATAATCTAGGTGGGATCCTGACGTTTGCAAGCACTAAGATAACTATTAAAATAAATATAATACAATGCATGCATGGGTATCGGTTTAGAACGACAATAGAACTTTCCCTACTTCACCAATCCTCAGAGTTTCCACAACCCTAGCTAAGGGTTTTAGCCATTCATTCTTGTGAAGTAATATACAACTTTCATCATTGAAAGTTTAAGATGAAATCACAATAATCACAAGTAAAAACACAAAACTGTAACTGAATTAATCAACTGAAATCAATACAAGAGAATTTCAAGACCAAACTCAAATTTTAAAATCTAAGTATGTTTGTAACTATCAAGAGTGCGTACTTATACCAAAAACACATAAAGGGTATTTATATTACAAGAGGAAACCCTAAAACAAAAGTCCCGACATAGGAGAAAAAAGTGTCGGTGGACACATGGGGTGTCCACATGTAGCCTGGCCTTATGCATGTAGCACCTACGGCCTGAGGCTGGGCGCATGTGGCAACTGCATATGCTCTAATACAAAAATTCTACAACTCTGCTCTTGGGAATTTGGACTTCTAACACATGCTTTGCCTACATGGGGTTCACATATGCTACATGTGGTCCATATGTTGACATAAGTAGGTGTCAGAAGTCTTGTTTCAACTCTTGTTTAATTCCAGCACATGCTTTGGTCACGAACAATCTAGAAAGTGTCACATACATCAAAAATTGATCAAATAAGTAGCTAAAAACACCATTTTTCTTCTTTTTCATGAATATAGCATTCAAAATCTAATTTTCTGCAAAATATGCCCAAAACGCATCATATCTAACAAAACAACCAAAGAAACTTGCATACTTTCATAGTTTTAAGTGTTGAAAGTGCTATATTTCAATAGCACATTAACACCCTCAACTTAGAACGTTTGCATATCTTCCGACAACAAAACACAAAAAAATAACACAAAATAAAACACGATGCTTAACTAGGATATTCTAAGCTATTCAAGGCAGTCAATCAACAATATAAACTCAAATCACAACACCCCATCCTATCTTAATTTTTCAAAACTATGTATAAATATGAAGTACAATAATGTGACATAATAGGATCAAGGTATGACATCACATTAGCAATAGAAAAATATGCATATATATAAGTTACACTACCCAAACATGTAAACAGCTAGCAATATGACTTGTTTTCCCTCACACCAAAGATGTCTCGGTCACTCATATGAAATAATGCAAGTCAATGCAGGAACAGTCAAGAGATACTTACATTCAGAAGACAAGTTCCAACCCATGTGTGTCAAATACCATAAGCTTTCCCTTATTTTCTATACCTTAGCATTCAGATAGTCAAGTTAGGATCACTATAGGACTTTTCTAGGCTTGTAATGTAGGTTCGGGGGATTGGTACGGTACATGTGGACAGGTTAAGTGACTAAGCCTCCTTGGCACTACACTAACTTTGGGGTCCCACCCATTAGCAAATATTTTTCACATTATTTCCAACATAATTTCTCCATTTTTATTATTTATTGCACATTCAAGTTTGGTGTGGTCTTTTATTCCTTCTTTTTCACTTTTTTCAATTTTTCTTTTCTTTTTTTCTTTTTTCCACCACACCAAGCCCTACTAACTTTTTCTCTTATTTTACCCTTCTATATACCCACTTTATATCACACACCTCTTTGATAGCCACCCTCAACTTAGGAAATTTTCCTGAGTTGAGATGCATAATGTCCAAGGAGGACCAAGACCAAAATAGGTTATTGCAATACAAATGGGAAGGTGAATAATGAAACAAGAAAAAATAGGTTATAAGGATCAAAATAGGGAACAGGGGATACTATTTCACATATGGAAGGTCATTTAGTCTGAAAGTGGATTAAAAAAAAAACAACCTATGATTCTTTCCTAACCGACTATCCTTTAACCTAGGAAAGACTAACCGGACAAGTTTTAAATTCAACATAAAAAGGGAACTAAGTAGTATCTCACACACACATAGCACATGGTCAATATTACAAGCAACTATTTATTCGGTTCATGCAACTGTTAGCAAGTGATTATCATGTCCCCAATCCTAATGTAATACCAAGTCCACAATATTCATACATATGTACATTTACACAGTTTTAGATGGGCATTATTTTTTTCTCAAAAACTAATCAAAAAATATGAATACTGCCCTAAATACTAAAAAATCTCCTAGTTACACAAAAATACAACACAATAAGAAATCAAACACAATACGAAACAAATTAACCTAGACATGCCGATTCTATAATTATACTGTGGCCAACGTGAAAAGAAGCGCGATAATAAAAATCCACAGCAGCTATGTATACCCCACCCCTAACTAAAATTTGTGCACTATCCCTAACATAAAACAAAGGAAATGAGAACATACCTAGAATACACTATACGTTTATGTCATGAGCTTACCCAAATGAGGGTATATCTACTGGTGGAGGCCATAGTGGTGGTAGTGCACTACGAGAAGTTGCACCTACATCTAGATTGGTACGTCGCTTCCTATCAACAAATGTAATTTCTATTGAATCATGGGTGTCCCTTTTCAAGACTTGCTCATATGGCATGTCTGGATTCTGCAGATCCCCTCTCAGCCTTTCTTTGTCGCAACTACGGGGAATGTCTCATATCATTTTTTATAAATAAATAAAAGTATCTGAGACTACACATAGGTCATATCTAAACCACTATGGGTATAACTGGAAGAGTGGGTATTATATGGCTCTCTATGAGAGAGCGTACTTCTGCTCGCATAGTGTCCACTTCCTCACTAATATGACCTAGGTCCATTGTATTAATCACTACAAACCAAGATATAAAACATCTCTCAAAATCATTAATATGTGCTTAAAAATTATCTCATATTTTTCAAAATACAACTCGATGCACAAACTGCAGTCTAGCCTCAGTCATCTCTAGTGTAGTCCACACACATGGCTGGATCTACTCATATAATGTCTCACCCTGGTTTCAACAATCAGTATTTGAGTAGCCTTCACCTCTATTTTCTCCTCAACATCTGGTATATCTAGAACACTGGCCTCTGTAAGAACATTCCCCTCAATAGTGTCTATCACAGACACCACTCGCATATTGTTGGTTGTTGCACTATCATGCATATTTTAAAAACTATTTGCACATCATTCAGTTTGAATGTGATCTCCTTTACATCCATATCAATCAACAATCGACCAGTGGATAAAAAAGGTCTACCCAAGAAAATAGAAGCTTGGGCATCCACTTCACAGTTTGAAATCATGAAATCTACCGTATAAGTAAATGATGCCACCCTTACTTCTACATCACACAAAATATCCACTAACTTATATATAGATGAATCATCCATCAATGGACTTGTATATGTAGTCTTGAGTTTTCCGAACCCCCATACATTTTGTATCACTAACGGCATTATATTTATTCCTGCTCCCGAATAACGTAGAGCCCGATCAATATAAAAAGGGCCAATGGAACATAGGATGGTGAATGCATCTAGGTCCCCTTTCTTTTCTACTGATGGTGCATGAGAAATCATGCTAAAATACTTCACTTTATCTTTGTACTCATCTGCAATCTAGTCATCACCATAATCACTCTCAAAATTAGCATCATTGTAGACCACCTTCTCAAACTCAACTTTAGGTGGATCATCAGCAATAATATTCTCTCTCTTCAACTCATTAGTAGCAAAAAATGCTTGTTAGGTGGGGATCCACTCCTATTGTTAATGTCCAGATCATGAAAAAGTCTTAGAGGATAATGCATAGTGTCACTAGAAAGGGCACCTGACTGCCTTTGGGAAAAAGTGACAGAGATTTATTGATACAACTATTCCAACTACTTGATAGCAATTTCATGTGACTCAACCTTTTATGCCAATCCTTAAATTTTAGCCTTGAGTTTTTTAAGGCAAGTTTCTTGGCTCTCTTTACCCTTCATTCCCTTAGTCAATATTTCTTCTATATTTTATTTTGCATCTCGTCTTCCAGGTGGAATGTATTTTTCTTTAATATTATAATAATTTTGACCTTGATTTTATTTCCCTTAGGCTTGAAAACCCGCCAACTGACGATCCAAATACTTTGCCTCCTTCGCTAACTCAGACTCATGAACCCTAGAGGTTGTACCCTATGCCCCTACTATATTAGCCTTAGCATAATTTATTATTATGAATTATTTGGCCGACTCACCAATATCAGTCCTTAATAGTGAAAACTCTTAAGCTACAATATCCTCAGTTACTCTCCACTTACCAAAAGCCCCAATAGCATAAATATTAGAACCTCTCTCAACCTCCTGAGTTTGCCACCCTCAGTTAGTTGATAAGATCTGATTCATAATACTTGAATCTATCTCCCATCATAATCTCATAAAGGCTCCTCTGGAGATAACGTCTTTTATAGCTCTAGAACTAATAGCTAGGTCTTTATAGAATATCTGCAACAAGTTTATCCCTAAAATCTGGTGGTTGGGAACATTCTAAGCTTTTTCTTGAACCTGAACCATGCCTCGTACATGGATTCTAATTTGAGTTGCCTGAAATTATAAATCTCGGCCTTCAGCTGCAACACTCTAGATGGAGGAAAGAACCTATTCAAGATTTATCTGGGTAACTTGTTCCATATAGTAATAGATCCTCTTGGAAGTTCCCCCATCCATAAAGATTTTTCTCTAATAATTAAGATGGAGAACAACCTCAATATAAGTGCCTCTTGATCTACCCTAGGTATGGTATATGAAGTGCGGATCCCCATAAAATTTTCCAGATGTATGTTTGCATCGTCTATAGGAAACCCCATAATCAATGTGAATTATGGAAATATTATCTACCATGCTTTTTTTTATGTTTATTTACTTTAGCTCGTGTGGGGATTGTTCTTTACTTTATCCCTTGTGGATCTTGCACTTTTACTTTATCCCTTGTATGGCTCACTCTCTATTATTGTAATTGATTTAGATATTATGATAATATAATGATACCCAGCAAGGACGGAGGATATTGTGATGATACTCGGCAAGGTCAGAGGGTATTATGATGATATAATGATACCCGACAAGGACAGAGGATATTATAATGATATGATAATACCCAGCAAAGCCGGAGGATATTATGATGATGAGATAATACCGAACAAGGCTAAAGAATATTGTGATGATGCATTGATACCCAAAAAGGCTGGAGGATAATTATCACATCCTTCTTAACATCTGGTATATCTGGAACACTGGCCTTTATAACAACATACTTTTCAATAGTGTCTATCATAGACACACTAACTTATTATTTGGTTGTTGCACTATCATGCACCTATTAAAAACTATTTGCTCATCATTTAGTTTAAAGGTAATATCCTCTAAGTCCATATAAATCAACACCCGACTAGTGGATAAGAAAGGTCTACCAAATAAAATAGAAGCTTGGACATCCACTTCACAGTCTAAAATCATAAAATGTGTCGGATAGGTAAATGGTGCCACCCCAACTTCTATGTCATGCAAAATAGCCACTAACTCCTTTACAGATGAATCATCCATCAACAACTTTGCATATATAGGCTTGAGTTCTCCTAACCCCAACACCTTGTATATCACTAATGGCATTATTTTATTCCAGCTCCCAAATCAAATAGAGCCTGATTAATATCAAAAGGGCCAATAGAATATAGGTAGGTGACTACATATAGGACCCCTTTCTTTTCTATGGATGGTGCATGAGAAATCATGCTAAAATATTGTACTTTATCTTTGGACTCGTATGTAATCTAGTCATCACCGTAATTATTCTCAAAATCATCATCATTGTAGGCCATTTTCTTAAACTCAGCTTTATGTGGCTCATCAAAAATAATATTCTCTCTTTTTAACTAATTAGTAGTTGGAAAAAATATTCATAGGGAGGGGAGCCACTCCTAGTGTTAATGGCTAGATAATAAACAAGTGTTGGAAGATTATGGATAGTGTCACTAGGAAGGGCACCTAACTGTCTTTGGGCCAAAGTGATAGATATTTTCCCATACTGCTACCCCAACTGCTTGATAGGAGTTGTATATGACTTAACCTTCTAGGTCAATCCTAAAATATCAACCTTGAGTTCTTTAAGGAAAGTTTCTTAGCTCTTTTGACCCTTTATCTGCTTGGTCAACATTTCTTCTATTCTTGATTCTACATCTCGTCTACCCGGTGGAATGTATTTTTCTTCATTATCATAATAGTTCTGTCCTTGATTTCCTTGCCCATGCGCTCAAAAACAAGCAAACTGATGATTTAAATACTTTGCCTCCTCCACTAACTCAGACTCATGAACCTAGAGGTTGTACCCTATTCCCCTACTGCATTAACCTTAGAAGAATTTATTATTTCAAATTATTTGGATAAATCACCAATATCAGTCCTTAATAGTGAAATCTCCTGAGCTATAGCATCCTTAATTACTCTCCGCTCACCAGAAGCTCCAATGGTATGATGTCAGAACCTCTCTCAACACCTCAACTTTTTTAACCTTGGTTAGTTAATGAGATTTGATGTATAGTACTCAAATTTATCTTCTATCATAATCTCATAAAGGCATCTTCAAAGATAGTGCCTTGAAACACCCTAGGTTTAGGACCCTTAGAAAATTTCCTATATTTCTAGTTTCTGGTCAAGGTACAAATAGGGGGTACAGGTTTTATGGTATGTACAGTTGGTGAGGTTGGTCGTATAATAACCAGTGATGGTTAGAGGGTTGGATTAGTTTCTTGAATGGGGATGACTTGGGGTAGTACGAGTTGTATGGTGCTTTGTGGGTCGTATGGTTGGGTTTTTCTTTACTTAATTTGAGACTTAGTAAATTAACTTGGATATGAGTACTAGTGGCTCACCATGGGTTGTGAGATAGGGTACAAGTAATATTGTCCCAGTCATATGTTGGAAAGTGTCTACTTCTCTTGGTTCTGTTATGGGCACGGGTTGAGGTACTAGTCGTATCCTTAGATACGAGTTGGCTTACATAGTCTTATGTTGACCAGTATAGAGGTATAAGAGAGGTCTAGGATACGAGTGGCGGGAACCACTTAAATTGGAGGGTATAATTAGTATGGTAAAGTCGTACCCACCTATAGGGATTTTATGCAGTTAAGTTGGGGGTAATCTAGATATTTTCCCTCTTAACCCATTATGACCCCATTACTTATATCACACTTAGGAGGTTATTTTCCATATTATTCTAATCTAAAACACTTAGAAATACTCTCTAATTCTCTCTAAGGCACTTGGGTAAATGAAGGCTAGGGTTTTATCTAGAGGAGCAATTTGGAGCTTGATTGTGTGACTTCTCTCCATCATATTCATAATCTAAGTTAAGATACTTCTCCTTCAATGTTATTTCCAACTAAAGGAATATTTTATATAATGTTTTCATGGCATGATTATTGTATGATTTTAGGGTTTTCAGATATATATTGGGGTTTTGGTATTAAATGCTTAGTTATGGTTTTCTCATATTTTAATTATGTATTTAAATGCTTTAATGGTGATTTGGACAATTGGTTGCATGGTAATGGTTAATTAGTAATTGGATTTGGTTTTGGAAACACTATGCCCTCAAAATGTTTGATAAATTACCTATGATAATGCTTTTACTATATTATTAGACTTGTAATGGAACTATTGCATGGTATGATTTGGTAATGGAACCCTAAATGGTATAAATGGTTTAAATGGCTTGGAATGGTTAAATAGTAAGGTTTGATAGCCATGGTTATGGTAAATCAAACTTCCTTGTGGGGTACATGGGATTTCCTAAAGCAAACCTAATAATGGAACACTTGTGGGGTACACTGAATTCCCCTAAGTTAACTTGATAATGTGATCCATGGGTATATGGTCATCCTTTTTGCATAAAAAGGTTGGCTAAGGACATCGCTTGCAAGCTATAATTGGTATAATGATACCACTTCTTATAGCCTTGGTTAATAATAATGGAATATTGATTTGATTGGTTGGAAATGGTTTTAATTGGGCTATATTGGCAGGGTGTGATAGCTAACCATGAAGGTGCAAGTGAAATAGACGGACACTATAAACTCATGTTTGTCAACATGAGTGGTTATTCATAGGGACCATATATGATACTATAAGGTACATGGGAATCTTCTAAATATATTGTACATATGTATCATGGAGAGATAAGGGTACTAAGAAATCCCCTAATCTTATGGTATATCTGGTTCATATGGCTACATGCATCTTGTTCAGAGGGCTACACTGGACCCATATAGCCCATGGGTAGTTCTAGGAGGTTAAGCTACACATACCTAGTTTACTAGTTTTAAAGGCATGCTAAGTCGGATCCCTTTCCCGATATGGTAATATATATATATGGTTTGTATGCATATGGTTGGTTTACGTAGTTTTACTTGATGTCATTATTTTATCCTTATCCTAAGTACTTGCCTGCGGTCACCTGATAACCTGTCTTCAAGCGGCTGAAGACCTACTCGATGTAGGGACCGTTCATTCTACTCTTCATTCTTAGCGCTCAAATTTAGGATCAACTACTGGATTCAAATGGTGAGCTTCCATATTCCATAAGGCCCCATTTCATGTTCATAGATGTTTTTCACACACTTTGGTTTATTTATGGATATTGGTTTTGGCTATAATTGGTGGCTTGTCCTAACTGAATATTGGTTTTCTTTTAGTTAGAGGCTTTTGTAGAACTACTATGGGTTGGTATGGGTGGGATTGGTAGTGGTGTTAACCTTAGTATTGGCATTGCCATTGGGGTTGATATCATTAGACTAAATTGCTCACTGTTCCATCCTTTTATATTATGTGATGGAACTTGGTTTGGTAATTATTATGGTTTTGGTTTATGGTTTGGTTTGGTAATTGGTTATTGGTATGGGTTTGGGTTTGGACGGTCGGACTCATTTGGGTAGGATACAACCTTAGACCTATCCTAGTGTCCAAAAATTGAATAAAATATTCTATCTTGTTATATGTTTAGCATTCATTTGACTCAGGATATATATGGGATGGTTGGGTTAGTATCAGGGTAGTCTCCGATCATGGTTGGAGTTGAGATGCCCATTACAATAATGCCTCGGGTTGGGTTATTTCTAGTTAGTATCAGATCCTTAGGTTCATTGTAAATTAGGAATCTACAAAGCCGGGTCAAGTAGAGTCTCTTTTAGAGGTGTGTAGTGCACCACACTCATAAAGGAGAGTCTTTAAGGAATTTAGAAATGTTTCACTTTCTTGGTATTCTATTTTCAAGCTTCAAGGTCTAAGGTTCCTTATAATCCTGGTTTGTTCACTTTTTAGATCATGCCTCCATGATCTGAGATGCAAGCTAACTATTCTGTCCTAAGTGGAGACAATATTGAAGGGACGCTACTATTCAGGGGATCTATACTTAGTCAAGGGGTCCAGTCCCTAATATTTATGGAGTTCCACCTATTGCAACTAGTCCTCTTCAGGGTGAGGTGACTAATGTAGAGTTTTGCCAGTTGATTCATATTATCACTCAGTTGGTTTCTGCTCAGGCTGAGTGGGATGCATTTGGTGTTCCATCTTATGAGGCCACAAAGGGTTGCCAGTTTATGAAGATAAATCCTCCTACTTTAACTTGTGTAAAGGTGGAGGAGGATCCTCAGGGTTTTCTAGATAAAATAGAGAAAATCTTTAGGGTGATATAGGCCACAAATATGGAAAGGGTGAATTTTCCTGCTTACCAGCTTAAGGATATAGCGTACCAATGGTACAGGGAGTGGGATAGGGTGAGAGGTGATACTTAGGAGTCAACTTTATGGGAGAATTTCTCTAATATTTTTCTAGACCTCTTCTTTTCTCAGGAGTTAAGGGAAGTAAAAGTGAAGAAATTTGTTAATCTGAAGTAGGGGAATATGTCGGTCAAGGAATATGCCTTAAAGTTTCATCAGTTGTCAAGGTATGCTCAAGATATGATGTTTGATATAAGGGCCAAGATGAGGAAGTTTTCCTCAGGGTTGTCTGGAGAGTTGATCCTTGAGAGCAAAACTGCATTGCGGATCAAGAATATGGATATTTCTAGATTGATTGTTCATCTGCAGCAAATAGAGGAAGAAAAGAGAAAGTAGGCTGAGTTTAGGGAAAGGCGGGGTAAGAAGGTCAGGTCATCTGAACAAGGTGGTGCTTAATATCAAGGCAGTCGAGATGGAGGTAAGTCACCAAAGAAATAATGGAAGAGTTCTAGTTCCTTTTTAGACCTAGTGCTCTTTACCCAAAATAGTTGGGTGATAGGCGTCAGCAGGGTGGCAATAAATTTTGGGCACAAGGTACCCAATAATAGGCAAGTGGGGATTAGTCGGCATCAATATGCCCTCCTTGTCGGTTCTGTGGTAGATTGCATAGGGTTTTATGTGATGAGGGGGGAACATGTGTTTCAAATATGATCAGCTAGGCCATATGCTTAGAAACTGTCTGATTGGTAAGGGTACTTCAGGAGCAAGTAAGGCTTCGATTGATTAATCTTTTTCCCTTACACCAAAGGGTCTTTCTTTTGCATCTATTTTTTCTTCTAGTACTGGTGCAGGTTAGAATATGTTATATACTCTTACTACTCAGCAGGAATTTAAGGCATTACCTGATGTCGTAATTGGTATGTTATAATTCTTTTCTCATGATGTGTATTTTTTGCTTGATTTAGGGTCCAATCTTTCTTATGTGACCCAATTTGTTGTTGTGTATTTAGGTTTTGATCTCGAGCTTATTTTGGATCTTTTTTCTATTTCTACCCTGGTAGGTGACTCTGTGATTGCTAAAAGAACCTATAGGAGGGGTGTGGTATCTGTTGGTTGTAGGCAAACTTTGGTGGATTTGTTTGAACTAGATATGGTGGATTTTAATATTATTCTGGGGATGTATTGGTTACACTATTGTTACACTTCCTAAGATTTTCAGACTCGTAAGGTTATCTTTAGGACCCCTGGTGAACTAGTTATTAAGTGGGAGGGTGGTTTCCTAGCTCCTAGGGGGAGGTTTATTTCTTATCATAGAGCTTAGAGGTTAATCTCTAAAGGATGTCTCCATAATCTAGTCTAGGTCAAAAATTCTAACTCCGAGGGTCCTTTATTTTATTTGGTTCCAGTGGTGAATGTGTTTCTGAGGTCTTTTTTAATGATTTTCCTAGTGTTCCCCCAGATAGGGATATTGAGTTTGGTAGTTATTTGGTTCCATACACTCGTCCAATATCTATTTCTCCTTATAGAATGGCTTCGGATGAGTTAAGGGAACTCAAGGAGCAACTTAAGGATCTTTTGCACAAGGGTTTCATCCGAACTAGTGTATCCCCGTGGGATGCAGTTTTATTCTTGCACAATAAGGATGGTTCCCTATGGATGTGGATTCACTATAGGAAATTGAATAAGGTAACGGTTAAGAACAAGTACCCTCTTTTGAGAATAGATGACTTGTTCGATCAGTTGCAAGGTGTCAAATTCTTTTCTAATATAGATCTTTGATCTGGGTATCATCATCTTAAGATTTTGGAAGAAGATATCCCTAAGATAGCTTTTCATACTAGATATGGGAACTTTAAGTTCCTAGTTATGTTATTCGGTTTGGCTAATGACCTAGCATTATTTATGGATTTGATTAATAGGGATTTCAGGCAGTTTCTGCATCTTTTTGTCATTGTGTTCATTAATGACATCTTGGTTTATTCTAAGAGTGAGATGGATCATGCTAATTACCTCTGTGTGGTATTGCAGACCTTAAAAGAGTAGCAATTTTATGTCAAGTACAATAAGTGTGAGTTCTTGTTGAGCATTGTGACTATTCTTAATCGTATTACTTTTAGTGATGGAATCATGGTGGATCCGCAAAAGGTGAATGTGGTTAAAAGGTGTTCTATACCCATGACTCCAACTGACATTCGAAGCTTCTTAGATTTGGTTGGGTATTATAGGTGGTTCGTGGAAGGTTTACCGATAATAGCTGCCTTATTGAATAACTTGACTTAGAAGAAGGCAAAGTTTTCTTGCTAGGATGTTTATGAGGGGAGTTTTGAGAAGCTGAAGGATAATCTCACCTTGGCCCTAATTTTGACATTGCCTGAAGTTAATTAGGGGTTTGTAGTTTATTTGGATGCATCCCAGGTAGGGCTTGGTTACATTTTTATGTAGCATGGGAAGGTGATTTCCTAAACTTTTAGGCAGTTGAAGGTACATGAGAAAAATTATCCTGCTCATGATTTGGAGCTTTTAGTGGTGGTTTTTTCTTCAAAATATGGAGGCATTGTTTATATGGAGTGCACATGGACATCTTTTCTGATCCTAAGAGTCTATAGTATGTGTTCACTCAGAAGGAGCTAAATCTTAGGCAGAGGAGATGGTAGGAGCTTCTCAAGGACTATGATATGATTCTTCACTACCATCCAAGTAAAGCTAACATAGTTGTTGATGCTCTTACCAAGTTCTCTATGTGGAGTTTTTCTAATGCGAACGAGGAGAAGCGGGAGCTGGTGAAAGATATTCACCCCTTAGCTTATCTTGTGGTTCATCTTCTAGACTCCGAGAATAGTGGTGTGATAGTTTAGGAAGTTGTTTGGATGTCTCTTGGTGCAGAGGTCAAGAAGAAGCAAATGTTAGATCCTATATTAATGAAAATTAAGGGTGATGTTGGTGGAAAAAGGGTGATAGTATTTGAGATCAGTGGTGATGGTACCTTGAGGTACCAAGGGCGATTATGTGTTCCTGATGTTGATGGTTTGCGACTAAGGGTTTTGGCTGAGGCATATGAATCGCTCTATGTTGTTCATCCTGGATAGACAAAAATATATCATAATCTCAAAGAAATATATTAGTGGAATGGTATGCAAAGGGATGTGGCTGATTTCATGGCCTGCTTGGTGTGCCACCAAGTCAAAGTTGAGCACATTGGGCCTGGTTGGTTGTATCAATAAATGGAGTTACCGTAATAGAAATGAAAAGTAATCAATATGGATTTTGTTACCAGTCTTCCTTGGTCTCGGGATTAATTTGATTCAATTTGGGTCATCGTGGATAGGATGACAAAGTCCTCTCACTTCTTGTTGATGCAGACTAATATTTTGGCGAGGACTATACGAGGTTGTACCTTCAGGAGATTGTAAATCTTCATAGGGTAGTGTTTCGAATATTTCAAATAGTGATATGCAGTTTTCATCTTACTTCTGGTGGTATTTTCTGAAAGGGTTGGGTAATAAGGTTAGTCTGAGTACTATTTTTTATCCACAGATGGATGGACAAGTAAAGAGGACTATTCAGACATTGAAGGATATACTTTGGGCATATGTGTTGGTTATGGAGGAAATTGGGTTGAGCATCTACCTCTGGTAAAGTTTGCTTACAATAATAGTTACCATTCTAGTATTGGAATGACCCCTTTTGAGGTATTATATGGTAAGAGGTGTAGATCTCATATTGGATGGATTGAGCTTAGTGAGAAGGATATATTCGGTCCGGATTTAGTTTATTAGGCTATGGAAAAGCTAAAGGTGATTCGAGATAGGCTTAAGCTACCCAAAGTTACCAAAAGTCCTATGTGGAATGTAAGGCATAGAGACTTGGAGTTCGGGGTTGGAGATAAGGTGTTCCTAAAGGTATCTCCAATGAAAGGAGTGATGTAGTTTGGTAAAAAGGGAAAGCTCAGTCCCCGATATGTTGGTCCTTATATAATTTTGCGAAGAGTTGGTAATGTGGTGTATGAATTGGAGTTGTGTAACGCCTCAAAAATCTATCCGGAGATGTCACACGGTGCTTGGAATCACAAGTGATCCCAAGCTAACCCATGAACTGGCATACAGTTAAGAAACTAAATTATGGCATAATAAATAACTATTTACTATGCGAAAACATAGTCATACCAAAGATCTAAAATAGATACCATACAGATGAAGCTTTACCATCTGATAAATCTAAAGGATGAAACTGAAATTTACATAACTGACTCTGACTGACATCTATGAAGCATCTACTATACTGACTATAGATGGTTGGGACATGCCTCCAACTATGACTAATTAATACACATGAAAGTAAATGAACGGTACATGAACTAAAATTGTCTGGAGTTCCCAAAGTAGGTGAACTCATCACCTGCTGGCTGTAATCTACAACTATCTGATCGTTATGTGTAGGCTATAACTGGTACCTACATTATGAGGAAATGTAGCCACACAGGCATATATGTGAATAAGTACTTTTAGAATGTACTGAGTATGCAAGGGTGAATGCAATAAGTAAAACTGATTTCATAGGTAATCGTAAAGCATGCATGCTAAGTGTAAGTAGACTCACCAATAACCTGGAATAAACTCAAAGATGAAAACATCTTAAAACATGAGTAATAAACATGATCTGATAAGCTAGTGAATCTCTACACTTTATTTCTGTAAAACTTACTTTAATGATATAAGTAAAACTGAAGCTAAGATATGATAACACATAGATATTGTATGAATACTAGGTATCTAAAACTAGACTATACTTAGTCTTAATAACTGGACTGAAACTATTGAGTATTATGCATATGAGAAAGGGACTGACTGAGCAATATGAGACAACTGAGCATGAATTCATGAAAAATGTATTATTTGAGAATGCAAAACCAAGTGTATAACATGATTCTAAAATAGTCTGTAAACTGAGGTAAAGAAATACTGATAACTGGATAACTGATAAAATTACACTATGGTCAAGCAAACCTAAAACTGAACTGAGTTACTAATCGAATTACTAGATTGAGACTATGACAGAAACTGTAACTAATACTAAATTTGAGACTCATATTGGAACTGAATACTGAGTTTTGATAACTGAGTGACTGATATTTGGGATTATTGATAACTGTATTATTGATAAATAAGGGGCTGTATTAGACTGTCCTATTTTTGTGAAATTATACTAAGCTTCATACTGAGCAGAGTGACTGTATTTGATAGTCCTGAATTTGTAGAAATGGAATGAGTTCTATACTGAGTTGGGTGACTGTATCTGATAGTTTTGATTCTATAGAACTATACTGAGTTCTATACTGAGTCTGAAACTGAAACGGTGGGAAGTAATTATCTAACTGATATACCTCTTTCTGAAATGATTGGGGTTCAACCTGTAACCCCAATTAGAAGGGTGTCAGTACCATGCCACAGTTAAAGACACAAAAAATGTACCCTCATCTGGTAGGTACTCTAATGAGAATGTGGGTATCCTCATCTGACAGGTTAAAACACCTCGTCAACCCTCATCTGGCAGGTTTGATATCTCAACCTACGCTGGCTACGTAGTTTTGGAATGCAAGAATTGCTTCTAGGGATCATACCCTCTACTGACAGGTGAGTCCCCATCCTTGGGTTAAGTCAGTACTGAATTCTACTCCCATCTGAATAAACGCTAAACTAATTTCTTTGTTCATACTAGGCTTGACTGAACTGTTACTGTTTGTACTTTTTAACTGAACTAAACTGTGCTCACTGAGTTTCGTTGACTGACGATAATACTATTGAATTCTATTAACTAACTGAATACTATAGAGGTCTGATCTAAATACTGAATACTACTGAGGTCTGAACTAAATAGTGAATACTACTGAGGTCTGAACTGAATATTGAATACTATTGAGTTCTGAAATGAATGCTGAATACTACTGAGGTCCAAACTGAATGCTGAATACGATAGAGGTCTAAAATGAATACTGAATACTAGTGAGGTCTGAACATAATACTGAACTTAACAGGATTTATACTTAGATTACTGAGATTTTACTGAGTTCTGTAACTGACTGAGTTCTACTGAGTTTTGTAACTGACAGATAGTACTACTTATCATGATGTGACTGATAACGTTCTGTAACTGACACTAGATCTAGGTAAATAGCTAAATTATCGGGTATTAAATACCTTCAGGACTCGATAGCATGAAAGTAAAGCATAACAGGATCATAATAGCATAACAATAGACAATTGCCCACAATGCTTTCATTTAGACATTTTGTCAAACAATTGGAGGCTATGGACTTGTACATGGATGAGAATACATGGTAACATGTCATGATTACCCTATTCAATTCACATGGGCAGTCTATCAAGCATATGGAGATTAATACTTGGATATGGGAATATCTTATAAACATGGAAGCATAGCATGATTTCATAACCAACACCGTGAATTAGGGAAATTACATAAAATTTACTTGAAATAGGACATGGGAATTTTATAACAATAAGTAAGATCAAACATGTGGAAAACATGAACTTAAAATAAGGAATTATTTCTAATTATCTTGAATATAGGATCCACCATGGAATCCAACTAAAACTCTAAGGACATGATATGTAAGCCTTTGTTCAATATCTTTCTTGTAGGCATTACATCAAACACTTGTAATTCATTGTTTAGGCTAAGCATGGGAGTAGTTAAAAATAGTAGAAATAGCCATATTTCACCTTTAAAATCACCGATTAGAGTTTAAATTTGGCAAACAATACCATTCAAATATGTAAGGTTTAACATCACCCAAAATTTCATGGAAACATGATAAAAGTTTGAGATTCATAAAATTTATAAACAAAATTTATGGGAACATGTAAAACTATAACTTTAAACTTGAAATTTGAGCTTTTGGGCTCCATGGGTGAAAGAGGACACATGGATGAACTCCCACAAAACTTAAAACTTTAATCTTGAAAGAGAAACATAATCTTGAAAGCATTCTTCAAATTAAGAAACATTATTCTTGATTCTTTTCTTAAAAAAAAATTCATGGAATTTTTGTTGTCCTTGAGGAGGCTAGGGTTTTGTTGGAGAGAAAAAGATGATTAATAATGTATCTAATTTTTTGGGATTGAAATTAAGTGTTAGGGGCGTATTTGAGTGAGAGGAATCGACCAAAGTGTTCCTAGAACTTTTAGGAACTGAATTAACATGTAAACAGCTTTGTATCATCTTCAGTTTTTTGTGTTGGGGCACAATCAATGCGACGCGTTGAGATCGCATCGGCTTACTGCCACACTTGAAATGGCATAACTTTTTACTAGGGTATCGTATTTTGGTGAAATTGATATCGTTGGAAAGCTAATTCAATTATATACAATTTGGTAGGTCTTTATCTATAAAATTCCATGTTTATAAAAAGTTATACAGATTTAAAATAGACCCTTGTAGAATCGAATATCAAATTTTGGACGAATCAAATGATCTTAGCTCAACTTGGCTCTAAGTGATTCCTATGATCTTAGCTCAACTTGGCTCAACTTGTATTCACATGGGAATCACTTGGATTAAAGCTTATACACATAAGAACAATGGTTCATAGACTATCCCAAAAATATGGGGTATTATATTATCTCCCACTTGGAAACATTAATCCTCAAATGAGACTGGTTAGATTAAGAGTACTGTACGAGAGTAACTAAAATCATATTATAAACATGCATGAATGAAAACATGATTGCATAACTGATTCTAAAAAATTATAAATGACCTGAAAAGTATAAACTGAACTGATTTTGTGAATACATGCACTAACATGAGAATAATTATAAGGCTGATATAGAAACGAGAAATTTAACTAATGAGTAACCATTACTTTAAGATGGATCTTATTTCTTGAGGAAGAGATAAAATATTCAAGACATGAATACTTGGGGTATTACATCTCCCCCTTGGGATATCCCCTGAATGATACTATCTTAGTTAAAATACTAAAGAAAGACTGAGATAATGCACATGAAACTTACAGATTGAAACATGACTGAATATTTAGGATTTGAAATTTATGCATGATGCATGAACTAAACTAAATTTATGAATTGCATGGTCATGAATTAATTACCACATGAATAAAAAAGATGGAAAACCATAGGAACTTGTCTGTCTGATTGCTAGACTGGATTGCTGGTTAGACGGACTGAATTATACTGAAATCTTATACTCAACTATACATTCCATTTGTACACCAACATGGCATTTAAGCTTATCTTCATAACCACACATGAACTTGTAGTCAAACAACCACAAAAGCATTTTTCACATTTTCTTTAAACCTCTATCCCTAAATCTTTCATACACTAGCCCAAGAAAATAGAAATAGAATTTTAACTAATCATGACATAAGGAGAGGTCACTGAAAGTTTGAATATGAGGACCTGAAGTATAAAGGGATAACTTTGACACTCAACTGAGGCCTGAGGAATAACGTATCAATGATATGTTTGTCTGAGAGGTCCGAACTGAGAACATACATGACATAAACTAAATTTTGTTAATCATTATGATTGAAGCATGAGTAGCTGGATCTGATCATACTGTAAAACATGAATACGCGAGTCATGAGCTGCATGACCTGAGTTTGGAGTTCATGATTTCATGAAACATGATTTATACTACTGAGTGAACTGGAACTCCTCATCCTAGAAACTAAAAGCATGCATGGTTTTTCTATAAAGTGCATAAATATGAGTTGTGATGAGAAAGTGACATGTTAGGCATGAGTAGATATCGTGATGGCTAAAAAACTTCTCACTAGGATAAGAATAGATTGGGAATCATCCTCCCTTACTACTTTTCTACACCCACTGGCACTACTACTAGAATCTGAGGGCCTGACTTGGTTACTTGTTCTATCATCTCTCCCTTAGCTTTAAGTAGTATCTCAAGTCCGTGGCCACTTTACTAAACTCTAAACTAGACTGCAATCACTTTACTCTAGAATCTAGGGTATAAAAACACACATGACTGATAAACTCATCCTCACCATCATACTTAATCTCGATTTAACAAACTTAAATTCTTGCATACACTGTTCAATCCTACTAATTCATCTTTCGTGCAACTAGAACCTTGAAAAAATAATCTGCTTAATCTGAATAATACTATCCCAACTTTACTACTGCTAAACTCTTGGTTCATGATTCTAATTCTAGATCACATACTGAAAAAAGGATTTTGAGAAGAAATCTGAAAGCACATCTGACTTTGGCTTAATGCATAATTTTCAGGAACATGAATGAAATATTTCAAAATTTAGGATATAAGGGCACTGATGGAATACTTTTTGATCTAAAATGCAATCCTAAAATTGTCCGTAGGGACTAGCAGAGGAAACATTATCTGTAAGGACTTAATGTTCACTATATTTATCGCCTCAAAACTAAGGCAGAGTTAGAGTGAATAGAGCAAGATAAGGATCTGCATAAATTTCTTAGATAATACTTCAACTGCACGATCTGAGACTTGAAAGAAGGGAAATATTTCCTAAATACTTAGTAGCCTCATGAAGAAAAGTACAGAAGTCTCCATTCCATTCTGCAATACTCTACTAGACATGCTTCATAGAAACCCTAGGACACTTGAACTCTGTGCTCTGATACAAAGTTTGTAATGTCCTAAAAATCTATCCCAAGACATCACACGATGCTTGGAATCACAAGTGATCCCAAGCTAACCCATGAACTAGCATACTGTTAATCAACTGAATTATGGCATAATAAATAACTATTTACTGTGCAGAAACATAGTCATAATAAAGATCTAAAATAGATACAATACAGATAAAGCTTTACAATCTGATAAATCTAAAAGATGAAACTAAAATTTACATAAGTGACTCTGACTAACATCTATGAAGCCTCTACTATATTGACTATAGATAGTTGGGACATGCCTCCAACTACCACTAATCAATACATATGAAAGTAAATGAATTGTACATAAACTAAAACTATTTGGAGTTCCCAAAGTAGGAGAACTCATCACCTTCTGGATAGAATCTACAACTGTCTGATCATGATGTGTAGGCTATAACTGGTACCTACATTATGAGGAAATATAGCCATACAGGTATATATATGGATTAGTACTTTTAGAATGTACTGAGTATGCAAGAGTGAATGCAATAAGTAAAATTGATTTCATACGTAATCATAAAACATGCATGCTAAGTGTAAGTAGACTCACCAATAAGCTGGAATAAACTGAAAGATGAAAACATCTTAAAACATGAGTAATAAATATAATATGATAAGATGGTGAATCTCTATACTTAGTTTCTATAAAACTTACTTTATTGATATAAGTATAACCGAAGTTGGGATATGATATCACATAGATACTATACGAATACTGGGTATGTAAAATAGGATTATACTTAGTCTAAATAACTGGACTGAAACTGTAAGGTATTATTCATATGAGAAAGGGACTGACTAAGTAACATAAGATAACTGAGTATGAATTTGTGAAAACTATATTATTTGAGAATGCAAAACCAAGTATATAACATGATTCTGAAATAGTTTATAAATTGAGGTATTGAAATACTGATAACTGGATAACTAATAAAAGTACGCTATGGTCAAGCAATTCTTAAACTAAACTGAGTTACTAAACTGATTACTAGACTATGATTGAGACTATAACTGATACTGTAATTGAGAATCATACAGGAAATAAATACTGAGTTCTATAGCTGAGTAACTGATATTTGGGATTACTAATAATTGTATTACTGATAAATAAGGGACTGTATCTGACAGTCTTATTCTGTGGAACTATTCTAAGCTCTGAACTGAGTTGAATGACTATATCTAACAGTCTTGAATGTGTAGAATTGAACTGAGTTCTGTACTTAGCTAAGTGATTGTATCTGATAGTCCTGATTCTATAGAACTAAACTGAGTTCTATACTGAGTCTGAAACTAAAACTATAGGTAATAATAATCTAACTGACATGCCCCTTTCTTAAAAGATTAGGGTCGTGTCAGTACCGTGCCACGGGTAAAGACACTAAAAAGGTACCCTCGTCTGGAAGGTACTCTAATTAGAATGGTTGTACCCTCATCTGACAGGTTAAAATACCTCATCAACCCTCATCTGGTAGGTTTGATGTCTTAACCTATACTAGCTACGTAGTTATGGAATGCAAGGATTGTTTCTAACGATCACACCCTCTACTGACAGGTGACTCCTCATCCTTGGGTTCACTCAGTGCTGAATCCTACTCTCATCTGAATAGATACTGAACTAATTTCCTAGTTCATACTAAGCTTGACTGAACTATTACTATTTGTACTTTTTAACTATACTGAACTTTGTTCACTGAGTTTCATTGACTGACGAAAATACTACTGAATTCTTTTAACTAACTGCATACTATAGAGGTCTGAGATAAATATTGAATACTACTGAGGTCTGAACTGAATACTAAATACTACTGATGTCTGATTTGAATAGTGAATACTAGTGAGGTCTGAACTGAATACTGAATACGACAGAGATCTAAACTGAATAGTGAATACTAGTGAGGTCTGAATAGAATACTGAACTAAACTGGATTGATACTTAGATTACTAAGATTTTCCTGAGGTCTATAACTCACTAATAGTACTACTGATCATAATATGACTGATACTGTTCTTAACTGATACTGGA
Organism: Capsicum annuum; assembly: GCF_002878395.1. Classification (NCBI taxonomy): domain Eukaryota; kingdom Viridiplantae; phylum Streptophyta; class Magnoliopsida; order Solanales; family Solanaceae; genus Capsicum; species Capsicum annuum. The sequence continues at coordinate 34,435,633 of NC_061120.1, read as the reverse complement.
TATAGGTAAACAACTAAATTATCAGGTATTAAATACCTCCAGGACTCGATAGCATGAAAGTAAAGCATGGAAAGATCATAATAGCACAACAATAGTCAATTTTCAACAATGCTTTCATTTAGTCATTTTTCAAACACTTGGAGGCTATGGATTTGTACATGGATGAGAATACATGGAAATATGTCATGATTACCCTATTTAATTCACATGATAATTATGTCAAGCATATGGATATTAATACTTAGACATGGGAATATCTTAAAAACATAGGAGTATAGCATGGTTTCTTAACCAACACCTTGAATTATGGAAATTACATGAAATTCACTTGAAATAGGACATGGTCATTTCATCACAACATGTAAGGATCAAATATGTGGAAATTATGAACTTAAAATAAGGAATTATTTCGAATTATCTTGAATATAGAATCCACCATGGAATCCAATTAAAACTCTAAGGACATGATATGTAAGCCTTTATTCAAAATCATTCTTGTAGGCATTTTATCAAACATTTGTAATTCATGGTTTAGGCTAAGCATGGGACTAGTTAAAAATTGTAGAAATAGCATTATTTCAAGTCTAAAATCATCTATTAGAGTCTAAATTTGGCAAACAATACCATTCAAACAAGTAAGTTTTAACATCACCCACAATTTCATGAAAACATCAGAAAAGTTTGAGATTCATGAAAATTTATATACACAATTCATGGGAACATGTAAAGATTATAACTTTTAACTTGAAATTTGAGTTTTTGGTCTCCATGAGTGGAAAGAGGACCCATGAATGAACTCCCACATACTTTACAACTTTAATTTTGAAGGAGAAACACTATCTTAAAAGCATTCTTTAATTAGGAAACTTGATTCTTGATTGTTTTCTTAAAGAAAATTTCATGGAGTTCTTGGTATTCTTGAAGAGGCTAGGGTTTTGTTAATAGAAAAAGTTGATTAATAATGTATCTAATATTCTTGGGGTTAAAATTAAGTGTTAGGGGCATATTTGAGTGAGGGAAATTGACCAAAGTGTTCCTAGACCTTTTAAGAACTGAATTAGCAGGTAAAACAGCTTGGATCCACTTCATTTTTTGTGTCGAGGTGCAGTCGGCGTGACACGTCGAGATCGCATCGGCTTACTACCTCATATGAAAAATGGCATAACATTTTACTTGTGTATTGGATTTTGGTAAAATTGGTATTGTTGGAAATCTAATTCAGTTATCTACAATTTGGTGGGTATTGAGCCATAAAATTCCATGTATATAAAATGTTACACACATTTAAAATAGACCCTTATAGAATCAAATATCAAATTTTGGATGAATCAAATGATCTTAGCTCAACTTGACTCTAAGTGATTCCTATGAACATTTTTAACCTCAAAAGTAAATAAAACATGAGGATAAAGATTCTAAAACTTGTATTCACATGGGAATCTCTTCGATTATACCTTATACACATAAGATTGACGGTTCATAGACTTGCCCAAACATATGGGGTATTACAAGTTGCCTCCTAGTTTGAGCTCCATTCATTCAGTATTTAATGTCTTGATGTTGAGAAAGTGTCTTGGTGATCCTTATTCGATGATTCCCTTGGAAGGGTTGGATATTTCAGATACTTTATCTTATGAAGAGATCCCAATTGAGATCTTAGATCAGCAGGTTTGTTGGTTATGGACCAAGGATGTGGCCTTGGTTAAGGTTTTATGGTGGAACCACAAGGTGGAAAAGGCTACGTGGGTAGCAAAAAAGGGCAAGTCCAAATATCTTCATTTGTTTTCTTCTTCAAATATTCGTGCAGAAGGTATGTGTTCTTGATCACATCTTTGTTTTATAACGTGGGTAAAGGCTGGATTGATATTTGATAATGCAAATAACTCTACTTGATTCTCTTGCATCTTTGTTAAAGTTAAGGGTAAAGGCATCTAAGGGGGTGCAAGTCATACTTGTACTACCATGTTCTTTATTCAAGGATGAATGATCCTAGAGGGGAAGACTAAACACCCTGGGTTTTGGGACCCTTAGTAAATTTCTTGTATTTCTGGTTTTTGGTCAAGGATGTTGGGGTACGGTTGGTATGATTTATTGTACACTAAGCAGTGATGGTTGGTAGGTTGGATTTGTTTCTAGAATGGGTATGACTTGGGGTGGTATGAGTCGTATGGTGGTTAACGTGTCGTATAGTGGGGTTTTCCTTCTCTTAATTTGAGACTTAGTAAAGTAACTTAGATCTGAGAAAGAGTGGCTCACCATCGGTCATGAGATAGGGTATGAGTCATACTGTCCCATTCGTATGTTAGACAGTGTCAACTCCTCTTGGTTCTGTTTTGTGTACGGGTTGAGGGTACTCGTCGTATCTTTAGATATAGTTTGGCTTTCATAGTTGTACGTTTACTAGTTTTGGGGTCTAAGGGAGGTCTAGGACATGAGTGGTGGGTACCACTCATATTGGAGGGTACGACTAGTATGGTGGAGACATACCCACCTACAGGGATTTAATGTAGTTAAGTTGGGGGTAATTTGGACATTTTCCCTCTTAACCCATTATGACCCCATGACTTATATCATACTTTGGAGGTTATTTTCCCTATTATTTTAACCTAAAACACTTAGAAGCACTCTCTAAGGCTCTTAGGTAAAGGAAGTCTAGGGTTTTATCTAGAGAAGTAATTTGGAGCTTTTTTGTGTGATTTCTCTCCATCATCTTCATAATCTAAGGAAAGATACTTCTCCCTCATTGTTAGTTCCAACTAAAGGCATGTTTTATACAATTTTTTAATGGCATGATTATTGTATGATTTTGGGGTTTCCAAATATATGTTGGGGTTTTGGTATTAAATGCTTGGTTATGGTTTTCACATCTTTTAATTATGTTTTTACATGATGTAATGGTAGTTTGGACTATTCGTTGCATGGGAATGGTTGATTGGTAATTGGATTTTCTTTTGCAAATACTATGTCCCTAATATTTTTTATAAAATGCCTATGATAATGTTTTTACTATATTATTGGACTTTTAATGGAACTACTGCATAGTATGGTTGGTAATGGAAACCTAAATGGTTTAAATGGCTTGGAACGATTAAATTGTAAGGTTTGGTGGTCATGGTTATGATGAATCCAACTTCTTTGTGGGGTAGATGGGATTCCCCCAAGCAAACCTAGTAATGGGACACTTGTGGAGTAGATGGGATTCCCCCAAGCAAACCTAATAATGGAACACTTGTGGAGTACATGGGATTTCCCCAAGTTAACTTGATAATGTAATCCATGGGTACATGGGAATCCCTTTTGCATAAAAATATTGGCTAAGGACATGGCTTTCAAGCTATAGTTGGTATGATGATACCACTTCTTATATCCTTGGTTAATAAGAATGGTATAATGATTTGGTTGGTTGGAAATGGTTTTAATTAGCCAATAATGGCAGGGTATGATAGATAACCATGAAGGTTCAAGTCCAACGGGCGGACACTTTAAACTCATGTTTGTCGACAAGAGGTGTTCGTCATAGATACCATAGATGGTACTATGAGGTACTTGGAAATCCTTTAAGTACATTGTACATATGTATCATAGAGAGTGAAGGTAACTAGGGAATCCCCTACTTTTATGGTTTCTCCACTTTATGTGGATACACGCATCCGGGCCCGTTCAGGGGGTTACGCTGAACCCATATAACCTGTGGGTGGTTCTAGGAGGTTAAGCTACACATACCTAAGTTACTGGTTATATATATATATGGTTTGTATACATATGGTTGGTTTACTTGGTTTTACTGGATGGCATTATTTTATCATTATCCTAATTACTTTCTAGCATTCACCATCTAACCCATCCTCAGGAAGTTGTATCCCCACGCGATATAGGGACCGGCGATTCTACTCCTCTTGCTTAGTGCTCGAATTTGGGATCATTTACTAGATTGAAGTGGTGAGCTTCCATATTCTGGAAGACTCTATTTCATGTTCATGGATATTTTTTTCCCACTTTAGTTTATTTAAGTATGTTATTTTTGGCTATGGTTGGGGGTATATACCAAAGGGATATTGGTTTTCTTTTGGTTAGAGGATTTTGTGGAACTTTTATGAGTTGGTATTGGCGGGATCGGTAGTGGTGACAGCCTTAGTATTGGCATTGGCATTGGGGCTGATATCATTGGACTAAATTTCTCACTGTTCTATTTTTTTATATTACGTTATGGAACTTTGTTTTATTATCGTTATATTTTTGGTTTATGGTTTGGTTTGGCAATTGGTTATTGTTATGGCTTTGGATGGTTAGACTATCTTGGGTAGGTCATGGTCTTAGACCTATTTGAGAGTCCAGAAATTGAATAAAATATACTATCTTATTATATGTTTCAAATTCATCAGACTCAGGATATATGCGGGATGGTTGGTTTGGGTATCTGGGTTGGTCTCCAACCCTGGTTGGACATGATATTCCCATTTTGACAAGGCCCCATGTCGGGTCGGGTCTAGTTTGTATCAGAGCCTTAGGTTCGTAGTTAATTGGGAGTCCACAAAGTCGTGTTGAGTAGAGTCTCTTTTAGAGATGTGTAGTGTGCCACACTCATAAGAGAGAGGATACAAGGTATTTTGGAATTTTTCACTTTCTTGGTATTCTATTTTCAAGCTGGAATGATACGAGACAAAAGTTGAAATGACACAAAAACAAAGGAAACACACTAAATATGAAATCACAAAAACAAGGAAACAAGAAAACGGAACGATAAAGTAAAAGATAGATAGATTACCAAAAACTGGACCTTCCTATTAATTACCATAACACCAACCTCTTATGAGGAAATAACAGAAATGGATTCCCGAGCACCCTTGTTAGGGTTGCCAATGGGGCGGTGCGGCGGTGGTGCGGTATGGGTTTTAAGATATGCGGGGCAGTGTGGGTTTTAAGTTATGCGTTGCGGTGTTGGGCAGGTTAAAGTATGTTTTTTGTTAAATGGTACGGTACGTTGCGGGTTGCGGGTATATAGGGTTTTAAATTTAAAAAAGCTAAAAAATAGTATTGTTCTCGTGAATATACCTAAAATTATATGTATTCTTTACTCAAAATTTTATGATACTTAAAACGACATGTATAACACTACAAATAAATAATTTTTTAGTAGCTTTTTTAAATCTCTATTCATTTTAATAAAAATATGATATTTGATCATTACTTGTACACGTTATACTTTTTGATAATTTTTTAGTGAAAAGTGATATAATAGAAATGAGCAATTATTTCTAGTTGTAGATTTGAAAATATTATGATTTTCAATGGAGTTAAAAAAATTTCAAAAAAAAGGAAAAAATAAAAATATGGTACAGTGTGGTTATGCACGGGTATGAATGTGGGGCAGGTTTATACGGGTTTAAAGGTGATACGGTGTGGTTTTAAAACTTGCAGTTTCAAAAAAAACCCACACCACACCGCACCACTGCCATCCCTAACCCTTGTTTCTAAATAACCAAAGAAACTCTTAGCAAGTTTCAATAAAAATACTGGCAAGTGTATCTCAATTCATCTATCATCAAATAAGTCTAAAGTGAAGAAAAAATAGCTAGTTATATCCATGGGCTATTTATTACACAATGGTCCCAAAAGTGACCCTAAATATCAAGGGGCCCAAAAGTGGCCCTAAATATCAAATACCTATATGAGGGCCCAAACGCCCTTCCTTTGCTTTGTGGACCTTGTATACTCCATGCTACCTTCCAAATGTGATGGGGCTCAATACTAAAATGGTGACATCATCAAATATAGTTATTCCCATGCTCCAAGCTATCCTTCAATCCCATATGTACTTCCCTAGGATGATCAAGTAATAGATTCTAAGGTCTGGCCCTTGAAGCATAGATTCTACAAGAGTGGAGCTCAGTTGGCTCTCATAATGCAAGGTCTAATATTCTTTCTAATCCTAGTTTGTTAGATTTTCAGATCATTCCTCGAAGATCTGAGATACAAGGTAACTATTTTGTCCCAATTGGGGACAATGTTTAAGGGACACGTACTACTCAGGGGATCTATTATCCGTCTAGGGGTCCAGACCCTGATATTTCTGGAGTTCCACCAGTTGCTACTAATCCTCCTCAGAGTGAGGTGACTAATATAGAGTTTTGCTAATTAATTTATGTTATTGCTAAGTTGGTTGTTGCTCAAGATGAGCGAGATACATCTGGTGTTCCATCTGCTGAGGCCACAAAGGTTGGCCAATTTATATAGATAAATCCTCCTACTTTTACTGGTGTAAAGGTGGAGGAGGATCCTCAGGGTTTCTTGAATAAAATGGAGAAAATCTTTTGGGTGACGTAGGACACAAATGTGGAAGGGGTAAATTTTGTTTCTCAGCTTAAAGAAGTGGCATACCAATGGCACACAAAGTAGGATAGGGTGAGAGGTGATACTGAGGAGTCAACTTTGTTAGAGAATTTCTCCAATGCTTTTCTAGATCGTTTATTTTTTCAGAAGTTGAGGAAAGTAAAGGAAGAGAAATTTATTAATTTGAAGTCAGGGAAGATGTCTGTCAAGGAATATGCCTTGAAGTTTCATCAGTTGTCAAGGTATGCTCTGAATATGTGTCAGATATGAGGCTATAATGAGGAAGTTTTCCTTAGGGTTGTCTTGAGAGTTGTTCCTTAAAGTAAGAGTATATTTCTGATCAAGGATATGGATATTTCTAGGTTGGTTATTCATATACCGTAGATGGATAAATAAAAAAAAGTAGGCTAAGTTTAGGGAAAGGCAGGGTAAGAAGTTTAGATCATCTCAATAAGGTGGTGCTGAACAACAAGGCAGTTCGGATGGCGATAAATGGCCAAAGAAGAAGTGGGGGAGTTCTGGCGCCTTTTCTACAGCTAGTACTCCTTACCTAAAATAGTTGCGTGATAGGCATCAGTAGGTTGGCGATAATTTCTAGGCATAGGGTGCCCAATCGTAGGCAAGTGGGGCTCAGCCAACCTCACCATGCCCTCTTTGTTGGTTTTATGGTAGGTTGCATAGGGGTTTTTATGATTAAAGGAGGGACAAGTGTTTCAAATGTGATCAACCAAGCCATATGCTTAAAAATTATCCGATTGGTAAGGGTGATTCGGGAGAAAGTAAGGCTCCAATTTCTTCATCTTCTGCTCTTACACTAAAAGGTGTTATTTCTACATCTTTTTTTCTTTTGGTACTAGCGTAGGTCGAATTAGGTTATATGCTCTTGGTACTCGACAGGAATTTGAGGCATCACCTAATGTCGTGATTGGTATGTTATAGCTTGTTTCTCATGATATGTATTATTTTCTTGATCCAGGGTCCACTCTTTGTTATATGACCCCATTTATGGCTGTATATTTTGGTTTATATCCCAAGGTTATTTTGGATCCTTTTTCTATTTTTACCCCAATAGGTGACTCTGTGATTGCTAAAAGAGCCTATAGCGGGTGTTAGGTGTCTATTGCTAGTAGGCAGACTTTGGTGGATTTGTCTGAATTATATATGGTGGATTTTGATATTATTCTAGGGATTGATTGGTCACACTCTTGTTACACATCTTTAGATTATTGGACCCATAATGTCGTCTTTAGGTTCCCTAGTGAATTGGTTATTGAGTAGGAGGGTGGTTCCCTAGTTCCTAGGGGAGGTTTATTTCTTATCTTAAAGATCAAAGTTTAATCTCTAAAAGGAGTCTCTTTCATCTGGTCTGGGTTAAATATTCTAACTTGGAAGGTCCTTTTTTTATTCAGTTCTGATGGTGAATAAGTTTTCTCAGGTCTTTCTAGATGATCTTCCTGGTGTTCCTCTGGATAGAGAGATTGAGTTTGGTATTGATTTGTTTTTGAACACTCATCCAATATTTATTCCTCCTTATAGAATGACTTCGACTGAGTTGAGGTAACTCAAGGAGCAAATTAACTATCTTTTATATAAGGGTTTCATCTGTCCTAGTGTATCCCCTTAGGATGCACCAGTTTTATTCATGCACAAGAAGGATGGTTCCTTTCAAATGTATATTGACTATAGGTAGTTGAATAGGGTTAGAGTTAAGAATAAGTATCCTCTTCCGATAATATATGACTTGTTTACTCAGTTGCAAGGTGCCAAATTCTTTTCTAAGATAGATCTTTAATCTGGGTATCATTAGCTTAAGATTCGGGAGGAGCATATCCCTAAGGCGGATTTTTATACTCGGTATGGGCACTTTGAGTTCCTAGTTATGTCATTCAGTTTGACTAATGCCCTGATGGCATTTATGGATTTGATTAACAAGGGTTTTAGGTAGTTTCTGGATCTTTTTGTCATTGTATTCACTGATGACATCTTGGTGCATTCTAAGTGTGAGGTGGATCATTCTAATCACCTCCATTTGGTGCTATAGACCTTTAAAGAGCAGCAATTGTATGCCAAATTCTCCGAGTTTGAGTTTTGGTTGAATTCCGTGAATTTTATTGGTCATATTATTTCTAGTTAGGGGATCATGGTGGATTCATAAAAGGTGGTTGTGGTTAAAAGGTGTCCTAAACCCATAACTCCAACAGATATTTGGAGCTTTTTAGATTTTGCTGGGTATTACAGGCAGTTTGTGGAAGGTTTCTCAATGATAGCTGGCCCATTGACTATGTTGACTTAGAAGAAGGAAAAGTTTCCTTGTAGGATGTTTGTGAGGGGAATTTTGAGAAGTTGAAGGATGATCTAACTTTGGCTCCGATTTTGACATTGCATGAAGTTAATGAAGGGTTTGTGATTTATTTTGATGCATCCTAGGTGGGGTTTCGTTGCATTTTGATACAGTATGGGAAGGTGATTGCCAATGCTTCCAAACAATTGAAGGTGCATGAGAAAAATTATCGAACTCATGATTTGGAGCTTTTAGCGGTGTTTGGGCACCATGCTAAAATTTGGTGGTTGGTCTCCCTACTAAAATCCAGTAGTTGGGCAACATGATAAGCTTTTTCTTGAACCTAAAACTTGCCTCGTACATAGATTCTAATTTTAGTTTCCCTATTCTATAATTGTATGCGTCACTCGGTCCATGTAGTGATCGATCCTCTTAAAAGTTCATTCAGCTATAAAGATGTTTCTCTAGTACATGAGAAGGGCAACAACCTTAATTTCGGTTCCTCTTGATCTACCCCAAGTATCGTATATGAAGTGCAGATACCCATAAAATTTTTTAGATGCATGATTACATCATGTGTAAGCAACCCCGCAAACAGACCCTTCAAGTATAAGAGTTAGATCATAGCACTAAAGATATTAAACTTGATATTGGGGCTAAGACAGAAGGAATAATGGTTCCAATTTATGTTGGCTCAATGTATCTAAGATCTTATTCATCATCCTCTTATGTCTCTACATATTTATATGTTGAGATCACTTAAACACAGGCGCCTCTAGCTCTGTTCTGATTTCCACATAGTGTTGCTTAGTAGTCTGTTTTTTGTCTCTACTCAGCTAGCTCTGTGTCCTTACCTATCTGCTAAGCTTATTCTATTACCCTCCTCTTGTTAGTGGCTTATTCTATAAGAACACCCATCTATTGATTAATAATATCCTGAACTCCTTCAGAAAGAAGGGGAGGCACATCATCACGAACCCCTTTAGGAATATCATCTTCTTTTTGCTCCATCATCCTACTAGGTGTTTATAGGATCCTCTTTAGATTCAAATTCACTAAGATTAAGGGATTGTGTCTACTCCATATGTTATGCATACACTGGTGTATACCCAACTAAGAACAAAAATAAAAAGCAAAACCCAAAAACTGCAACAACTTTAATTCACCAATTAACAACGTATTTCTGGACAATAATGCCAAACTTTGGTGATGCCTAAGCTACACCTCCTCTATAAAGATGATACAGTCTCTACGAAATATAGTAACTCAACAAAGGTTGGGTTCAAATCCTAAGAGAATATATGGAATCATGGCTCTCAATTATTGTAATTAATAGGAAGAATTGGAAATAGTAAATAAGGGGTTTTGATTTGCAATATAAAATAAGTGGAGACTATCAACTTCGATTGTAACCAGTCATAGGTGAACACTAGGATTTTGTTCCTCTAGTTTCTCAAATTCACTGGCTTATCTTGCTTTATTTAACAAAACCCAAAACCTTGCATACAGAATCGATAAGTTATGTACCATCAACAGTCTTTTGGATGAGCTAATAGATTTCATCCTTTAACTTTTGAGTCTCAAGACGTCGCCTTACTAAACCTTATCTTGATCCTAGTTAACTATTACCTTTTGAGTCTCTAGTTATTAGATGAAAGCTAACCATCTTACTTAGATAATACCTAGTAGTGTGGATCGACAGCTAAACTTCAAATTATTGTTGTCATTATCTTTTCCTAGTCACTACTCCTCATTTGTAGTAAGTAGAAATAACTAGGTGGGATCCTAACATTTTCAACCGCTAAGATAACTATTAAAGTAGAGATAATACAATGCATGCATGGGTAACGATTCAAAACAAAAATAGAACTTCCCCTGCTTTGTCAATCCTCTAGGGTTTCCATAACCCTAACCAAGGAGTTTTGGCCTCTCATATTGGTGAAGTAATCAACAACATTCATGATTGAAAGCATAAGATAAAATCACAATAATCACAAGTAAAAACCCAAAACCATAACTAAATTAATCAACTGAAATTAATACAAGAGATATCCAAGACCAAACTCAAATCTAAGAATCAAAATATGTTTGTAAGTATTAAAAGTGCATAAATTCTATTAAATAAAACATACGAGGTATTTATAGTACATGAGGAAATCCTAAAATCAATGCTCGAATGAAATAGAAGAAAAAAGGGTCGGTGGTCACATGTAGTGTCCACATGCGGCCTGGCCTTGGGCGCATGTGGCACATGCGGCTTGAGCCTGAGCGTATGTGGCCATCGCATATGCTCAGACACAAAAATGTTGCAGATCTGCTCTCGGGATTTTGGACTTCTGACACATGGTTTGCCTACATTCGGTCCATATGTGCTACATTCAATAAGAATATTGAAATAAATAGGTGTTGAAGTCTTTTTTCAACTATTCTTCACTTCCAGGACATGCTTTGCTCAAGAACAATTTGAAAAGTGTCACAAACATCCAAGATTGGTCAAATTAGTAGCCATAAACACCATTTTTTATCTTTCTCCCGAACTTAGCATCCAAAACCTAGTTTCCTATAAAATATATAAAATGCAATATGTCTAACCAAATAACCCAAAAAAACTTGCATATTTTCATAGTTTTAATCATTGAAAGTGTTATATTTCTGTAGCACATGACATACCCCCGATCATGTGGTAGGGAGAGGTTAGCCATGAGCCAATGGAAATTATTTCTTACATTTGTTCTAGGAGGCTTATTTCGAGAGTTGTGAGTCTTATCTCACTTATACTCATGATATTAGTGTGGGAAGTCAATTTCTTAACTCTGTTCTTTTAAATCGTGAATTTCTTGATGTTTTCCCTATAGAACTATGAGCTGAGTACCTCATCCTTCCAAGCTTTTGAGATTTTTTCTATCCATTAACTTTCAGGGACAAAAGTCATTTTAGTAGTGGACATAGTAATGACCCTTCCAGTTATTTTTCATATTTCAGCTTATTTTCTTCATTAGTGCCACTCTTTAGCTGCACAAGTCATTTATGACTTGCTAGGACTGACTATTTGGTTTCGAACAATTTCTTTAGTTTGTAGAGCCAATTTTCTATTAAGAAGTCTTTGCTCGTTCCAAATAGCCATTGATAAAACACTTTAGTAAAACAATCTCAGATGCAAGTTCTGACTATACCAGGAGCTCCAAAATATCAATTTTAGACAGGGTAAACCTTTGGTTTGGATCTCAATGCACCAAGCTCATTTTGACCTATTGGTCGAAAAGTTAGAAAATTGAGAATATGGTTGTGGGACCCACATTTGGATGAAATGACCTCAGATGGAAAATAGGACTTTTTCATTGCACTCAGAACATCAATTTTAGCCTAGGAGGACCCTTAGTTCAGGTTCCAAGGCTTCTATACAAATTTTGGGCTATTGAGCGAATTTTTAAGAAAATTAAAACAATAGGTATGGGCCCTACGTTTTGCCAAAAATGATCTCAGATGAAAGTTTTGATGATCCCATTGGATCTTAAATGTGGTTTTTACTCAAATTTAACTATTAGATCATGTTTATAAGGATCTGAATGTGTTTCGAGGGTCAAACCTTGTTTTTGACTTTGCTGATACTTGATACATAAGGGGGATACCACGATCTCCATAGGGTTATTGCAATTTCCATCCCTGGATTGCGATAGCAAGATCTCCATACCTAGTATTGGTATAAAAGGGCCCTTTAGGCCGCATTTTGGCCATTTTTGACTCATCTTTGAGACCTAGAAACCCTAAATAAGTCTGATGACTCAAAATTGAGTCTTTAGGGTGACTTGGGAGCTTGATTAACATCTTTTATCATGAATATCTTCCAATTTAAAGTAAGAATCATTTAATTTCATGCTTGAATTTGTTGGTTTTTGACCCAAAACTCCAAAACATTTCAGGGCTTCATTTTTACCTATTTCTTGGTATTTTGATTCCATGAGCTTGATATCATGTTGGGTTGACCTCAGAAACATGATTTTTGTAAGTGGATGGTGTTGTTTTTACATTCAAAGCACAATGGTTCAATATGGGTATCATTATTCTCGTATTAATGAGTAGATTATAATTTTGATAGTGTGATGGCATTTTTGGATTGTGAAATAAAGATGAGCTTTTAGTGAATGATGTAAGGATTTATGGTTCAGCTTTGAGGTAATCTTCTATCTACACTTCTTTGTAAGATGATGTGTGTTATATATTGTGTGTAATTGAGAATATTAAGTATGATTACAGGTAGAATGAGGGCTTTGAGCTGTAAGTCAAAATGCTTAATATTCTTTTTGAATCCTATTGTCTTCTCCCTTGATTGAACTAATTTTTGGCATGGATACAATATGAAGCTAGGTTTGGGATGTGGTTTAAGTTTTAGAATTGTGGTTAGTATGGTTGACCTTAGTTCGGCTAGTCTAGTGATGTTGAAATTGTAATTTGAGTAGAGTTGACTTAAATACCCTTGTTTTTTGACAAAATTACTATCTTAGGAGGGTTTATGGCTTCCTTGACATCTATAAGTTTAACTAAATACCATAGCCTCATTTGGGGTATAAAATTCCTAAATATGGAAATAAAGTATTAGAAGTGGGTTCTTTCAGCCCACCTTAGGCCAAGACTTGTGTTAGCCCTTGTAACTTAGTTGTGGATGTTAGGCCAGGTTGACACTAATGAGCCTTTACAATAAGCTTAATTCGTGGCTAGGTAAATTGTGATGACTTTCCTCGGATTATGATTTTTGGGCCTTTCAAGATGCTATTTCCACTTAGATATGATATTTGGCCTATAGAAATGATACCTCTCATAGTCATGATGCATGATCTATAGATATGATATACCTCATAGTTATGATTTATGCTTCATTGATGCATTATGCCTCCTAGATGTGAGATGCCTACTATGTGTAAGACGATTATAGATATGCTTTATGGCTTATAAAGATGATATGCCTCATAAATATGTTATGGCTTATTTAAAATGAGATGATTTATAAATGTAATTTTTATATGGGTTCTGGATATGAATGTTGGTCAAAGGCCATGATTATGATGTTATAATTATTTCGAATATAGAATTGGGACTAAGGTCGTGTTATGATATGAGTTGACCATCTTGGAAGTGTCTATCCTTGTAAAGGTTGTGATTGTAGTTTGTTGATATATTAATCCTTATGGTTCCATTGTATGAATACTGATGATGGCATGTATAGATTGATGATCGTTGCATTGATAATTAATACAATTCTAATAAGATTATAATATTATTATCATTGTCACTAACTAGGGGTTAAAGTCCACTTTCCACATTAAAAATGGATTTCTTCATAATAATAAATGCCTATTTTAATTAATTACTTATATGTGAAAGAGGTTAATAATGATGTTTTAAAGACTTGACTGAGATAAGTTTCAATCCATGATTTGATACTACTAATTAATTCGATCATGAAGGATTCCAACCCTTTCTATACTTTTATAATGATTTAGTCTCAAAGTTTACTCCAAAAAACAAACTTATAAACTTGCACTCTTTTAGCCACAGCTTGAGCCCGCGCACCTATCATATCTAGATAGATATCTCTTCGGTATGGGAGTAAGAAATTGGATTGATAATATAAATTTTGGGTAAAACCCAATGACAGTTATAATATTTATGTTATGTGTATTGCCTATTTATTATGTGATATTGATGATGAACGATGAATTATGGAAATATACTCTACCTTGCTTCTCTTTTAATGTTTATTTACTTTAGCCCTTGGGGGGGCTTGTTCTTTACTTTAACCCTCATAGGGCTTGCACTTTTACTGTAGCCCTCATGTGGATCACTCTCTATTATTGACATTTATTTAGATATTATGATGTTTTGATGATACCCAGTGAGGCCAGAGGATATTATTATAATACCCAGCAAGGCTGGGGGATACTATGATGATACGATAATACCCAATAGGCCAACGGATATTATGATGATATGATGATACCCAACAAAGACAGAGGATATTATGATGATGTGATGATACCCATTAATGCCTAAGGAATTTTTATGATTTGTTGATACCCGGTAAAGATGGAGAATGATTATATTGATGTTCCTATGTGTATATTTACCGGTTTGAACCCAGCTAGCCCTCTGTATATATACATATATATATATACACAACAAAACTAGAGGATGATGATAATGATGGCTATGGTATTATGAATTCTATTTCATTCATGCTTTCATGTGCATCGCCTGTCATCAGTATGCGTCTATATTTATTAGAATATATGGGAGAGTAGTATAGACATGGGTGATGACTATGCTTTATGTTGTTGTATGATGATTGAACTTTTGGAGTCTGGAGTGATGGGGGAACGCATAGCCTTGGCTAGGTATTTAGTTGCCCAGAATAGCCGATTACTCATGCTATTATTGATATTATTATTAGCATTCTTATGTATAGCTTATGATAGATTGGTAACTGATTTGATATCAAGATTTGAGGCATGATTTTGGCCTCTCCTGTCTTATGATTTCATTATTATGAATGATTAATTCATGACGAGACTAAATAGATTAGAAACCTGGAGTTGTTAGTATTAAGTCCTGGTAGAATTATAGTGAGGCCTTAAATGAAGATATAATGATCTAGGTTGTACTTTGATTTGACCATATATCTATAAATGTGTATCTCTAGCTACATATAGCTATGGTATTGTTGTATATCCCTTCTTTCCTTTGTTCATATTTATATATTCATTCCTTGGCCTTGTATATAGCTATATGATCCTTTTTCATCCTTCATTTGTAATTGTTCAGGGATATACGATATAGTTTTGAGATTTCTAAGTATGGCTGAAACAGGATAGTTCATCCTTGATACTTTTGTAGCCTTATTATGTTAGTCTCTTGGACATGAATAGGATAGGTTATCCTTACTATCTCATTGGCTATTTTATGTAGTTATTGAACACTTAGGTCTAGTTTCCATTCTGTTTATATGTTATATAAATCAGCTTTATCTTTGGAGCTTAGTTGGCAATAGCCTACGGAGTACCATTTATTTGATACTCATACTACACTTCTGCAACCTGTAGATTATAGTACGAGTTATTACTGTTGATGTGTACATCGTGTAGAGTAGCTATGGTTCAAATACTTGAGTGAGCTCCTGATTTTGGAGTACTACTTACCTCTCTCTTATGCAATAAACTAGTCTTTATTTGTCTTCGTAGATAAGTTGGATCAGTGTAATTTATTCCATCAATTTCACTTTTGTACTCTTGTTATTTTAGCATCTCTTGTACTGATACCGCTAGGTTTTGGCACTTTATTATGTATTTGTTTCTCTTACTTTACCTATATTGCATTTCTTTTTATATATATATATTTGGGTATTCTGTTACTAGCCATTTCGGACTACAAGTTTGGCTTACCTACTGGTAAGTTATAGTAGGTACCATTATGACCTAAGAAATTGGGTTGTTACAAATTAGTATTAGAGTCTAGGTTTCACCGATATGTTAGTACAAGAGCTAAGTGTTTAGTAGAGTGTTGCAGATTAGTGTAGAGACGTCCGTAACCTATCTTTGAGAGGCCATAGGGACATTTATAAAATTTACTTCTTGACTTCGTATTGTGTGCATGCATTGCTATGAACCTCGAACATATTCTTTGACTCTATTCTGTCTCTAATGAATGATGCAAGTTGGACAACATTGTTAACAGATAAGGATGAGACTTCAGCACACATTTTTAGAGCTTTAGTGCAGCATCAAACTAGAGGGTCAGAGATAGATATTGAAGATCTTTAGCATCAACTAAAGGATTTTGGGTTACCTTAGGATTTAGTTGAGCTTGTGGTACTTTATCCCTTTGAGGTTCAACATTAGTGATTCGAGTCATACGCAGATCCTTATTAGCCATGGATGACAGTTGAGTCATCAAGCAGTCCTCAGGCCCAAGTTAGAATTGTTGGTGTTCATTAGGTTTCTTATCATATTCAATGTATGATAATGGGTTTTTTTGTTAGGCCCTTTTCTCTCAAATTATCGACTATGTAAGGGTCATAGAGAGATCATGTATTATGACTTATAGAGGTGGAGGAAAGAGACCATGCCATCAGTATGGTGCTATTGGTATTTTGTCTGAGATCTTGTTTTGGTTATGGCGAGATGAGACATTAGGCCGAAGAGCTCCCTAGATGTAAGTTAGTGATCAGACAGAGATAGCATGTATTCCTTGCTAGCCTAGTGTTCTTGACATAGACTATGTATACAAAAGAATGATCATTGGTTATAGAGAGTACTCTCAGCATTAGTTGGCCAGTCATTTAGGGTAAGTCTATTTTTATGCCAAATTGGTGCTTCAGGTGTTTGCTACTCTTCAGAAAGGTCGATTACTAGTCTAAAAATTTTCCCTAACATGATATTTCTAGTCATTCAACTTATTTGGATCAGCCTCATGATGTTGTGGCATCTTTGATTTGAGATAATGCGGTTAGTACCTCAGATGATGATTTAGGTTATCAGTTCAAGTTTGGACCCATTCAGATTTATTCTCTCTATACCTGTCAAGCATGTGATTACAAGCTTTACCATGATCAGTGCACTTTTGTTTCCCCATAGTTACTTTTTTTCATTGTGTGTATTGAGGTCTTCATACCCATTGATGATTATGTGCCTTGATGAGTTTATATTGGTTATTATATACCTTGTTATTGAATTCATAATTTTATGACTACTCTAGGCCTATTTCTTTTAGTAGTAGATGGGGTAGATCTGCATTGATATTTTCTCCCTATGGGTGTAGCTTTTGGATTGGAGTCACATTTATCTTGTCATATTAGCCTTATTATGGCCCTTGAGTAGTACATGATATTGACGTTCATTTTGGCACCACCTATTCTTATATTGAGGTTGATGTTGTTGTTACTATTATTATCAGTACTTGAGGTTATTGATATTATTACTTGATGTAATTGATCCTCGTTAGGTAGCCATATAGACTAGTGTTATCTAGTTAGCATTTTCATTTCTTTGTGACTTTATTTAATGGCTTGTGTAGATATAGCTCAATTTAGTGATTTTTTCCCATAGCGTGGTGAGGTTGATTGTTTTCTCTCTTGGTGATATGTTAGACCGACTCGAGAATATATTATGGTATCGAAGATAAGTTGTCCTTCTGTAGTTTTGTATGACTTTAGAGTTGAAAATTTAGTTATATTTCCTGTTAGAGAATACGATTATTGGACTTTCCACCTAGGTTGCAAAGGTTGTTGCATTGTTTATCCATTTCCATATATCCTCTTTTTGAGATTCACTACTTTTAGATTTGTTTTTCGTTTATGACTATTTTATTACTCGATAGCAGTTTGATATTGATGTTGAGATATCCTAGATTTGTCTCTCAAATTTGTTAGGTTTGTCTCCTAGTGATGGTTTGACTTTGTTATTAGTGTGGAGATTGGATGCTCCATTCTTACCGTGATGTGATTATTATCTTTTGAAGAGCTAGGGAAATTTAGACAGGTGGCCTTTTCTGTGATCATTTCTTAAGTTGGAAAATTGGTAATTCTTATCTTGAGTTGTTTGGTTTATTTTCCAGTAGTAGCCTTGACCTGGAGATTATATCGAGATTGGTATTTTCATCCTCGATAAGGTGGCTTATAGTTTGTTTGAATTATGATTGTCCAACTTGGGTGGATTCACGAAATCCTTATCTTAGAGTTTGTTCGTCCTGATGAGGATTTTTAGAGTACTTCTCTGTGATGATGTGTTCCTATGGCTATTTTGCCAAGATGGATTATTGGATTGGTTATTTTCTAGCTTGAGTTGTATTTCTCCAAGGTGCTAGTAGTTTCGCCATCACTAGTGTGATTTGTGGCCTTTATGTGTTCTTGAGTATGCTTTGATAGTTCATTCCCTCCAGCAGATATGGAGAGGATCTCTTAAGTTCTTAGCTGATGATTTATCCTCTATTATAATTTTATTCTTCAGCTATGTTTCAATTTTAGCTCAACCAGATATGTCTAATTCGGAAAATATGGTCATTTTAAGTATTTGACCTTTGTTTGGATTTGTTGGTTCAATCTCAGATTTGATGCCTTGAGATGGCAATTTGGAAGTTATGATGGATTTAGAGTATTAATGCCTACCCATTTTCAGGTTTGGTTTGGGTAGCTAAGATCGAGTGATTCAGCTTTGTTATTGAGATTTCTGGTTGGAGTTATAAAGCTTACATGCAGTGTTCGATTTAGATTTTCTCTATCTAGAATTCATTTATAGGCTGGTTGAGCCTACTCCATGGTTCCCTATTCAATCTTCTCGACTCTGGATGGATTATAGCTTATAAGTGTTTAGATGATGGCCCATGGATCCGGTATTGGTCCTTTTATCCTTGACCATGAGTTTCTAATATTCTTTGGTAATTTTAGATGATATGCTTAGTGGGAGTAATATACTTGAGCTGGATTCAGTATCGTTTCATGCTCGGTTAATGGCATATCCTAGAGTGGATCATTCAGTGATGGGTAGTTATGCCTTGATTTTCTAAATTTCAGTTTTATTATCATTTGGACAAGTTGTAGCATTGACAAAGATTGCATTCCTTGATTATCTTCGTTTGTGTGCCCCAACAGCACCTTATAGGCTTATTCTCACGTTTGTCGAATGGACTTTTAGTGGATCAGCCTCAGTTCTTTGAGTTGTTTCTGATGAGATTGAGCGGACAGGACTCAAGTGATTTCCCTCTTGGTTTGGAGTGGGTAGTAGGTGCAAAAAGGTAAAGGAGAGTAATATTTGGATTTAGAGTTGGTGGTATGACTCATGTCTTGGGTTGGTTCTGCCTTGGATGGGCTATTATTGATTTGTACAGATATCAAGATTGTATCAGTGTATTGTGGTTTAGATTTGCAAGAATCACCCTTTCGGGTCAGTTGGAGGCCAGTTAGTAGTTTGAAGTTGATGTTTCGCTATTTGGAAGTAAAGTGAGATTGTTAGCTGAAAAATAGATACCTACAGTAAAATCCCTTGGAAGTGATCTTTATTCATGGAGGTTAGTTAAGAAGTCATGCTCTGAGTATTCGGGCCTAGTACCTTATCTTTTTGAGCATTAGAAATTTTTTTATCTATTGACTTTTGAGAATGAAAGTCTTTTTAGTAGTGGATATTGTAATGACCCTTCTATATATTTTTTATATTTTTACTTATTTCCTACCATATAGCTTCTCCATAACTTCCCCAAGTTATTTATGACTTAATTCCCCATTTAGAAGTCTTTGCTGGTTCCAAATTGCCACTGGGTGAAAACTTTAGTAAAACAATCTCGGATGTAAATTCCAACTTCGTCAGCAGCTTTGGAATATTGATTTTAGGTTAGGTAGACCTTGGGTTTGGATACCAATGCACCTAAGCTAATTTTGACATATTGGTAAAAAAGTTTGAAAATTGGGAATTTGAGTATGGGACCCATATTAGGGCACCCATGGTTTGGATACTTTCAGTGATCTCCTAATATTTGGCATACTACTTACCTCCCTCTCATGTAATAGACTAGTCTCTGTGTTATATTCTGAGATAAGTTGTATTAGTGTAATTTATTCCATCTTTTTCACTCTTGTACTCTTGTTATATTAGCAACTCTTATACTGATACCACTAGGTTTAGGGACTTTATTATGTATTGGTTTCTCTTAAGTCACGCATACCACGTTTGTTTCTATATATATATTTGTGTAGTCTGTTGCTAGCCATTCCAGACTACGAGTTTAGCTTGCTTACTGGTTGGTTATAGTAGGCACCATCATGACTTAAGAAATTGGTTCGTGACATAGTGACATTCCTTTGACATGTGGTGTCTAAAGATTGGATTATCGTAGACCCAACGAAGATTGAGGCTATTCGTGATTGATCTAGGCCTATATCTCCTACTGAGGTTTATAGATTTTTTGGTTTGGCCAGTTAATATGTTATTTTCATTGAGGGTTTTGCTACTATTTCCACACCTATCACCAGATTGACTCAGCAGGAGATTCATTTCCAATGGTCTGAGAAGTATGAGCTTTGGGAAGCTCTAGGAGTTTCTTACTTCAACTTTTATTTTTCTATTTCGATTGAGAACGAGGGATTCACTATATATTGTGATGCTTCTGGTGTTAGTTTGGGTTCTGTATTGATGTAGTAAGGTCATGTTATCGCTTATGCTTCGAGGAAGCTTAATATTCACGAGCGCAACTACCCCACTCATGATTTAGAGTTGGCGGTGATTGTTTTTCCACTTGAGATTTGAAAGCATTATCTTTATGGTGTGCATTGTACGATTTTCACTGATCATCAAAGTCTTCAGCAACTTATGACCCAGAGAGAGCTTAACACTAGGAAGCTAGATGGATGAATTTTCTTAAGGATTATGATATCTCTATTTTGTATCATTCATTCAAGGAAAATATAATAGCGGATGCCTTGAGTCAGAAGGCAGTGAGTATGGGTAGCTTGGATTATATTTTAGTTTCTCAGAGGTCATTGGAATGGGATATTTAGTATTTATCCAACTTGATTGTGAGACTAGATATATATACCCTAGGAGGGTTCTTGCTAGTTTTGAAGCAAGGTACTCGCTATTTGAGTTGATTTAGGATCACCGATTTGAGGATAAGATACATTGCATCCTCCATGATCAGGTGTTAAATGGTGAGTCAAAGAGGGATACCCAAGATTTTGAGGGTGTTTTGAGATTTGATAGTCGTAGTTTCAAGGATTGATGACTTGATTCGGTTGATTTTGCATGAGGCTCACAACTGTAGATATTCTATTCATCTGGGTATAGTCAAGATGTATAGAGATTTGAGATTGCATTACTGGTGGAGTGGCATAAAGACAGATGTGGAAGACATTATAGCTTATTGCCTATGTTGTCAATAGGTAAAGGTCGAGCATTAGCGATCGGGTGGTTTCACTCAGAGATTGCCCATTCCTGAGTAAAAGTGGGAGAAGATTATCATGGATATTGTTAGTGGTTTGTCTCATATTTTCTATGAATCCGAGGTTATTTGGGTCATTATGGATTAGTTGACCAAGTTGGCACATTTTATTCCAATTCATAAATCATTCAGTGTCGAGGGGTTACCCCGCATCTATGTTAGTGTCAGTGATATAGTCCATTCGCATGGTGTGGTAGTGTTAGTGTTATCTATCATTTCATACCAAGGTTTAGTGTTCACTTCAAGATTTTGGAGAGCTTTCCAGGAGGAGTTGGGCACTAAGGTAGATCTCAGTATAGCTTTTCATCCTCAGACTGATAGTCAATTAGAGCGGACTTTCAGGTTCTCGAGGATATGATTCAAGCCTGTGTTATAGATTTTGGAGGTTGGTGAAAGCAGCACTTAGCACTAGCGAAATTCGCATATAATAATAGTTATCATTCGAGTCTTGACATGGAACCTTTTGAGGCTTTGTATGGTAGGCGATGTCGTTCCCGGATGAGATAGTTTGAGACTTCCAAGATTAGACCCCATGGTATTGACTTTCTTTAGGAGTTGTTAGATAGAGTCAGGGTGATTCAAGACAGGTTGAGAGCAGCTCTGAGTAGGGATTTGGAGTTGGTGATTAGGTGTTCCTATATGTGTCACCCCTAAAAGGAGTGATGAGAAAGGGAGGAAGAGAAAGCTCAACCCCAGATATATTGGACACTTTGAGATTCTTAACACAGTTGGTGAGGTAGCTTATGAGTTACCTTATCCCTTGATTTTACTGTTGTCCATATAGTTTCCATGTTTCTATGCTGAGAAGATACATTCCTAATCTATATCCTATACTTGATGAGACTCAGTCCTGTTGGAAGAGCAGTTAGATATCGTGGAGGATCCCGTGCTCATTTTGTGCAACGCCCTAGAAATACACCATGGACGCCACATGATTCTTACAGTCCCGAAAGATCATAAGCTAACCCATGAACCGGTACCTGCTGTGAGCATTGAATAATAATAGCAAAATACACATGTGCGGAATAACTGAATATGCATTAAGGTTTTAAATATAAAAGTAATACAATTGAAAACCCAAAAGTATGAAATATATGCGAAATTATTAAAAATTGGACTAAAAAGACCAATAACTGACTGACTATCTAAAATGTCTGAAAGCCTCTAAAACTATCTGAAATAGAGTTGATGGGACAGCCCCAACTAACTCTAACTATCTAACTAAAATGAATTGAAATAACAACCATGTCCTCAATAGATAAGGACTCACCGTTGTTGTTGCTGCTAATGCGCTGGAATGTCTAAGTACAGTCGGTAACCTAAGTGTTCCAACCTAAGATATTAAATATCATAGTACAAGAAATGAGTATGCTATTAGTACTTTGAATTTACTAGTATACTAGATGAGGTTAGGCTAATATACATGTGTTTATATGCATGAATAATATCCTAGATTTATCTCTCAGATTTGTTGGGTTTGTCTCCTAGTGATGGTTTTACTTTGTTATTAGTGTTTGAATTATGATTGTCCAACTTGGGTGGATTCACGAAATCCTTATCTTAGAGTTTGTTCGTCCTGATGAGGCTTGTTGGAGTGCTTCTCTTTGATGATGTGTTCCTATGTCTATTTTGCTGAGATTGAGTGTTGGATTGGTTATTTTCTGGCTTGCGTTGCATTTCTCCGAGGTGCTAGTGTTTTTGCCATCACTAGTGTGATTTGTGGCCTTTATGTGTTCTTGAGTATGCTTTGATAGTTCATGCCCTCCAGCGAATATGGAGTGGATCTCCTGAGTTTTTAGCTGATGATTTATCCTCCATTACAATTTTATTCTTCAGCTACGTTTCAATTTTAGCTCGACCAGATATGTCTAATTCAAATAATATGGTCGTTGTGAGAATTTGACCTTTGTTTGGATTTGTTGGCTCAATCTCAGATTGATGTCTTGGGATGGCGATTTGGAAGTTATGATGGATTTAAAGTATTAATGCCTACCCATATTAAGTTTTGGTTTGGGTAGCTGAGATCGAGTGATTCAACTTTGTTATTGAGATTTCTTCTTGGAGTTATAAAGCTTACAAACAGTGTTCAATTTAGATTTTCTCTGTCTAGAATTTATTTATAGGATGGTTGAGCGTACTCCATGGTTCCCTATTCAATCTTCTCGACTCTGGATGGATTAAAGCTTATAAGTGTTCAGATGATGGCCCATGGATCCGGTATTGGTCCTTTTAGCGTTGACCATGAGTTTCCAATATTCTTTGGTAATTTTAGATGTTATGCTCAGTAGGAGTAATATACTTGAGCTGGATTCAGTATGGTTTCATTCTCGGTTAATAGCATATCCTATAGTGGATCATTCAGTGATGGGTAGTTATGCCTTGATCTTCTAGATTTCAATTTGATTATAGTTCAAACAAGTTGTAGCATTGAAAAAGATTGCATTCCTTGATTATCTTCATTTCTGTGCCCCAATATCACCTTATAGGCTTATTCTTATATTTGTCGAATGGACTTTTAGTGGATCAGCCTCAGTTCTTTGAGTTGTTTCTAATGAGATTGAGCGGACTGGACTCAGGTGATTTTTCTCTTGGTTTGGAGTGGGTAAGAGGTGAAAAAAGGTAAATGAGAGTTATATTTAGATTTAGAGTTGGTGGTATGACTCATGTTTTAGGTTGGTTCTGGATCGAATGGGCTATTATTGATTTGTACAGATATCGAGATCGTATCAGTGTATTATGGTTTAGATTTGCAGGAATCACCCTTTTCGGGTCAGTTGGAGGCCAGTTAGTAGTTTGAAGTTAATGTTTCGCTATTTGGAAGTGAAGTGAGATTGTTGGCCGAAAAAGAGATACCTATGGTGAAATCCCTTGGAAGCGATCTCTATTCATGGAGGTTATTTGGGAAGTCATGCTCTGAGTATTCGGGCGTAGTACCTCATCCTTTTGAGCGTTAGAGATTTTTTTATCTTGAAAGTCTTTTTAGTAGTGGATATTGTAATGACCCTTCCATATATTTTTCATATTTTTGCTTATTTCCTATAATATAGCTTCTCTATAGCTTGCCCAAGTCATTTATGACTTGCTGGGACTGACAGCTCAGTTATCAGGCAGTTCATTTGGTTTTAAGAGTTAATCCCTCATTTAGAAATCTTTGCTGGTTCCAAATGGCCACTAGGTGAAAACTTTAGTAAAACATTCTCAGATGTAAATTCCAACTTCGTCAGCAGCTCTGGAATATTTATTTTAGTCTAGGTAGACCTTGGGTTTGGATACCAATGCACCCGAGCTCATTTTGACATATTGGTAAAAAAGTTAGAAAATTAGGAAATTGAGTGTGGGACCCATATTCGGGCACCTATGGTTTTGATACTTTGAGTGATCTCCTAATATTTGGAGTACTACTTACCTCCCTCTCATGTAATAGACTAGTCTCTATGTTGTATTCTGAGATAAGTTGTATTAGTGTAATTTACTCCATCTTTTTCACTCTTGTACTCTTGTTATACTTGCAGCTCTTATACTGATACCACTAGGTTTAGGGACTTTATTATGTATTGATTTCTCTTACGTCACGCATACCACGTTTATTTCTATATATATATTTGTGTAGTCTGTTACTAGCCATTCCAGACTACGAGTTTAGCTTGCCTACTGGTGGGTTATAGTAGGCACCATCATGACTTAAGAAATTGGGTCATGACATGGTGACATTCCTTAGACATGTGGTGTCTAAAGATTGGATTATGGTAGACCCAATGAAGATTGAGGCTATTTGTGATTGATCTAGGCCTATATCTCCTACTGAGGTTCATAGATTTTTTGGTTTGGCTAGTTAATATATTGTTTTTGTTGAGGGTTTTACTACTATTTCCACACCTATCACTAGATTTACTCAGCAGGAGATTCATTTCCAATGGTCTGAGGAGTGTGAGTCAAGCTTTGGGAAACTCCAGGAGTTTCTTAATTCAGCTCCTACTTTTCCTATTTCGATTGAGAGCGAGGGATTCCCTATGTATTGTGATGCCTATGGTGTTGGTTTGGGTTTTGTATTGATGTAGTAGGGTCATTTTATTGCTTATGCTTCGAGGAAGCTTAAGATTCATGAGCGCAACTACCCCACTCATGATTTACAGTTGGCAGTGATAGTTTTTCCACTTGAGATTTGAAAGCATTATCTTTATGGTGTGCATTATGCGATTTTCACTGATCATCAAATTCTTCAGCAACTTATGACCCAGAGAGGGCTTAACACTAGGAAGCATAGATGGATGAATTTTTTTAAGGATTATGATATCTCTATTTTGTATCATTCATTCAAGGCAAATATAGTAACAGATGCCTTGAGTCAGAAGGCGGTGAGTATGGGTAGCTTGGATTGTATTTTAGTTTCTCAGAGGTCATTGGAATAGGACATTTAGTGTTTATCCAACTTGATTGTGAGACTAGATATTTATACCCTAGGAGGGTTCTTGCTAGTGTTGAAGCAAGGTACTCGCTATTTGAGTCGATTTAGGATCACCGGTTTGAGGATAAGAGACATTGCATCCTCCATGATCAGGAGTTGAATGGTGAGTCAAAGAGGGCTACCCAAGATTTTGAGGGTGTTTTGAGATTTGATAGTCGTAGTTCCGAGGATTGATGACTTGATTCGATTGATTTTGCATGAGGCTCACAACTGTAGATATTCTATTCATCTGGGTATAGTGAAGATGTATAGAGATTTGAGATAGCATTACTGGTGGAGTGGCATGAACATAGATGTGGAAGACATAATAGCTTGTTGCCTATGTTGTTAATAGGTAAAGGTCGAGCATCAGTGATCGGGTGGTTTGACTCAGAATTGGCCATTCCTGAGTAGAAGTGGGAGAAGATTACCATGGACTTTGTTAGTGGTTTGCCTCATATTTTCTATGAATCTGAGGGTGTTTGGTTCATTGTGGATTGGTTGACCAAGTTGGCACATTTTATTCCAATTCATATGTCCTTCTGTGTCGAGAGGTTAGCCCGCATCTATGTTAGTGTCAGTGATATAGTCCATTCGCATGGTGTATTAGTGTTGGTGTTATCTATCATTTCAGACCAAGGTTTAGTGTTCACTTCAAGATTTTGGAGAGCTTTCCAGGAGGAGTTGGGCACTAAGGTAGATCTCCGTACAACTTTTCATCCTCAGTCTGATAGCCAATTAGAGCGGACTATTCAGGTTCTCGAGTATATGATTTGAGCCAGTGTTATATATTTTGGAGGTTAGTGGGGGCAGCACTTAGCACTGGCTGAGTTCGCATATAATAATAGTTATCATTCGAGTATTAACATGGTACCTTTTGAGGCTTTATAAGGTAGGCCATGTCGTTCCCCGATTAGATAGTTTGAGACTTCTACGATTAGACCCCATGGTATTGACTTACTTGAGGAGTTGTTAGATAGATTCAGGGTGATTCAAGACAGGTTAAGAGCAGCTCTGAGTAGGCAGAAGGCTTATGCAGACCATAGGTTTCATGCCTAGAGATTTGGAGTTCATGATTGGGTGTTCCTACATGTATCGCCCATAAAGGGAGTGATGAGGAAGGGAGGAAGGGAAAACTCAGCCTCGGATATATTGGACACTTTAAGATTCTTAACACAGTTGGTGAGGTAGCTTATGAGTTAGCCTTATCCCTAGATTTTGTTGTTGTCCATATAGTTTACCATGTTTCCATGTTGAAGCGATACATTCCTAATCCATATCCTGTACTTGATGGGACTCAGTCCAGTTGGAAGAGCAGTTGGACATCGTGGAGGATCCTATGCTCATTTTGTGTAACACCCCAAAAATACACCATGGACGCCACACGGTGCTTACGGTCCCGAAAGACCAAAAGCTCACCCATGAACTAGCATCTGTTGTGAGCACTGAATAATAATAACAAAATACACATGTGCGGAATAACTGAATATGCATTAAGGTTTTAAATATGAAAGTAATACAATTGAAAACCCTAAAGTATGAAATATATGCGAAATTATTAAAAATCGGATTTAAAAGACCAATAACTGACTGACTGTCTAAAATGTCTAAAAGACTCTAAAACTGTCTGAAAGAGAGTTGATGGGACAGGCCCCAACCAACTCTAACTATCTAACTAAAATGAATTGAAGTAACAACCATGTCCTCGATAGATGAGGACTCACCACTGTTGCTGCTGCTGATGCGCTGGAATGTCTAAGTACGGTCGGTAACCTGAGCGTTCGAACCTAAGATATTAAATATCATATCACAAGAAACAAGTATGCTATCAGTACTTTGAATGTACTGGTATACTAGATGAGGTTAGGCTAATATGCATGGGTTTATATGCATGAATAATAACTGACTAAATGAATAAAATGAGGTAATCAAATAAAAATGCATGAAAACTTTGAAATCTGAGAATGCATGACCAAGCATATAATATGACTCTGAAATAGTTTGTAAACTGAAATATTGACATACTAATAACTGAATAACTGGTAACTGTATGCTATGGTAAAGCAAACCTGAAACTAAAGTCTGTATTGAATACTGGTCTGAGACTGTAGGAGCTATCATCTAACCAACATGCCCCAATATGAGCTAATTGGGATCCAACCTGTGACCCCAGTTGTAAGGGTGTCAGTACCGTGCCACGGGTACTAACAATGGTTATGTGGATCCACTAAAATGATGTCCTGAAGGACCAGGATGCCAAGTCTAAACTGATGGGTGATCCCTGAAAGGAAGTCAAGCCTAAACTGATGGGTGACTCCTCAAATACTACACTAGCTACATAGTTCTGGAATACAAGGATTGTTAGTAACAACTATACTCGACCAACGGAAAAGACATCATCCCTGCATTCACTCGGTGCTAAATCCTACTGTCAACTGAACTGACTTAGAATACTGAACTCCTCTAAGTTTAACTGATTATTACAACTGACTAAACTGATAATCCTCATAACATAGTTGAAACCATTTTGAAGATACTAAGACTAAGTAAATAGTGAAATTTTCGGGTATTCATAACCCCCAAGACTCGATAGCAATAACAATAGAACCATAATACAACTTTGAGGACATCATAAGTAGTCATTCTACAAAACCCATTCATCTAGGCATTTCATCAAACACGTAGGGGTCATGAGTTAAAGCATGGGAATAGTTAAATCATGTAATAATCACATAATTTCAATATTAAAAAAACGGATTTAACATGTGAATATCACCATTGGAACGTATCAAGGGCAATTTCAACCAAAATAATTTGTAAACATGGTACATAATCAAAATTTATGACATTTGACAGATATAATTCATATTAACACAAAAAAATCATAACATTGAACTTGAAAAAGTGTTGTTGGACTCCATGGGTGAAAAGGAACCACGGATGAACATCTAACATACCTTAAAGCTTTAATCTTGAAAGAGAAATAACTTTTCTTGAATGTTCTTAGATTCGGAAGCACAATTTCTTGGTTTTCTTGAAGAAGGGCTTAACATTTATTCTTTGGGAATGATATTGAAAGGAAACCCTAATTTGACGATGAGAGTGAATGGGTAGTTTATGTTGATTAAGTTGATGGAAATAGGGGTTAAAAAGGGTGGAAAAGGACCAAACAAACCCCATTTTAAACGTCATTTAATCACTGCACGACTCTGGTTGACGGTCTAGGTGTCTTCACTCTAGTGACTGATCGTCACTCCAACCATCAGTATATGGCCAGAATTCAACCTTTCTACATAAGGTTGATGGTCTGGGTTGATGGGCCATCACGGTCTTGGCGGTCCGTCACCTTGGCCGTCGCACCTCGGCAGACAGATACCTCTCTGGTAAAATGGGCATAACATTTTACCCCAATATTGGATTAAGGCAAAATTAGTATCGTTGGAAAGATAATTCAATTATCTATCTATTGATGGGTCTTGGGCTCAAAAAATCTTAGTAATACAAAAGTTATGCTTGTTTGAATTTGACTATAGCAACATTCTTTCCAAGAACTCAATCAGTAAGGGATATTTTGATTTATCTAAAAGCTAGGAGTCATTTGAGGCCTTAACATGCATCAAACTTACTCATAAAACTATCAAAGCACTATAATTTATTTTTCATGAGCTTAAAGTATGGTTCTAATATTGGTATGGATTTTTGGGGTATTACAATATCTCCTCAATTGGGAACATTCATCCTCGAATGAGGCTGGTTTAATTGGGAGTACTGAAGAATCTGAGATCATATATTGAACATGCATTAATGAGAAAATGAGAACATAACTGAGTCTGAAACTTGATACATGGACTGAAGTGACATTTGTGAATGCATTCAATGATATGAATAGATTACACAACTGAAAGTGAGAACTGAAGAGAGTCAATCTGAGTAAAAATCATTACCTTAAGCTAAATCTAAATTTGTGGAGTAAGGATGAGGGTACTTGGTATGTATATCTGATTCTGCTTCCCTATTATCTCCCTCAATGTAGTGATTCCGCCAAAGAACTTTGACCAAGGGAACTTCCTTGTTCCTCAGTCTACGAGTCTGACGATTGAGAATCTGAACTGGGATTCCTTCAAAGGAAAGGCTATCCTTAACCTTCATATCCTCCAATGGAACTACTAAAGATGAGTCACCAATACACTTCTTTAATAAGGAAACATGAAACACCAAATTCACAAATGCCAAATCTATAGGCAACTCAAGCTCATACACTATCTTCCCAAAATGGCTCAAGATTCTTTAAGGACCAAAATATCAGGGACTAAGCTTCCCCTTTTTGCCAAATCTCTTCACTACCTTTATGGGGAATATTTTTAATTATACCAAGTCACCAACCTCAAACTCAAGATCTTTTCTTCTCACATTTGTATAGGATTTCTATTGGTTTTAGGCCGTCTTAAGCCTCTGCCTGATTAACTGAACTTTTTTTTATCACCTCAAACACTGAATTAGGACCTAATACTGTATCCTCACCTACCTCAAACCAACCAATATGACATTTATATCTCCTCCTATATAGAGCCTCAAATGGAGCCATCTGAATGTTGGAGTGATAACAGTTATGGTCGGCAAACTCAATTAAGGGTAAATAATTATCCCAACTACCATTAAAATCGAAAATACACACCCTTAACTTATCCTCTAGGGTTTGAATGGTCCTCTCTACCTAAGCATCTGTCCAAGGATGAAAAGTTATACTGAGATGAACTTGGGTGCAAGACCCTTTTGAAAATCCCTCTAAAATTAAGAGGTAAACTGAGTACCTCTATCTGAAATGATAGACAATGGGATTCCATGAAACCTAACCAATTTAATGAGATAGAGCTTGGCATTATCCTCGGTTGAATAAAAAGTATAAACTGGTAAGAAATAGGCAGATTTGGTCATTCTATCTACAATGACCCATATCGAATCATGCAGACGATATGTACGAGGCAAGCCTATCACAAAATCTATGTTCACCTCTTCCCTCTTCCAAGTAGGAATTCTAAACTCTTGTAAGGTGCTACAAGGCATCTGGTGCTCAACCTTAACCCGCTGACAGTTGGAACACATCTACAAACTCTGTAATATCCCTCTTCATACCACTCCACCAATAGATTTCCCGCAAATCATAATACATCTTACTGGATCATGGGTGAATAGAGTAATGTGCACTATGTGCCTCTGCAAAAATCCACTGTCTCAAATCATCAACACATAATACACACAGTCTACCCTGACAACGCAACATACTATCTTCCCCTTGGGAGAAAACCTCAACTTTCTGGTCTCCCACTGATTCTTTCAGCTTAGCTAAACTGGGATCCCTATCCTTCTTCTCCTTTACTTCGGCAAACAATAAAGATTTCAAACTACTCTGAACATAAACACTACCCTCAGCTATATCAAGCAACCGAAAACCTAATCTATAAAGCTGGTGAACCTCCTGAACTAACTTCTTCTTATCATTCTCAATAGGAGCAACACTACCCATTGACAATCTACTATGGATATTTTCCACTATATTGGCCTTACGCGAGTAATACAAAACACTCATATTGTAGTCTTTCAACAACTCCAACTATCTTCTCTGATGAAGGTTCAAATTCCTCTGTGAAAACACATACTGTAAGCTGATGTGGTCCGTGAACACATCAACATACACCCCATAGAGATAATGCCTCCAAATATTTTAGGTAAACACAACAACAGCTAACTCAAGATCATGGGTAGGATAATTTTTTTCATGGGGTTTAAGTTATCTAGAGGTGTAGGCTATGACCTTACCTCTTTGCATCAACACACAATGAAGATCAAATTTAGAAGAATCACAGTAAACAACAAATTCCGTTGAACTGTCTGGCAACATCAAAATTAGGGCTGAGGTGGGTCGAGTCTTCAACTCTTGAAAAATTTTCTCACAAGAATCTAACTACTGAAATTTGACTTTCTTCTGAGTCAATATATACATGGGGGGCGCAATAGATAAAAACCCATCAACTAACTATCGGTAATAGCAACCCTAAGAAACTATTGATTTATGATGGAGAGATGGGTCTGGGCAAGTGTCTCACTACGTCGGTCTTTTAAGAATCAACCCTAATGCTATCACTGGAAATAATATGGCCAAGAAAGCTACTAATCTTAGCCAAAATTTGCACTTACTAAATTTAGCAAATAGCTGATGGGCTCTAAAAGTCTACAATACAATTCTGAGATGGTCTGCATGATTGTTTTTGCTACGAGAATAGACAAGAATGTCATCAATGAAGACTATGAAAA
This sequence comes from Capsicum annuum, assembly GCF_002878395.1. Lineage (NCBI taxonomy): Eukaryota > Viridiplantae > Streptophyta > Magnoliopsida > Solanales > Solanaceae > Capsicum > Capsicum annuum. Next base: position 34,403,291 of record NC_061120.1, on the reverse strand, counting down.
ATTTGTCCAAGCACTATTTGAACACTCTATTCATCATGCCCATGAAAGATGTTGGAGCATTCGTTAGTCTAAAAGACATGACTAGAATTTAAAGTGACCATACCGAGTTTTGAAAGCTGCTTTTAGAATGTCACATTCTCTAACTCTAAGTTGGTGATAGCCATATCTGAGGTATATCTTAGAGAAATAAGTGGCACCCTAAAGTTGGTCGAATAAGTAATTAATTCTGGGGAGAGAATATTTATTCTTGAATCTCTAGAGGTAACGGTATGGACTGCGTACATTCTACCCTCCCCAAATCCCATATTGTGGGAATACATTGGGTTTGTTGTTGTTGTTATTGTTGTGGTAACTTTGTTCAAGTGATAGTAATTGATACACATTCTAAGGGAATTATCTTTCTTATGCACGAAGAGTGGAGCTCTCCATGGGGAAACCTTGGGCCTAATGAATCCCTTATCTAAGAGGTCTTTTAAATGTTCTTTCAACTCTTTGAGTTTAGATGAAGCCATTATATATGGCAGAATAGAGATAGGCTAGGTGTCTGGAAGAAGGTCTATTCCGAAGTTAATTTCCCTTTTGGGAGGAACTCTGGGAAGGTCTTCAGGGAACACATCTAGAAATTCCCTCACTATTGAAACTGACTTTAGATTGGGTGTCTCAGAACTAGAGTCTTTGCCTTGAACAAGATGGTAAATACACCCCTTGGATATCATTTTCCTCTCTCTAAGATACGAAACAAGTTGACCTCAAAGGGCTGAAGTACTACCCCTCCATTCAAGGACCGGTTCATTAAAAAACTAAAACAGAACGACCCTATTTCTGCAATCAACTGAGGCATAACATAAGTATAGCCAATCCATGCCAAGAATGACATCAAAATTGGTCATCTCTAACTCCATAAGATCTACTGAAGTGACTTTCTTGGATATTATGATCGAACTGCTCTTGTATACCTTCCTAGCTACTATAGAGACACCTACTAGAGTGGACACTAAGAAGGGTTCGATTAAGGTTTTGGGACTGACATCAAAATTAACAGTTATATGTGGGGTTATAAAAGAAAGTAAAGCTCCATGGTCTAACAAAGCATATACATATAAATGAAAAACTTGCAACGTACCCATAACCATATCAGGAGAACTTTCCTGATCATTTCAGGACTGAAATACATATAGTCTAATTTGGCATTGACTGCTGGTGGCACTGAAGGTAGCGCCCTGCTAAGTTGGGCAACTTGCTGGAGCTGATGATAGATGGGACTGGCCCTGTCGGCGTAAATCCCTTCCTTTTAAAGTAATTACCCGACACTCCCAGATCCAGTGGCATGGCTTGCCATACCTAAATTATATATCACTGCTAGCTCTACACTCACCCTAATGGTTTTTACCATATTTCTAGCAAAGAGGATTTGTGCGACCACTGTTTACATTACCTTGGGACTTAGAGTTGGCGACCTTCCCGATTGTCATTTCTGAACTTTGGCACATGAGAACTAGCTTAATATGGAGTTGGAGTTGAATATTTCTAATGGAATTGGGGACGGTTACCACTCTCAGACCTCAGCTGAGCAAAGTTGAAACTACCTATCCTAGCTTTCTTATTCTCTTTTTCTTTCTACTTAACCTTCTCCTCTTCAATCTGTTGAGCATGGACCATAAGCCTAGACAAGTCCACCTCCTTAACTAATACTGCGGTCCTACACTCTTTGACCATATTATCAGATACACCAGACATAAGATTACTTGTTCTAGACCTGCTATCAGCCACCACATTAGGAGCACACCTGGCTAGCTAAGTAAACTTAAGTGAATACTCTTTCACGCTCATATTTCCCTGCTTTAAATTAATGATCTCCAACACCTTAGTTTCCCTTAACTCCAAAGGAAATATCTATCTAAAAAGGTTGTAGAAAACTCCTCCCATTCTATACGCCCAACATCTGTGCCTCTATCCCCCTTCTACTAGTTATACCAAGTGTGGCTACATTCTGCAACTTGTAAGCAGCCAATTTTACACTTTTACTATAATTCACACCTATAATGTTTGTTACCTTCTAAACTATGTCGAGGAACTTCTATGTATCCTTATCAGACTTAAATCCCAAAAATAGAGGAAGATTCATTCGGGTAAAGTCCCAAATCCTAGCTACAGTAGTATTAGCCACTAGGTTGGATGGGAAAACAGCTAGACGATTGTTATGAGATGATACAAAGTGATCCAGATTAGTGAACACATCTCTGAACTTGGCATGCAAAACAGGCTCATTCAGATGATCTTCCTAAATGGGTGGAGGTGCATCCTGATTCCTATTTATTCTTTCGTTGTTGTTTCTAGGAGGCATGTTCTATAAACTGAAGAAATATTGAATTAGAAAAAGATTTTAACTTAAGCTCATGCTCTTTCACATGACATGAATATTGAAAGAAGGAAAACTTTCCTAAAATGTCTTACAGCCTCTTGTCCATAAGTATGGCGTGCTTTACACCCATGCACAAGACTCTAATCAACGCATCTTTCAAACTCCCTAGGACACTATAAAACCATAGGCTCTGATACCAAGTTTGTAATGCCTTAAAAATATACCCTGGATGCCACACAGTGCTTATGATCCCGAAAGACCACAAGCTAACCCATGAATTGGTACCTGCTGTGTGAATTGAATAATAATCATAAAATACACATGTGCAGAATAACTGAATATTCTATAAGGTTTTAAATCTAAAAGTAATACAACTGAAAACCTAAAAGTTTGAAATATATGCAAAGTTATTAAAAATCTAACTAAAAAGACCAATAGTTGATTGACTGTCTAAAATGTCTAAAAGCCTCTAAAACTGTCTGAAAGTGAGTTGATGGGATAGGCCCCAACTAACTCTAACTGTCTAACTAAAATAAAATATTGAAATAAACTAAAATAACAACCAGGTTCTCGATAACTCACCACTTTTGCTACTGCTGGTGCACTGGAATATCTAAGTACAGTCGGGAACCTTAGCATCTAAACCTATGATATTAAACATGATAGTGCAAGAAATAAGTATCTGATCGGTACTTTGAATGCACTGGTATGTAAGATGAGGTTAGGCTAATATGCATGGGTTCATGTACATGAATAATAACTAACTAAATGAATAGCATTAGGTAACTGAATATAAATGCATAAAAATTGTGAAACCTGAGAATACATGACTAAGCATATAATATGATTCTAAAATAGTCTATAAACTAAAATATTGTCATACTGATAATTGAATAACTGGTAACTACATGCTATGGTCAAGAAAACCTAAAACTGAACTCTGTATTGAATATTGGTCTATGATTATGGGAGTTATCATCTAACTGACATGCACCAATATGAGCTAATTAGGTTCAACCTATGACAAAGTTGGAAGGGTGTCAGTACCATGATACTGTACTAATAATGGTTGTGTGGATTAACTAAAATGATATCCCGAAGGACCACGGTGTCAAGCCTAAACTGATGAGTGATCCCTGAGAGGTAGTCAAGCCTAAACTGATGGGTGACTCCTCATATCCTACGCCGGCTACGTAATTCTGGAATATAGGGACTACTACTAGCGACTCTTCCTGACTAACAGGGAAGGCCTCATCCCTACATTTACTCAGTGTTAAATCCTACTCCCTACGGAATTTACTCAGAATACTGAACTGATCTCAATTTAACTGAGTATGATAATTGACTAAACTAATAATGCTTATAACATATTTGAAACCATTCTAAAGATATTGAACTAAGTAATCAACTATGTTTTTGGGTGTTCATAACCCCCATGACTCGATAGCAATAATAATAGAACCATAAAATGACTTTGAGGACATCATAAGTAGTCATTATTCAAAACCCATTCATCTAGGCATTTTATCAAACACATAGGGCTCATGAGTTACATCATGGGAATAGTTAAATCAGGTAATAATCACATAATTTCAATATTAAAAAAAAAAGGGTTTAGGATTTAACATGTGAATATCACCATTCAAATGTATCAAGGGCAATTTCAACAAAAATAATTTGTAAACATGGTACATAATCGAAATTCATGAAATTTTATGGATATAATTCATATTAATACGTAAAAATCATAACTTTGAACTTGAAAATGGGTTCTTCGACTGCATGGGTGAAAATAACCCATGGATGAACATCTATCATACCTTAAAGATTTAAATGTTGAATGAGAATTAACTTTTCTTGAATGTTCTTAGATCGGGAAGCATAATTTCTTGGTTTTCTTGAAGAAGGGCTTGAATCTTGTTCTTGGGGAATAATCTTGAAAGGAAACCTTAATTTGATTTTGAGTGTGAATGAGGAGTTTATTTTGTTTAAGTTGATGGAAATAGGGGTTAAAAAGGGTGGGAAAATTTGAAAAAACCCCATTTAAAATTTCATTTTAATCACGGAACGGCCCCAGTTGATAGTCTAGGTGATGGACCATCACTCTGGTGATTGACCGTCCCTCCAACCATCAATATATGGCCAGAATTTGACCTTTTTACCTAAGGTTAATGGGCCATCACTGGATTGACGGTCTGTCACCTTGGCCATCGCACCTCGACAGACATACACCTCTCTGGTAGAACGGTCATAACTTTTTACCCCAATATCGAATTAAGGAAAAATTAGTATCATTGGAAAGCTAATTCCATAATCTAATATTGATCACAAATACTTTTAGTAATACAAAATTTATGCTCGTTTTATGTTTACTATGGCAATATTCTTTTTAAGAACTCAATCGATAAGGGATATTTTGATTTATCTAAAAGCTAGGAGTCATTTGAGTCCTTAATATGCCTAAAACTACCAAATAACTAAACTTTACTTTGCATAAGCTTTAATCATGGTTCTAATATTGGTATGGATTTTTAGGGTATTACATTTTAGCTTGTGTATTAGGCGATTGCACACTGGAAGATTCCTATAGTAAAGGTTTAGTAGAGCCACCGCCTAGTAGAGGAGGATACTTGGGAGATTGAGAGTGAGATGTAGACCTATTATCCTCACCTATTCAAGACTTCAAGTACATCCTAATACTTTACTTTTAATAACAAAAGTTCTTTTAGTAGTATATATTGCAATGAACCTTTTAGTCATTTTCAATATTTTGACTCGCTGCCCCAAGTCATTTATGACTTGTTGGAACTGGCAGTTTGGTTACAGGGTAGTTCATTTGTATTTTTAGAGCCAATTCCTTATTTTGAAGTCATTGCAGGTTCAAATTAGCTACCGGGGGAAAACTTCAGTCAATCAACATTGTATGCCAATTCTAACTATTTCAATAACTCCATAATGTTAATTTTAGTCTAAGTATAATCTTGGTTTGGGTCCTGAGGAAAACAGGCTCATTTTGAGTTATTGGTCAAAAATTAAGAAAATTAATGTTGGGTGTGGGACCCATTTTTTATCGAAATGACCTCAGTTGGATTTTTTGACTATTCCATTGAGTGTGACATATCAAATTTGATAGGGTAGCATAGTTTGTTTGGCATATAGGATTAAAAATGAATCCCAAGAGGTTGGTAGAGACTTAGAAATTTTCAAGTCTCAGCTGGTGTTGGTGTACCTTAATTAGTGAGTCTAAAATAGCGTTCACGATCTAGCGAAGCCAGTAAGTGTCACAATAGCGATATTTGAGTCACAAAAGTGACTTACCTTGGCTGACGCACAAGTATCATGATTAATACAGATAGGTCACAAAATCAACTTTTAGCCCTTTATCTGAGTACCATGAATAGCGATTAACAGACCGCAAAAGTGACTCCCGTGTACCTAGGATGGATATAAATACCCTTTTTCAACCCCTTTTGCCTATTTTCTCATCCATTCTTAAGAGACTAAATCCCTAAAGAGTGGGAAAGTTTGGGGATAGCCTTTAGGAGTGATTTGGGATCTTAGGTAGCAACTATTTATGCATTTTTCATTGAATTTTTGGTAAGATTCCTTTAATTCTATAGTTGATTTTCCTTTTTCTTGAATAAAATCCCTAAACCTTGGTGGCTTGATTTTAGCACCAATGTAGCTAAGATTTTACCCATTTTTTAGGTAATTACTCCTTGAGCATAAGGAATGTTGGGTTAGCCACAGAAATATAATTTTCATAATCGAGACCCATATGGGATTCCTGAATATTTTTGGATGTGAGGCACAATGATGCAATATGGGTATCATTGTTCTCGTGTTTATGAGTAGATTGTGATTTTGATAGTGTGGCACCTTGATAGTGTGGCACCTTGCGGAAGATCCTTAAAAGGGGAATTGATAGTTTAGGATATTCTTCAAGCTTTCTTGGGAATCTAAGTAGGCTAGGTTTTCCCCTCTTCATATATTGAGCTAATTCATAGTATGTTTATGATATTATGTTAGATTATGGATTGGTTTTAGGTTTTGGTGTGATGAATTACAATACTTGGGTTAGTTTGATCGTTTAAGCTATCCGCAAACCATAATTTAGGCATAATTGATCTAGTTGTTCATGTTTTAGGTAAATTTCTATCTTAGGGTTGATTGAGGCTCATTGACAACTAAAAGTGGATTTAGATACCTTAGTCTAGTCTGGGGTAGAAAATGCCTTATAACAGAATTTTGGGGATTATAAGTGGGTCCTCCAACCTACCTTAGGCAAAGATTTGTGTAGTTCTTGTAAACCTTTATGCGCTTGTTATACACCTTAAAAATATTTATTAATGTAATGTTAAGGATATTTGGCACTTGATAGTTATGATGGGTTGATATTAGGATATAATGCTTATTGATTATGCTATTGATCATACTATTTATTATATATTTATCAGTTTGAGTCTGGATATTGATTATAATATTGATGATACATTTACTAGTTCAAGTCTGGTTGTTGATAATATATTTTTCAATTCAAGTCTAGGCATTTACTATGGTATGATGATATACAATTATTGGTTCAAGTCCAGTTATTGATGATATAATTATCAATTCAAGTTTGGCTATTAACTATATATTCTCCGATTGGAGTCTGGCTATAGATTATGATATTGATTATATAAATTCCAATTTGAGCTCGGATATAGAGTATGATATTGTTGATATAGGTATCGGTTCATATCCAAAAGTGGGAATTATTGTAATATGGTATTACATGGGTAGATTCTAGTTATACCCTGAGAGTTGGTAAATAATAGTGGTTTAGGTTGTACTATCTTTGAGTTTACCCTCTAGGCTTATGGGGGCCTGTATTGGGTTATTTACTTTTTTGCACTTAATAGCTTATGGGTCCTATTTTTGTAGTTATAATTGCATGTGTTTTATGTTATCATTCCAATTTATTTATTTTTGTAGTTATAATTGTCATTCTTGTACTAGCTCTACTAGGCCGTGGGATCGCTAGTTGTATAGTTGATTAACTCATTTTTGTTGCCTCTACAAGTTACAATTGTTTATTTTTTCCTTAGATGGGCATTTTCCAGTAAATTAACCCATTGTATTTAGCTCTAGAATATGGTTTGGCTTACCTACTAGTGGGATAGAGTAGGTGCCATCATGACTTGTAAATTGGGTCATGACATACACCTACTTACCATTTTTCCTAACTTCTAGACAGTAGCCCAAAAATGACTTTAGAAGTCTCGGGACATGAGCCAAAGGTCCTCCCAACCCAAAATCAATGTTCTAGAGCTATCAGAATGGTTAGAATTTGCATATATGTTTGTTTGACTGATGCTTTTTCCCGGTAGCTAATTTGAACCAATGAAGACTTCAAAATAGGAAATTAGCTCTCGAAATTAAATAAACTAATCGGTAACCAAACTGTCAGTTTCAGAAAGCCATAAATAACTTGGGGCAACTATAGAAAATCTCTCAATAGCAAAAATAATCAAAAATATAGAAAATGACATGGAGAGTCATTACATTTCTCTTGGTATGGGTAGAAATTCTTTATTGATGTAAGTTTCTTCAATCATCTTCTTCATTTTTCAATTCCTTAACATTGTAGAATCATTAAAACAACCTTTAATGGTAAAAATGTTGGGGAATTAAACCCTAAGTTAATGATATTATGTGAAAACCTATGAGTTGAGTTAATATCATCTAATTACTTCTAAATACAAATTAACAATCCCTAGCATGAATTACTGATTCTAAAATAAGAAAATTGATTGTTAGGGACCTTGAATTCAATAAATGTGGAAACTTTAGCCTAAACACTCCTTGAATAGAATGTGTTGAGCTTGAAGGAACTGTTTTGATATCTAATTAACCCTTGATAATGTTGTAAACCATAAATAAGAGTAGAATTAGTGGGTTGATATTCCCAAGGTATTTCTATAAAGAGTAATTTATTAAATACTCTTGTAATTGTTATTATTAGATGATTTAGCCTTTGAAAACATATAGAAGAAGGAAGACAATTAATGACATAGCTACTTTTTGTAGTATCTTGGCACCCATATAGGTTATGGCTTATGGGTAAAGACTATGGTTAGTAATTGTATCCATAATATATATTTGACAGGAGAAATCATGCTTAGGTCTGCATGCAGGGAATTTAGAAAGATAAAATATAGTTTTAATATAATAAGAGTCTAATTGTGGGTTAATATGCTAATGCATGAATCCTTGATAGATATTGTATAATTGTATGACTCTATGCTGAATTTTAATGTGAGTTATGTGAATATAATATTAGATAGTGTGAGCTAATAATCTAGTTATTTAGCTAAATTGCCATAAAAGGGTAAAGTTGGTATTATGTGTGGTTGGAATATGGGATAATCTTACTTAAGGTTAGTGACGAGGACTGGTTATGATATAAAAAGCAATAACATAACTTAAGAGCCTAAGGTCAAGTTAGGCTAAGGGTTAAGAAGTAAAAGGTATAAAAGAGTATGACTAAAGCTAGATTGTATGTTGAATAGAGTTAATGATTGTCTAATAAAGTAGGTTATAAACCTAGTAATGACTTGAATGTAAGGGTTCTTAGATAATAACAAAATTCTTGGTTTCATTATGAATAAAATGATATTGGATTAATGTATGAATTACTAGATTTTAGACTCCATTTAGTTATATGTGCACTCCTAGAATGACTACTTGAATTTTATTAATATGTCTTGATACTTGAATAAGTGGGGGATCAGTCTTTGTACATGCTATGATTGATTAAACCAATGATTCATATCTATTTCTGATTAGTGTGTTAAAGTATGATTATGGTTTACATGAATTGATTAACTCGATTTTACCAAGTATATACTTCGATGGTTGTCCATTGTTTTAATGAAAACTTAAGGAATGTAATTGTTAAATGACACCTTATGTATTAATCACATATAATAAGGTTATATGATAAGCTTGTTGAGTGTATAAGTATGGTTTCTTATTCTCATTATGGTTGTGATTATTGTAATATCGATTCTTATTATAGGATGTATCAGTATTTGTACGTCTTTATGGAATTGGTTGGTATGATTCATTGGTTGGATTGGGTACCACATCGGTACAGTACATATATAAGAGCTTGTCCTCTATAGGTCTTGACTAGTGCGCAACTATAAGACCCTTAGCATGTATGTACAAGGTATGTATGAGTGTGACGGCGAATATATAATTGTTGCTATTATTAATGTTTATATTAGTTCTAGGAGTGGACTAATTTATGTTTTAGTTGTTGTGATAGGTTCCTTGAGTGAACCGAATTATGATGTTTCTTGGTGCATTTGGGATTCTTACGTGGCCCGATTATTTATCATATATTCTTGTATTTTTATTGTCGCAGTCATATTTTGTTGACTTGGATATGGTTAGAATCATAGTTTGTTGACTCAGATATTATTAGAGTTAGGGTAGTTGACTTGGTCATTATTTGGCATAACTTGTTGTCTCTACACTCTTTCTTGACTAAACCTATAGAGTTACTTAAAAAGGATAAGTGTCATAAACTTGAGTTATTTATCATAATGTGTGTTCATAGTTATATTTGGTACAAAGGTGATGAATGATCAACAAAAATAAGAATAGAAATGCACTTAGTTAAAATAAGAAATAAAGATAACATAAGTGGATAATAGTTACAAATTAAGTTTTTATATAAGTTGTCATGTTCTATTTTGTGATTTCTATATTGTGTTTACATGTTATAACCCTCGTTGTCTAATGATACCTGCTAGTACACTTTGTTTGTACTGATATTACTCTTGCTATACCCTTTTGGTACATAGTCTTTTATAGGAATCATTGTTGGTTTCTTGATTGATGCAGATAGTGATCCTCCAATAGCTTGTACTTAAGTCACTCATGGTGGAAGTTGTGTTCGATTGTAGTCCCTTACTTCGAAGCTCTTGTAATTGTTTAGACTAGATCCTTGGGTGGTTTCATTTTCCTTTTTTCTTTATTCTTTTTTATAAAACTATTGTAATAAGAATGGGTTACGGATTTTAATAAAGACTTTTGTTTTTCTTCTTAAAGGGTGGCAAGAGGTTCTCCTATCTAGGCCGATTATAGTAGGTTCCCTCATGATTTGATAATTTAGGTCATGATAATTTGGTATTAGAACCTAGGTTACTGGTCCTAGGAGAGCAAATGTCAAGTAAATTCCTACAGATTGGTGTGTTGATGTCCATATTTAAACATCAAAAAGCTATGAGGCATTTTAAAATTTTTTTTTACTTCTTTCTTCCGTTCAAGAGGTTGTTCAGCTTTCGTATCGTTTGAGTCGAATTGGTATATCCTAATTCCAATTAGTATCTTGAATAGGCAAGTGGATGTCACTTGACTCTTCTTGGAAGGATACAAGCTTTGAAAATTGGAATAAAAAATGTTCCAATTGGTATTTGGCCATAAGGGTTGACATGTTAAAAAACCAACTCGGGATCATTAAGTGTGAGAGTAGAAGCTATTTTAATGAGATATGAAGAATGATTTATTAATCTTGGAGTTCTCTGAATTTATTTGTTTGTGATTTATAGTTGAATGATTAATTTTGAATTAGAGATAGGCGAATCTTGCAAGTTTCCTATGTTGTGGTGTGTGAAGGAATTTGACTATGATTGTTGCTTGTTTGTTGGTAGTAACATGAAGGTTTGATAAAGTACTTAAGGTCAATAGAGCTTGAAGCTTATGTGAATTATAATTGGTTTAATTATTGTAAATATTTTGAATTGTGAAAGGTTATAACTTTCTTATGTGTTAATGATTAAAGAAATTCTTCTTATGTGATTTAAGTGGAAAATTGTATGCGATTGGGCATAGTATTATCATTCATAAAATGGTAGGGTAATATTGTATATACTTTTGAAAAGTCTTATTTCAAGTGGTTGGTCTATGAATAAGTATCATAGAAAAAGGACTATTATTGTCCAATAGGGGAAATTGTGGTAAGAAAATTTTGTGGTAGTTGTGATTGTGACTTAAGAAATTTGTTTTGGCCTTAAATTTTGTGATAACTCAATGGTTAAATTGATGACTAAATTGTCAGTTAAGTAAATGAAAAGGTGATTATGGTAACCCTTGGCATGAAAGTTAATTGGTTGATGTGGGTGATGTTGTCAGTTGAGGTAACATTTATACTTGAATTAGTGGGTTTTACTTTTGATTGAGTAACTACTTGTATTTTAATGATAATGTATATTTGATGAGGAAATCATGAAAATATGGTGAAACTAAGTTAATAGGTATTTATGAAATTACGGTTGTCTATTGGTAAAAATAGTCACCCATGTATTGATTACTAAAATGACTTGTCATTTGGCTGTTTTTTATTGACATTGCTCATATGCTTATTATATGACAATAATTATTGATTGATATTATTCCTTGGAAATGCTATAATTAAATTGGTAGTGTCCTTACAATGATAGCATTATTATGATTGATGATCCTTAGTTGTAGGGTCGGATGAGGGAATGGGTTTATTATATGTGTACTTGAATATCATGTCCCTCTCATTGATCATGGTAATACTTGGTTGTTACTTCTCCTGATTGATACTTCTCCTGACTGATTGAGGTATGTTGGGTTGGCAACTTGACTAATGGTAAGCTAATTGTGAATCTAAACAAGTATAACTTGACCTTGGGTGATAACTTAAAAACCTGGTTAGTTATAACTAATTGATTTTTTAGGATCAAATAGACTAATGTAAGTAGTACTGGAGAAACTACGTATTAATGAAACCCATAGTGGTGTGTTGGTTAGTGGTTGTACTCTAGAAGATCTATTCATAAGTGTTTATCATAGAAGGGTGAAAAGAGGCCATAAGATAGATGTCTCAAAGGGAAAACACCGTGTTGTACTTGGTGATGTTATATTTATTATATCATTGTTTAGGGTGTAATTTCCTGATTAAAGATTTTTCTTAGGTTGAAAGTTAGAAATTTCACACTAGGCAAGTCTTGGCTGAAATATGAACAAGGTATGGTCTAGGGATATTCATAAATGGATCGGGTAGATATAAGAAGATATAAGAAAGTTTATCTTGAAGTTATGTTAGCTAAGATGACAAGGAACTCATAGGACTTTTGGAATCAAATTTGGGATAGTAGAACTTTTGATATCAGTCTTGAAGTAAAGAAATTAGTTCGGGATGTAATAGATTTAAAGTGTGTTGTGAAAAGGGTGAGTTTAGAAGAAAATCATTCATTCTTCCTCGCCCATGTCGCTATAATGACATGTGTGTCGCTATAAAAGCAGAAAAAATCCTTTTATAGCAAGATCTATGTCGCTATAGCAAAATAGGTTGCTAAGCTGGGTAAATTGTTATTTAATCAACTATTTTCTCAAAATATTTCATTATTCTAGGAACTCGTTTTGGGGAAAGGTAAGGAAAATTTGGGCAATTTAGAGGATAGACTATAGCAAGTGAGTAAGTAAGATGATGCATAACCAACACTGAAAGTAGTGTCTTTCTAAATTTCAACTTCAGGCTTCTCTTTATCCAATGCCTATTCTAGGATGAAAGGATGGAAAATTGGTGTCTGCTCTAATGACCGGTTTCGTCGTTACTGAAAATATTTGAAGTAAACTCATATGAATCTTATTCTTCACATGTGCTAAGATCAATTTTTTAGTATGGGAGTGCATTTGATATGTACCAAAGTTATACAATCCTCCTAGCACAAAGTTAAGTTGAAAGTATCCTTATTAATTTAGTTTCTAGGTAAGTTTAAATATGTTCAACTCTAAACAAGTATTCCTCGTAGAATATAATTACCGACCAAATTAAAGACACCCAATTTTTTTCCGATGCAACTGATCGTTTATTAATTCTCTTCCTGAGTAAAAAGTTATGATTGTTTTGTTGAAGACTACCCATGTTGAAAAGCAGGGGGCATTGAAACAGGATGTCGTTATAGCGACATACACATTAGTTTATAAGCCATTTTGAAGGGTTTCATCCCCCAAACCCCAAAATGTCATTCCTAAACTCTAGAGGGTAAATTTTCTCTTGGTATGGATGAAAATTCTTTGTTTAGGTAAGTTTCTTTCATTATCTTCTTCATTTTTCAATTCTTAACATCCTAGAATCATTAGAATAACCTTTACTGGTGAAATTCTTGACAAATTAAGCTCTAAGTTCATGATATTTTGAGAAAAACCTATGGGTTGAGTAAATATCACCTAGAATTACTTTTCAATTATTAATTAACAATCCCTAGTGTGATTAATTCAATAAAGGTTGGGGACATTGAATTCAATAAAGATGGAACCTTTAGCTTAAAAAATCTATTAATGGAGTTGGGTTAAGCTTGAAGGAACTATTTTAATGACTAATTGACACTTGGGTAATGTTGTAAACCGTAAATGAGGATGGAATTAGTGGGTTTGAAATTTTAAGTTATTTGTTTGTAGAGTGGTTTATTAACTACTCTTGTAATTGTTCTTATTAGATATTTAGCCTTCAAAAATGTGAAGAAGAAGGAAGATCATCCATGGCATATCTATTTTTTGTAGTAGCATGGCGCTCAGGTAGGTAATGGATTATGAGTAGTAGACAGTGGCTAGTAATCATATACATAATATAGATTTAATGGGAGAAATTATGCTTAGACCTGTGGGCACGGAGTTTGGATAGATAAAACATAATTTTAATGAAATAAGACTCTAATTGTGTGCTATATGTTGATTTATGAATCCTGGAAGGATATTTTGTGTTTGTATGACTCTATGGTGAATTGTAATGTGAGTTATGTGAATATAGATGACAATGAGATGGTATTATCTCATAATCTAGTTATTTAGCCTAATTACCATAAGAGGGTGAACTTGGGTTTATGTGTGATTAGACTATGGGATAATCTTACTCAAGGTTAGTGACAAGGACTGATTATGATATAAGAAGGCGATGGCTTAACTTAAGACCCTAAGGTCAAATTAGGCTAAGGGTTAAGTAGTAAAAGGTATAAAGTTGTATGACTAAAGATAGACTGTAAGTTGAATAGAGTTGAATGATTAGCTAATGGAGTACCTCTTAAACTTAGTAATGCCTTGAATGTAAGGGTTGCTAGATAATAACAAAATCCCTGGTTTCAGTATAAATAAAGGGGGATTGAATTAATGAATGAATTACTAAAGTTTAGACTCCATTTGGTTAAACGTGCACTCCTAGAATGACTACATGAATTCAATGAATACGGCTTGATAATGCTTACTTTAATAAGTTGGGAATTGGTCTTCGTACATGCTATAATTAATGAAATAAATAATTTATATCTACTTGATTGTTGTTTACATGAATTGATTAACTTGAGTTGACCAAAGTATATATTTGTATGGCTATCTATTGTTTCAATAAATGCTTAAGGAATGTAATTGTTAAATGATACCCTAAGTGTTAATCACATATAATGAGGTTATATTAAAGGCTTATTGATTGTACAAGTATGGTTGCTTATTTTCGTCATGGTTGCAAATGTTGGATATCAGTTTTTATTACTGGATGTATCAATATTTGGACATCTTCATGAGATTTGTTGATATGATTCATTGATTAGATCGAGCACTATGACAGTATAATACACGAATAAGAGCTCATTCTCTGCAGTTCTTAACTAGTGGAAAACTATAAGACTCTTACCATGTATGTACAAGGTATGTAAGAATTTGATGGTTCCTTAAGTGGACCGAATATATAATTGTTGCAATTATTGATGTTTATATCACTTTCATGAGTGGACCAAGTTATGTTGTGGTTGTTGTTATAGGTTTCTTGAGTAAACTAAATTATGATTTTTCTTGGTGTATTTGGGGTTCTTTTGGGTCTCAACAATTTATCATATATTTTTGGGTTCTTATTATTTGAGGCATGCTTTATTGACTTAGATATGATTAGAGTCGTGGTTTGTTGACTTAGATATGATTAGAGTCACGGTTGTTGACTTGGTCATGGTTTGACATAACTTGTTGTCTCTTGACTTGTACTTGACTGAAGTTGTAGCGTTACTTGAAAAAAATAAGGGTCATAAACTTGAGGTATTTATCATAATGTGTGGTCATAGTTATATTTGTTACAAGGTGATGAATGATCAGTAAGTATAAGAATGGAAATGCTCTTATTTAAAACAAGGGATAAAGATAGCATAAGTGGGTGATGGTGTTACAAAATAAATTGTTATATAAGTTATCATTTTCTCTTTTTGTGATTTTTGTATTGTGTTAACGTTATCTAACCCTGATCGACTTATGATACCTGCACGTATGTGTTGTTTGTACTGATACTACTCTTGCTATACCTTTTTGGAGTATAGTTTTTTGCATAAATCAATGTTAGTTTTATGATTAATACAGATAGTGATCGTCCAATATCTTCTACTTACCTCACTCATGGTAGAAGTTTTATCCAATTGTACTCTTACTTAGAAGCTTTTATACCTATATAGACTTGATTCTAGAGTAGTTTCTATTTTCTCCATTCCTTTTGGTAAACTATTGTAATAAGATTGAGTTATGGGTTTTAATAATGACTTTCACTTATCTTCTAAAAGAGTGGTAAGGGGTTCTCCAATCTATGTGGATTAGAGTAGGTGCCCTCACGATATGATAATTTGGGTCATGCCATAAGAAGATAACATAAAGTGAACCAAAACTTGTAATTAAGCCCAAATCACTCACTAATCCACCCGAATCAACAATAGTGATAGTAATCATGAATTCTAATTTATACCAAGAAACCAATCATAACATGTCAACACGTAAGATTGGTAAACTACAGAAACTAATATAACAAGTCTAAATATAATTTCCAAATTTTCTCAAGGAATAATACAGCTCAATAAATGACAAGTATCAAATTACCCAATTCACTCAAGAAACCCATGTAACAAGTCAACATATAATTTCTCAGTTCTATCAGGGAATCAATACATCATAATAAATGACATGTAAAAATTAACCCGGTTCACTCGAGAAACTAATATTACAAGTAAACACATAATCCCCAATTCACTCAAGGAATAGTCATACTCAACTGTACCTTGTTCATATATGCTAAGGGTCTTATGATCGCCCACTATCCATGACCTGCAGAGGATGAACTCTTGTCCATGTGTCAAAAACTTAGATATCTAGAGTTTGTCAACCTTATATCAACTAATTTTGTGAAGATATCCAAATATCTATACATCCCATGATAATGACAGATAGCACAACATTTACAACCACAATTATAACAGAATAACACTTATGATTAACACTTTGAATATAAATCAGTTATTCACTTTTCTTGAACATGCATTGTAACAAAAATCATGCACATGTAAAATAAATTGGGTTTTAGCGACATTAAACTATCACTTACAATTTTGTACATATGATTCATGCCATGATGCACCCCAACTATTCATCCTAACATTGATACCAATTTCTCAATCCTGTGGTTACTACCATGGATTCTTTGGAATCAACAAGTAATAACCACCTTTAGCTTAAGCATTCAATAGATTATAGCCAATTTTCAAGTACAACACCATTTTTAATCCTGCAAGGGTGAACAATAACAAGATAAACATAATAATTAATGGATAATTTCAATATTACAAGAATAATTCTATTTTATCCATTCAAATACCGTGTCTAAAAAACTAAGCATGAAGTATCTCATCAATCTACATCATACTTATGCTTTCTAATCCGGTTTTGAACTATTCAGTCATACCTAGCCTACTTATATGTCAAGTAGCTACTACGGAGGCACGAACACAAGTTGTGACTCCATGCTAGTGAATTCTAGTGTGAAATCCACGAAAAATTCATTGATTTCACCCATTTGAGCAAAATCTCTCCTATCAATTGATTCAAGGCCATAAGGTAACCCTAGGAGTATTTTGGAGCAAACCTCATTCTTTTTACAAATGAAGATGAGTGAGGAAAATTTTAAAATCACACCTGAGATTTTGGTTCCATCATCCTACTATAGCGGCCGACATGCCGCTATGGTAATGCTGCTATATCGAAAAAAAATTTATACTAAAATAACATCAGGACCACCTAAAATATCATATTTAAAATTTTTAGTCGCATCGTTCCCTACTAATTTAAGACATATTTCAAAATTCGCTGCAATCATACCCATAATGAGGTGTCTCTTAATAAAAATGGAATAGGTCATTATAATTCCTAATTTTACTATTTTGAGTTCCATTTATGATTATCCATATTGGTCATGAATCAATAAAATAATAATCATACGATGAAAAAAATAATTCATATGGTAGAAAACTCAAAAGCAATTTACATTAACATACAAAATTCAAATTTTGTCACAACTTTAGACAAGGATCTTTTTATCCACAAATACTATGATTAAAAAATCTATAATTCCTATTTGAATAAGAAATAAAGCAAAGTAAAAAAGAGAAGAGCTAACCTTACGAAAAATATTCTTTTGCATTACTCTGTTCTTCCATAATGTGTGATACTGATTAAAAGGACTAAGGAAGGGTTTGAACCTAGTACAAACACCTAAAAGAGCCCACCAATTGAACTAGGAAATAAAAAAAGCTGGCCATGTCTATAAAGCCTCGCCCTAGCCTTGGCAGCACAGGGTCCTTCTCTTTTCCTTGTCCTTGTTTCTATAGGATATAAAACTTTGTCGGGGTGAAATCAAACTCTCTCTACTCCTCGTGTTTGTCTTTTCCCTACAACACCCATTGAAGTGCTTTTAGCTTAGCTCAGTGAGGTAGTGCTTGGACTCCTATACTGTAACACCCCGAATTTGATACTCAAAATGCTACACGGTGCTAGCAATCCTGAGGACCACAAGCCAACCCATGACTGATATTTATAACTGAGCATTGTATAATATATTGTATAAATGCAGAATAATAGGGCTGAAAGGCCATAAGGTTTAAATATCTGATAAAAAATAACATCTTGAAATACGGTATATCAATACCAAAACTGAAATAAATTGTCTAAACATGCTAGTCTAAAAGCCTCTAAATTATCAGAAAATTGTGGAGTTGATGGGACATGTTCACAACTAACTCATCTACTAAAACTGAAATAATGAAGTAATGAGATAATCATGCTATCCTCGAATGATAAGGACTTACTTTAAATCTACTGCTGCTGGCTGAATCTAAAGTTAAGTGCGATCGAGAACTTGAGCATATGAACCTATAGTATAAAACACCATAGCGGAGAAGAAAAGTATGCGTCAGTATGTCTGAATATACTGGTATGCAAAGTGAGGTAGGTTGAATACATAGGGTTCATATGCATGAACAACACTAACTGACTGAATAAAATGAACGTAAGAATACATGCATGAATACGTAACTGTAAATGAGATCGTGATAATACTAACTACTGAGTCTGAATATTGATAACATTAGTTTTGTATCACTAGTATACTATTAACTGAGTGACTATGTCTGACAGTCCTGATTCTGATAGAACTAGCTGAGTTCTGTACTGAACTGAGTGACTGTATCTGACAGTCCTAAATTTGAAGAACTATCTGAGTTCTTTTACTGAAACTAAGGCTAAGATTGTGGGAAGTAGTCATCTAATCGATATACCCCTTTTTTGTATAAAGTTGGGGTCCAATCTGTAACCCCAATTGGAAGGGTGTCAATACCACGCCACTGGTAAGGACAAGTTATGAGTGACCCTCATCTAGCAGTATCCCCAAAGGAGAATGGTGGCACCCTCAACTGGTAGTGTTAATCCACCTCATCAAACCTCAACTATCAATGATGATGTCTCAACCTATGTTGGCTACATAGTTTTGGAATGCAAGGATTGCTTCTAAGTATCCTACCCTCTACTGTCAGTGGGTGCCCTCATCCTTGGGTTCGCTTGGTACAGAATCCTACTCCCAATTGAATAGACACTGAACTGATTATACTGAGATAAACTGGACTGAGTTCACTTAATTTAGTGGACTAATGGAATATTATGGAATTTTGTTAACTGATCGAGTTCATGAGATTACTGAGTTTTCCTAAGTCATGTAACTGACTGAATTCTATTGAGTTCTTAAATTAACTGAGAAAACTAACAATCATAGTGTGACTGAGGTTGTTATGAAACTGACACTGGTTCTAGGCACACAGCTAAATTATTGGGTACAAGTACCCCCAGGACTCGATAGCATGAACTGACAAAACATGAAACTTCTTGAACACATGACCATAGTCAACAATTCATAGTACAACCGTTAGGGATTTTTATGAAGTATTTGTAAGTCATAAGCTTACACATGAATAGGAATACATATAAACATGTCATAATTTCATAAGTCTAATCTCATGAGCATTCCACCAAACCATTACAATGCATAACAATAACATGGAGGTCATTGTGAACATAAGGGTAAAGCATGGATTCATCAATTTGGTCACAATTAAGTCATAAAGCATAATTCTTATTCTCTTAGGCATTTTAGAAAACACCTTGCATGCATAACTTGAGGCTTAGGCATGAACATTAAAGTAACACATCATGGCAACATTATTCACTTTAAATACAAGAATTCCAACCACATGCTAACATAATTTCATTATATGTATTAAAGATTTCAACTTGGTAATCATACAACAACATAAACATGGATATGATTCAATTCATAACATGAAATTCAAAATTTATATTTTTGAAAGGGTTTCTTGAGCTTTATGGGTTAAAGGAACCTATAAATAAACACTTTACATACCTTGGATGGAAGTTTCTTCAAGATTAATGATGGAATCTACTGGATTAGAACCTTCACTTGAAAACCCTAAACTTGTTCTTGAGGGAATTTGAGAGAAACAACTATATTTTGGTGAAAACCAAGCTGAATCTCATGTTATAGGATTATATAAGGGTGGGGAAATTGACCCTTTTTCCCTTAAAGATGCGGATATTTAATGACTGAAAACTAGGTATCGACGTGATTGGTGATGCAGCATGTCAATGGCATCGATGCGATACCCGACGCATTGTACCATGATCACGCCAAGCCTCGGTTATTTTTACTGGCAGTCCCTGCAACAATGTTAACCAATGCGATAAGCGACGCGGTGCGCCTTGATCGTATTGGTCCATTATTTTAGGACACCAAACATGGTGTAAACGAGTTCCAAAAAATCTAAAACTTGTCCGGGAACAACTATCGACATCTCTGATCATGAATCAACAAAAATATGTACCATTAATGGACATTCAGGTCACGAAATGAGATTGTCAACCTTTGAAGGCCAAAATAAACTAAGTCTGAAATCTTAGCTAGAATTTTCTAAGTCTGGTACCCCTTGACAAACCTAAAGAACTAAATTAAGCTTAGAAATTTTGCGGGGTCATACACATACTTCATTAATTTTTTTATCTTTTCAACTACAATTCACAAAGCACAATAGATTCATTCCAAAGCATAGAAATGAGTAAAAGTTAGGAGTCTTTAGCTTAATTATTAGTGGAGGCAAGGTACAACATAGGTAAAATATGGCTAAAAGGTTTGGAGATATAATTAAATTATCACCCCACACTTGAACCTTTGACTTCCTCAATCAACTAGTTGACACTCAATATATACGACCCACATTGCTACTCCAATCACATATGTTTATGATCTCATATATTACCAAGACAATTTAAACATCAAGAAACCCTCGATTACTAAGTGCGTTTAACCATATAATATAATGAAAATCTTAATAAGATAATATAGCCTCTAGAACTAACTCAGAAACATATTTGATAGGGTAAATACAATCATATTATCAAGTAGAGTAATCAAATAGTCATCAATATTTCACCATTCATGTACACTCAATTTTTAAGAGAAATACCTCTCATAGAATCATTATATTTAATAATTTCCAGGGCATGTAATAAAAAAAATATCGCTCACCACACTCAATTTACAAGAGAAAAATATCCCTCATACAATCACCATATCTGACAATTTATGGGGCATGCAAGAAAAATAATATCGCTCACTCCCACAACGAAATTTACATGAGTTCAAGATATCCCATATCCCTTAGTGTCGTACTCTATTAACAAAGGCATCAAAAATGTAGTCTCAAATAGACATTTTGGGTTGTAATATCGACTGAGGAATGATTTGAAAATATTTTGGTAAAATAGTGACTACTCCCTGAGTACTTTAAGACATCCAACTTCATACATTTAAGTTTTTTTAACTTTAAGTATTCATCACTTTTTGCACATTACTTGCACGGAGCGATTCTCTATCTTTTTTTATTTTTTCACATTTTTCACTCCCCACTAACAACTTTTGTAAAAATATTTTTATACAAGGGCACCAATTAACTTTCATCCTTTTATATCCACCCCTTTTTTCATGTTTCACCTTCTTCTTTCCCTTTACTTTTAAGGTTTTTAAACCTTAAGGTGCACTAGGAACTTTGAAGCCAAATTATTAGAAGTTTAATCAATAACGGAAAAATATTAATTTAATTGGATATTAAAGAAATAACTTAAAAGACTCAAAAGTGTTAACTACAGATAGTGACTGAGTGACACATATTTAGTCAAAACTTCAGTTCTCAAAGAAATGTATAGATTATGTCATACAAATCAACACTTATTCATGTTCAGTATGTATGTCAGTGTATTATCTCCCCTACCAGTCAGTCTCATTCTAGGACGAATGTTCTCAAGCGGAGATATTGTAATACCCCATACTTTTTCCTAGCAAATTTCATCTCAAGAATATCTAGTATTAGATTCTAAATTAAATGATGATTATTCCATGAGGAATTTACAATATTTTCACACTTTTTCATGTGAAAAATTTAATAAGATTTCCATCGATATAAGATTTACCCAAATCCGATAATCGGGTCAGAAGTTATGACTATTTCAAGTTCTCATTGTAAAATAGCGTCATATTAGTCAGTAGTACACCGTGCCACAAGACGAAATGGAATTCGACAAATTCTAGTAGGGGTCTGCGATTATAGCGCATCACGCCAGGGCCCAAATTCAGAATTGTCCATTGTCCAGTGTCTCAGCGCGATTTTCCCCACGTCGCGCCAAAGTTTCAGGTCACAAAGAAAGTGGCAACGCGATGGCCCCGCGTTGTGCCATCCCTCAATTTTTCAATTGTCAAAATCCAGTGAAACAACGTGATAGTGCCGCGTCGTGCTAAAGGTCCAGTTCAAAAAAAATTTACAATTTTAAAAGACGCATCCAAGGGTTAAAAGGGTCAATTTCCTACCCTTATTTAAACCCAATAACACGTGATTGAGATATTCTTCACCAAAAATATATTAGTTTCTCTCAATTTTATCTCAAGAAAAAGCTACGGTTTTAATTGGGGATTCAAATTCAAGAAATTTTTACCGTCAATCCTCACGAAATCACGAACTAAGGTATGCATAGTGTTTATTCATGGACTCCTTTTGTCCATGAAGCCTAAGAATTCCTTTTTCTAAATTCAAGTTTATGGATTTTCTTATGAATTTCATGATTCGATCAATCTTGTTCATGTGGATAATGAGAAATTGAATTCTACTCCATGTTGGGTGATAAATCTATGTGGGTTAAATTATTATAGATATAGATTCATGCAAACCTATGACTAAAATCATGAATGATGAAATTAGAATTCAACCATAATGTTTATTTATTGTACAATGATGTTTACATGTACTATGCCTACAATCTGTTTGATTAAATGCCTAAATAAAGTAAAAGTTCCTAAATAGCATGATACCATGAAATCCCCATGTATGTACAAGTTTATGCCTATCACATGTTTGATAAAATGCTTTTATAAATGTGGTATGGACTATGGTGTTAGTTATATGATCAATTAAGTTATGCTTAGTTAGTTTCCTTCCATCGAGTCCTGGGGTATTTGTACCCAAAACATTAGTTGTGTACCTAGAGCCAATGTCATGTTTTCACATTACTCTCAGTCAAGCTATGAATCCTTAGACTTCAGACAGTGTTATGACTTAAGTAATCTCCATGAACTCAGTCAGCTCTCAGATATCAGTAGTATTCAATCAGTCAATGGAATTTGGTAATTTAGCCCATGTTCAGTTCAGTAAATCATGTTCAGAGTCTATTCAAATGGGAGTAGAAATTAGCACCGAGTGAACCCAAGGATGGGAACACACTATCAGGTGAGGGTGTAATTCTTAGAAGTCATCCTTGCATTCTAAAACTATGTAGCTAGCATAGGTTGAGACATCAACACTGTCCAATGAGTATTAATGAGGTGGATAAGCACTGCTAGATAAGGGCCTCATCGTTCTCGTATAGGGAAAACTATCAGATGAGGGTTGCCCATAGCTTGTCCTTAACAGTGGCGCGGTATTGACACCCTTCCAATTGGGGTTACAGATTAGACCCAAACTCAGCCATAATGGCATATCAAGGGTATATCGGTTAGATAACTACTTCCCACAGTTTCATGTTACAGAATCAAGATTGTTAGATATAGTCAATCAATCTCAGTAATAGAACTCAGATAGTTCTTCATATTTTAGAACTATCATATATAGTCAACTCAGATATAGTACGGAACTCAGATTGTTCCATCAAATTCAGGACTATCAGCTACAGTCACTCATGTTATCATTTATATTTAGATTCAGTAATCATGTTATCATAGTATTAGTGTCATCTTTTATGTCTCGTGCATATATTCTTACGCTCATGATAGTTAGTCAGTTATTATTATTGTTCATCATATAAACCCTATGCATTCACCCTACCTCACATGCATATAAGTACATTCAAAGTACTAATGCATTTGAGTTATGGTGTCTTATACCATAGGTTCAGAGACATAAGCTATAGAGCAATAGTAGATTCCAGATATCCTTAGATAGAGTTAGATGTGATTCCTCATATTTTGAGGACATGATTATTTCCCTATTATCTCATTAATTAGTTTATCAGTTGGAGTTAGTTGGGGACATATCCCATCAACTCCTTACTCAGACAGTTCAGTCAGTTAAACGCTTTCTAGACTATTATGTTTCAGACTTCAGTATGTTCAATTCTATTTTAGGTATTCTATTACCCCACACAGATGTTATATCATTCAGATCATATTTAGTATCGAACCTTATGGCCTTTCAATGCATGTTTCCACATTATTATGTCAAAATATACAGTGTACAGGTACAGATATCAGTCATAGGTTAGCTTGTGGTCCTTCGGGGTCATGAGCATCATGTAGCATTCTGATCACTAGGCTTGGGGCTTTACAAACTTGATATCAGAGTCTAAGGTTCAATAGAGTCCTAGGAAATCTAAAATCCACATCTAGTAAAGTTTTGTACATGAATGTGTTGCGCATCACATTTATGTGCAGGAGGATATAAGATGTTTTAGGAATAGTTTCCCCTTTTTTCGTATTCATATCATGGCAGTGAGCATAATGTCAAGTCAATCTCTCAGTCTAATCTCTCCCTTTTTTCTTCATAATATGCCTCCTAAAAGAAAAAGTGGAAATCAATCAGCCCCTTAGCCTAAAGTTCCTTTGGGCGATCATGTTTCTTATACAGAGTTCAGGACCATATTCACTACTCTTGCTCAGTCAATTGCCGCTTAAAATGAATGGCCAGAAGTTATTCCGACCAACCTAGTGGCCAATTCAGGCACAGCTAGGATTTGGGACTTCACCCAAATGAATCCTCAATCCTTTCTTGGGTCTAAGGTAGATGAGGACTCTTAGGAATTTATTGATCAGGTTCAGAAGGTGACAGACATCATGGGAGTGACTGCTGTTGAGAATGCTAAACAAGTTGCATATCAGTTGCAAGATGTGGCTTATACTTGGTTCAAACAGTGAAAGTTAGAGAGGTCAGATGATGTAGGTTCTATAGAGTGGAAGGAGTTTGTCACTGCATTCTTAGACAGATTCTTTACCCAAGAGCTTAGAGAGGCTAAGGTGCTAGAATTCATCAACCTCAAATATGGAAATATGATGGTGAAAGAGTATTCTCTTAAGTTTACTCAATTATCCAGATATGTCCCTCATGTGGTTGCAGACAGCAGAGCGAAATAAGTAAGTTCACTTTAGGGGTAAATGATAGTGTGGTAAATGAGTGCAGATCTGCCATGATGAATAGTGACATAACTTTAGCCAGGCTTATGACTTATGCTCAGTAGATAAAGGAGCAAAATATTAAGCAGAGGGAGAAGAAGAATAAGAGAGCAAAGACAGGTAGTTTCAACTTCGCTCAGCACAAATCAGAAGGAGGAAACTGTTCCTAGTTTCATCCTAAATCATCAGTTCCAGCCCGTTCTTCAACAAGTGCTCTAGTTCTGAATTTCAGGAAGGATAACAGCGATAGAGCGCCAGGCTCTATGTTTTAGGGCAGTGTTAGCAATGCCCAAACTAATCCCCTTTATCAGACTTATAGTAAGAACCATAAGGGTGTTTGCAGAGCTAGTAGCGATGTCTATTTTAGTTATGGCAAGCTAGGTCATAGAGTCAAAGACTGTCCTTCTTTAGGTTATTATAGTTATCTCTGCTCCTTATCTCAGCCTGGTTGCCCAAATTAGTAGGGTGCCACCACCAGTGCTACTAGTGGGTAATGCCTAAATCGTCTCTATACTCTTTAGTCCTGATAGGATCAGGAAAATTCTCCTGATGTAGTTACTGGTATGTTATAGATCCTTCATGTGCATATTTATGCTTTGCTAGATCCAGGAGCTTCTTTGTCTTTTGTTACTCCCTATATAACAGTGATTTTGGAATCAGTCCCAAAATCCTAGCAGATCCCTTTTTAGTCTCTACCTCAGTGGTTAAAACTATCATAGCTCGACAGATATATAGGAACTGCCCAATTATGATATTTCAGAAAGTTACTTCAGCAGGCTTAATCGAATTAGCGATGACTAATTTTTATATTATTCTTGGTATGGATTGGCTCTATTCCTGTTATGCCACAATCGACTGCAGAAATAAAATAGTCTAGTTTCAGTTTTTGAATGAACCCATCCTTAAGTGGAAGGGTAGTACTTCAACATTCAGAGGTCATCTTGTCTCCTACCTTCGGGTATGGAAAATGATATCTAAAGGATGTGTCTATCATTTTTTTTGATTTAAGGATACTAGTTTTGAAACTCCCAGCCTTAAATCAATTCCGGTTGTAGATGAATATTCAGATGCCTTTTCCAATGATCTTCCAGGAATTCCTCCCGAAAGGGAAATAGACTTTGGCATCAATCTTCTTCTAGATACTCAGCCTATATCTATTCCTCCATACAAAATGGCACTAGTAGAACTCAGAGAACTGAAAGAACAATTAAAGGATCTCTTAGATAAGGGATTCACCAGGCCCAGTGTTTCCCCATGAGGCACTTCAGTATTATTCATGTGTAAGAAAGATAGTTCTCTTAGGATGTGTGTATACTACCATCAACTCAATAAGGTCACGGTCAAGAACAAGTATGCTCTTTCCAGAATCAATGACTTGTTTGATCAGCTTCAGGATGCCAATTATTTCTCTAAGATTGACCTCAGATCCAATTATCATCAGCTCAGAGTTAGAGAATATGACATTTTAAAAATAGCTTTCCATACTTCGTATGGTCATTTTGAATTCTTAGTTATGCCCTTTGGTCTTAACAATGCCCCAACAGCTTTTATGGACTTGATAAACTGTGTGTTCAAGCAGTACTTGGACATGTTCTTTATAGTCCTCATAAATGATATTCTGGTCTATTTTCGCAGTGAGCGTGATCATGCAGACCATCTCAAAACAGTACTTCAAAATCTCAGATATCATCAGCTATTCACCAAATTCAGTAAGTGTGAATTTTGTCTAAGGTCAGTAACATTTCTTGGTCATATCATTTTTGGTAATGGCATTAAAGTTGATCCTTAAAAGATTAAAGTACTAAGAAACTGGCTCAAGAGTTTCATGGGTTTGGTTGGCTATTACAGATGGTTTGTTGAGGGATTTTCTTTTATTGCATCCCCTATGTCTAGATTGACTCGAAAGAAAGTCAAGTTTCAGTGGTCAGATCCTTACTAGAAGAGTTTTTAGGAGTTGAAGACTCGACTCACCTCAGCTTTAGTATTAGCTCTTCCAAATGGTCTAAATGGTTTCATAGTGTATTTTAATGCATCCATAGTAGGTTTGGGTTGTGTCCCCATGAAGCACGGTAAGGTCATAGCCTACACCTCCAGACAGCTTAAGCCTCATTAGAGGAATTATCCTACTCATGATCTTGAGTTAGCAGCCATAGTTTTGCCTTGAAGATTTGGAGGCATTATCTATATAGTGTTCATGTAGATGAGTTCACTAATCATAAAAGTCTTCAGTATGTCTTTTCTCAGAAAAATCTCAATCTTCATCAGAGAAGGTGGTTAGAAATCTTGAAAGATTATGACATGAGTGTCCTTTATTATCCGGACAAGGACAACGTAGTGGTCGATACTCTCAGTAGACTATCCATGGGTAGTGTTTCTCATGTTGAGGACAGTAAGAAGAAGTTAGCTCACAAATTCCATCAACTTGCCAGACTAAGCATTCTCTTAGATGATACAGAAGAGGGTGATATATGGGTTCAGAGTAGTTCAGAATCATCTCTAGTTTCCAAGGTGAAAGAAAAGAAGATAGAGATCCCAGCCTTGTCAGGTTGAAAGAGTCATTCCAGGATCAAAAAGTAGAGGTTTTCTCTCAAGGGGGAGATGTCCTTCATTGTCAAGGCCGTCTCTGTGTTCCAAGTGTAGATGACTTAAGGCAGCAAATTCTTGCAGAAGCGCATGGTGCGTGCTACTCTATTCATCAGGGGGCCACAAAGATGTACTGCAACTTATGGGAAATCTGTTGGTAGAATGGGATAAAGAGAGACGTTGTAGAGTTTGTGGCTAAGTGCTCTATATGTCAGCAAGTTAAGATAGAGCATCAGAAGCCTAGTGGGTCCATGCAGGAGTTCAGTATTCCTACTTTGAAGCAGGAAGTTGTGAACATGGACATTATGATGGGTTTGCCTCGAACTCATCATTAGCATGATTCAGTCTGGGTCATTGTAAACAAAAAAACCAAATCAGCTCATTTTCTTCCAGTTCATACCTCTTATTCAGCTGAGGATTATGCCAAACTCTACATCAAGGAGTTGGTCAGATTGTACGGTGTTCCATTGTCCATTATCTCAGAAAGAGGTACCCAGTTCACCTCTCATTTCTAGAAAGCATTCCAAAAGGGTCTTGGTACCCAAGTTCATCTTAGTACAGCCTTTTATCCTTTGGCAGATAGTCAAGTAGAAAGGACCATTCAGACGTTAGAAAATATGCTAAGGGTGTGTGCAATTGATTTCAAGGGAAGTTGGGATGACCACTTACCTTTGATTGAGTTTGTTTACAACAATAGCTGTCATTCCAATATTCAAATGGCTCCATTCAAAGCTCTCTATAGTAGGAGATGTAGATCTCAAATTGGTTGGTTCAAATTTAGTGAGGCCTCAGTCATAGGTCCTGACTTGGTATTCGATGCCTTAGAAAAAGTCCAGTTGATTAGAGAAAGACTCTAGGCTACTCAGAGCCAACATAAGTCTTATGTAGATGTTCGTAGAAAAGATCTCGGGTTTAAGACTAGTGATCCTGTCTATCTAAACATCTCTCCTATGAAGGGAGTGAAGAGATTCGGCAAGAAGGGAAAGATCAGTCCCCGATATGTTGGTCCCTTCAAGATTCTTAATCACTTTGGCAAGATAGCCTATGAGTTTGAATTGCCTTTAGGTCTAGCCTCAGTTCATCTAGTCTTTCTGTCTCTTTTCTCAAGATGTTCATAGGTGATCCATCAGTAGTAGTCCCTATTTAGAGCATTGATATTTAGAATACTCTCTTTTATGAAGAGATTCCAGTCTAAATCTTAGACTATCAGACTCATAGATTGAGGGAGAAAGAAGTCCCTCTAGTTAATGTTCTTTGGTGAAATCAGTCCGTCGAGGAAGCTACTTGGGAATCAGTGGTAGACATGCATATCAAGTATCCTCTCTTCTTCTTTGCCAACTCAGATCAAGCCCAAGGCAACATCTCTCCTTAAGCTTACTCAGATTCATATCAGTGTTCATCACAAACTTGGTATGCAGTTTCATGCTCATGTTCCCATTATAAACTTGGTATCAAGCACCATTGCATATTTAGTCATGCACTTATGTATCAGTTCAGTTATGTAATTATGCATCATAAATGCATTCTCATTGTGAGAAACTTAGTTCTTTAGAACACTCAATCATGCATTCATAAATCAGTTACACATGTATCAGATATGCATGTTCAGTATTATATATTCATCTTGTCAGTCATGTTATTCATGAGATCATGTTCCAGTTATTCATGTTCAATATGTATGTCAGTGTCTTTTCTCCCCCCTCAGTCAATCTCATTTGAGGATGAATGTTCTCAAGAGGGAGAAATTATAATACCCCCTATATTTTTCTAGCAAATTTCATCTCAAGAATATCTAGCATTAGCTTCTAAATTTAATGATGATTATTCCATAAGGAATTTTCAATACTTTCACTCTTTGTCATGAGGGAAATTCAATAAGTTTTCCATCGATATAATATTCATCCAAATTTGATAACTGGATCAGAAGTTACGACTATTTCAAGTTTCCATCATAAAACAGTGTCATATTAGTCAGTGGCACGCCGCGCCACAAGAGGAAATGGCATTTGGCAAATTCCAGTGGGGGTCCTCAATTATGGCGTGTCGCGCTAGGCCCCAAATTAAAAATTGTCCATTTTCCAGTGTCTCAGCGTGATTTCCCCCGTGTCGCAAAAATGTTCCAAGTCACAAAGGAAGTCACAACGCGATGGCCCCTCGTCGCGCCATCCTTCAATTTCCCCATTTTCAAAATCTAGTGATACGGGGTGATAGCACTGCTCTGCGTTAAAGTTCCAGTACAGAAAATTTTTACAATTTTAAAAAACGCATCTAAAGGTTAAAAGGGTCAATTTCCTACCCCTATTTAAACATAATAACACATGATTTAGCTATTCTTCATCAAAAATATACTATTTTCTCTCAAGTTTCTCTCAAGAAAAAGCTAGGGTTTCTATTGGGTATTCGAATCAAAGAAGTTTTCACCGTTCATCCTTACGAAAATGAACAATGGTATTCATAGTGTTCATTCATGGACTCCTTTCGCCCATGAATCCCAAGAATTCTTTTTTCTAAATTCAAGCTTATGGATTTTATTATGAATTTCATGATTGGGCTGCTCTTGTTCATGTGGCTAATGAGAAATTAAATTCTACACCATGTTGGGTGATAAATCTATGTTGGTTAAATTATTATAGATATAGATTCATGCAAACCTATGACTCTAGTATTGAACCATAATGTTTATTTATTGTACAATGATGTTTACATGTACTATGCCTACAATCTGTTTGATTAAATGCCTAAATGAAGGAAAAGTTCCTAAATTGCATGATACAATAAAATCCCCATGTATGTACAAGTTTATGCCTATCACACGTTTGATGAAATGCTTCTATAAATATGGTATGGACTATGGTGTTACTTATATGTTCAAGTAAGTTATGCTTGGTCAGTTTCCTTTCATCGAATCTTGGGGGTACTTGTAGCGGAAATATTAGCTGTGTGCCTAGAGCCAATGTCATGTTTACACGTTACTCTCAGTCAAGATATGAATCCTTATACATCAGACAGTCTCATGACTCAGGAAATCTCCATGATCTCATAAACTCAGTTAGTTATTAGATATCAGTAGTATTCCGTCAGTCAACGAAATTCAGTAATTCAGTCCATGTTCAGTTTACTAAATCATGTTCAGAGTCTATTCAGATGGGAGTAGGAATTAGCGCGGAATAAACCCAAGGATGGGAACACACACTATCAGATGAGGGTGTGATTCTTAGAAGTCATCCTTGCATTCCAAAACTATGTAGCCAGCATAGATTGATACATCAACACTGTCCGATGAGGGTTGATGAGGTAGATAAGCACTGTTAGATAAGGGCCCCACCATTCTCGTGTAGGGGATACTATCAGATGAGGGTCACCCACAGCTTGTCCTTACCAGTGGTGTGGTATTGACACCCTTCCCAATGAGGTTACAGATTG
Organism: Capsicum annuum; assembly: GCF_002878395.1. Classification (NCBI taxonomy): domain Eukaryota; kingdom Viridiplantae; phylum Streptophyta; class Magnoliopsida; order Solanales; family Solanaceae; genus Capsicum; species Capsicum annuum. The sequence goes on along the minus strand of NC_061120.1, from coordinate 34,371,774 downwards.
GACCCGAACTTAGCCCTAATGGCGTATCAGGGGCATGTCAGTTAGATAACTACTTCCCACAGTTTCATGTTACAGAATTAGGACTGTCAGATATAGTCAGTCAGTCTCAGTAATAGAACTCAGATAGTTCTTTAAATTTTAGGACTGTCAGATACAGTTAACTCAGATATAGTATGAAACTCAGATTGCTCCATTAGATTCAGGACTTTCAAATACAGTCACTCATGTTATATGTTATACTTAGATTCAGTAATCATGTTATCACACTATTAGTATCGGTTGTTATGTCTCATGTATGTATTCTCACGCTCATGATAGTTAGTCAGTTATTATTATTGTTCATTCATATGAAGCTCATGCATTCAGCCTACCTTACATACATACCAGTACATTCAAAGTACTGACGCATTTGCACTATGGTGTCTTATACCATAGGTTCGGAGACACGAGCTCTAGAGCAACAGTAGTTTCTAAAAATCCACAGACCGAGTTAGAAGTGAGTCCTTATCTTTCAAGGATATGATTATTTTCCAATGATCTCATTAATCAGTTTATTAGTTGGAGTTAGTTGGGGATATATCCCATCAACTCCTTACTCAGACAGTTCAGTCAGTTAAAGGCTTTCTAGACTATCATGTTTCAGACTTCAATATGTTTAGTTTTGTTTTGGGTATTCTATTACCCCACACAGATGTTATATCATTCAGATCATGTTTAGTATCAAACCTTACGGCCTTTTAGTGCATGTTTCTACATTATTATGTCATATTATCTAGTGTACAGGTACAGATATCAATCATAGGTTAGTTTGTGGTCCTTCGGGGTCATGATCACCATGTAGCATTTCAAGCACCAGGGTCAGGGTATTACAGAAATATTAAAGATAAGTTATTAGATAGGACATGAAATATCTTCACCTTCCCAAGGACATGACCCTAGATAAGACGATATAGAAGTCAAAATTTAAGGTAGAAGGAAGTCAAGTGTTATGTAATTCACTTATCACTATTGTTATTATTACTCTTTTATTGACATTAAAGAATTCTAAGGCTCTTATCTAATTGATGTGTATGAAGGCACCAATGTAATACCCCGAGTCTGTACCCCGGATGCTACATAGTGCTCGTACTCCTGAAGGACCACAAGCTAACCCATGACTGGTACCTTCTGCAATAACTGATTAGTAATACTACAAATATGCAGAAATTAGGCTGAAAACATGCCATAAGGTTCAATACTGTAATAAATCTGAATACGATATAACATTACCAAAACTGGATCATCTGTCTGAAAAATACGCTAGTCTGAAAAGCCTCTACTGCTAGAAATATGAAGTTGATGGGACAAGTCCCTAACTAACTCCGAACTACTGAAATAAGCTAAACTACTAAAATAATCATCATGTCCTTTAACTAAGAGGACTAACCACTAACTCTGTCAGCTGAATATCTGAACTGCTAAGTATGATCGGGAGCTCACGCATCTGAATTTATGATATAAAACATCATAGTGCAAAAGAAAGGTAAGCGTCTATACTTTGAATGTAATGGTATGCAAAGTGAGTCAGGATGAAATGTATGGGTTCATATGCATGAACAACACTGGTTGAAAGACATGAATATAACTAAATAAGAGTGCATTCGTGAATACGTAAACTACGACTTAGATCGTGATAACATTGGATACTAAGCTCTGAGTTACTGATTTATTGATACTGTGTAGGTGATAACTGAGTGACTATATTTGATAGTGTTAATCCAATGGAACTATACTTAGTTTTGTACTGAACTGAGTGACTATATCTGACAGTCCTAAATCTATAGATATGAACTGAGTTGTATTCTGAGACTAGAATTGAAACTGAGAATGTGGGAGGTAATCATTTTACCGACATGCCCCTTTCTAAAAATATTAGGGTCTAACCTATAACCCTAGCTAGAAGGGTGCCAGTACCATGCCACGGGTAAAGATAAGTTGAGTCACCCTCATCTGGCAGGTGCTTTGTACGAGAACAGTGGTACCCTCAATTGGCAGGTAGACCACCTCATCAACCCTCAACTGGCAGGTTGATTTCTCAATCTATGTTGGCTACGTAGTTCTGGAACACAAGGACTGATTCTAAGGATCACACCCTTTACTGGAAAGTGAATCCCCATCCGTGGGTTCACTCGGTGTTGAATCCTACTCTAACTGAATAAACACTGAACTAATTTCTAGTTCATACTAGGCTTGACTGAACTGTTACTGATTATACTATCTAACTGGATTGACCTGAGGTCACAGAGTTCCATTGACTGGCGGAATACTACTGGATTCTATTAATTGGTTGAATTTACTGAGGTCTAAATTGAATACTGAACTAGACTGGACTGATACTGAGTCTACTGAGTTTGTCCTGAGTTCTATGACTGACTGAGATTACTACTGATTGTGACATAACTGATACTATCCTGAGATTGACCATGGCACTAGATAATCAACTAAATTTTTGGTTATTAAATATCCCCATGAATCGATAGCATAAATTATAAGACACGGCTAAATCTTGAAATATGATAAATAACGACTTGATCATCATTCATTCATTAGGACATTCTAGCAAACACTTGTGTGCCATGAACTTGAATACATGCTAAAATGATATAATTTAATTATTTAATTCTCATGAACAACTAATCAAACACTTGGAAGGCATTGTATATTCACATAGTACTAATCAACACATGAGCATCACAATTTCAAGGCTTTAATATGAATTCACATGATACTACAGGCATAATAGTTGTTTATACATAAATCTTAAACTTAATCAAGGAATAGAAATCCAATCAACATTATAATCATGAATACACTTGAATCCAAATCATGAAAAGCATGAAATCAACCTACTTGAAGTTTAAAAGAGTTTCTTGGACTCCATGGGTGAAAGAAATCCTTGGATGAACACATGGCATACCTTGGTCATTAAATTCTTAAAGATTAATGGGGGAATCTTGATCCTTGAATTTGAAATTCAATCACCTAGGGTTTTTGTTCTTGAGCAATTTGGGAAATAATGAGTGTATGTTGCAATTAGAAGGCTAAATTTCATGTTTTAGGGGGTTCAAGAACGTGGGATCATTCAATCACCTAAGGACTAAAAACCAAACTGTCGAAGCACAGACCGATGAGCCACATCATTGGCATCGATGTGATGGCCAATGCGCCACGTTGAGTCCGCGTCATTTCACTGCAAATTTCCACTGAAGCAAAGGAAAAATATTGATCCACACGATAGCCGATGCACCACGCCGAGATCGTATCGATGCACTATTTCTAAAAAATACGTAACTCATTTGGGAACACCTATTGACATTTCTGATCATGAATCAATCTAAACATTGATACTTTAAGGTCATAAGAGTCGTGAAATAGAGTTGCCAACTTACAAAGGCCAAAATAATACTAAGTCTGAATACTTAGCTAAAATTTTCTAAGTCTGGGACCCCTTAGAAAGCTTAAAAGACTGAGTTGAGCTTAGGATTTTGCGGGGTCTTACAATATCTCCCCATTAGAAATATTCATCCTTGAATAAGACTGATTAAACTAAGAATACTGATAGACTGGATTTAGACATTAGACATGTACAACTGAAGCATAATTTTATGACTGAAATTACTGATATACTAAACTATCATACTGAACATGCATATCTGATGCACAAGTGTATAGCCGAACATGATTCATGAATACATGATTGGGATTACTGATAAGCTGAGTTTATATGTTGAACAGGCATGTCTGATGCATGAGTACATGACTGAACTGATTCGTGAATACATGACTAGGTATGCAACGTTAGTTGATACCAAGTTGGTAGCTTTATCTGAACATGAGAATGAGTAAAATCAAAGGAAAACCATTACCTTAAGCTGAGTCTAAGTTTTGAAGAAAAAGTGAGGATACTTGGTCTGCATGTCTGCTTCTGCTTCCCAAGTAGCTCCCTCCACGGACTAATTCCACCAAAGTACTTTGACTAGAGAAAATTCTTTGTTCCTCAGTCTGCGAATCTGATAATCAAGGATTTTGACTGGAATCTCTTCATAAGGGAGGTTGTTCTGAATATCTATGCTCTCTATAGGAACTATGACTGTTGGGTCACCTATGCATTTCTTAAGAAAGGAGACATGGAAAACTAGATGCACTGAAGCTAACTTTGAAGGCAACTCGACCTCGTAAGCTACCTTTCCGAAATAATTGAGAATTTTATAAGGACCGATGTATCAGGGAATGAGTTTCCCCTTTTTGCTAAACCTCTTCACTCCTTTCATAGGAGATATTTTCAAATACATAAAATCACCAATCTCGAACTTAAGATCCTTTCTGCGTACATCTGTGTACAATTTCTATTGGCTCTGAGTTGCCTTGATCCTTTCCCTGATCAACTAAACTTTCTCTAAGGTATCAAATACCAAGTTAGGCCCTACCACTGTGGCCTCACCCACTTCAAACCAACCATTAGGAGATCTATACCTTCTCTCATAAAGCATCTCAAACGGGGCCATCTGAATGTTGGAATGATAGTTGTTGTTATATGTGAATTCAATCAAAGGCAAGTGGTCATCCCAACTACCTTTAAAGTCTATCGTGCATGCTCGTAGAATATCTTCTAAAATATGAATGGTCCTTTCTACTTAACCATCTATCTGAGGATGAAAGGTTGTACTGAGGTAAACTCGGGTACCAAGACCCTTTTGGAAACCTTCCAGAAATAAGAGGTGAACTGGGTACCTCTATATGAGATAATGGACAATGGAACACCGTGCATTCTGACCAACTCCCTACTATAGAGTTTGGCATAATCCTCGGCTGAATAAGAGGTACGGACTGGTAGGAAATGATTTGATTTGGTCATCCTATCTATAATGACCCAAACTGAATCATGCTGGCAACGAGTACAAGGTAAACCCATCATAAAGTCCATGTTCACTTCTTCCCACTTCCAAGTGGGAATACTGAACTCCTGCATAGACCCACTTGGCTTCTGATACTCAATCTTAACATGCTGACATGTTGAGCACTTAACCACAAACTATGCAATGTCTCTCTTCATCTCGCTCCACCAATAGATTTCTCGCAAGTCACAGTATATCTTAGTGGCCTCTGAATTAATGAAGCAATGCACACCATGCGCTTTTTTAAGAATTTGTTGTCTCAAATCATCTACACCTGGCATATATACCCGACCCTGGCAGCACAAAAAACCATCTCTTCCTTAGGAGAAAACCTCTACCTTCTGATATCTGACTGATTTCTTTAACTTAGCTAGACTGGGATCCCTGTTCTGCTTTTTCTTCACCTCAGAAACTAGGGATGATTCTGAACTACTCTACACCCATACACTACCTTATGATGAATCGACTAAGCGAACACCTAGTCAAGCAAGCTGATGAACTTCCTGATCTAACTTCTTCTTACCGTCCTCCACATGAGCAACACTACCTATAGACATCCTACTGAGAGCATCATCCACTATATTGGCTTTACCTGGATGATACAGGACACTCATGTCGTAGTCTTTCAACAACTCCAACCACCTTCTCTGATGGAGGTTTAGGTATTTCTGAGAGAACACATATTGTAGGCTCTTATGTTTAGTGAACACATCAATGTGCACCCCATACAAATAGTGCCTCCAAATTTTTAAGGCAAACACTACCGTAGCTAACTCAAGATCATGAGTAGGATAGTTTTTTTTGTAGGGATTAAGCTGCCTAAAGGTGTAGGATATAACCTTACCTCTCTACATTAAAACATACCCCAAACCAACTCTGGAGGCATCATAATATACCCTAAACCTATCTGAACCATCTAGTAGGGTCAAAACTAGAGTTGTAGTGAGTTGAATCTTCAACTCCTTAAAACTTTTTTCATAAGAATTTGACCACTCGAATTTGACTTTCTTCTGAGTCAATCTAGATATAGGGGATGAAACAGATGAAAATCCCTTACAAACCATCAGTAATAGCTAGCCAAGCCCAAGAAACTCCTAATATCTAATGCAGAGATAAGTCTAGGCTAGTTTCTTACTATTTTGGTCTCTCAGGGATCAACTCTAATGCCATCACTGGTAATGATATAACCAAGGAAGGCTACTGACCTTAGCCAAAATTTGCACTTACTAAATTTGGCGAATAGTTGATAGTTTTTTAGAGTCTGTAATACTATTCTGAGATGGTTTACATGATCATGCTCATTGCAGGAGTATACAAGAATGTCATCTATTAAGACTATGACAAACATCTCCAAGTACTACTTGAACACATGATTCATCTAGTCCATAAATATTTTTGGGGATTTGGTAATACCAAAGTACATGACTAAGAATTCAAAGTGACCATACTGAGTTTTGAAAGCTGTCTTCAGGATGTCACATTCTCTGTCTCTGAGCTGATGATAGCCTGATCTGAGGTCTATCTTAGAAAAGTAACTGGCACCCTAAAGTTGGACAAACATGTCATTGATTTTAGGAAGTGGATACTTGTTCTTGACAATAACTTTATTTTGATGGTAGTCAATACACATTCTGAAAGAACCATCTTTCTTACACACAAAATAAACTTATGCGCCCCACGAGGATGCACTAGGTCTGATAAATCCCTTATCTAGGAGATCTTTTAATTGTTCTTTTAATTCTCTGAGTTTTGCAAGAGCCATTCTATATGGCAGAATAGATACGGGCTGAGTATTTAGAAGAAGGTTTATTCTGAAGTTGATTTCCCTCTCGAAAGGAACTCTGAGAAGATCTTTGAAAAACACATCTAGGAATAAACATGCTACTGACATTGATTCAAGAGTAGGGGTTTCTAAACTAGAGTCCTGGACTCAAACGATATGGTAGACACATCCCTTAGATATCATTTTTCGCACCCAAAGGTAAGAAATAAGCTGACTCCTAAGTACTGAAGTACTACTCCTCCATTTTAGGATGGCATCATTCAGAAACTAAAACTGGACAATTCTATTTTTGCAGTCGACTAAGGCATAGTAGGAATGAAGCCAATCCATGCCGAGAATGACATTAAAATTACTCATCTCTAATTTGACTAAGTCTATTGAAGTGACTTTCTAAGATAACACAACCGGACAATTCCTGTATACCCGGTGGGCTACGATAGATTTACCCACTGGGTTAGAGACTGAGAAAGGCTCTGTTAAAATTTTGGGGCTGACTCCAAAATCAATGGCTATATATAGAGTAATAAAGGACAACAAAGCTCTTAGATCTAGCAAAGCATAAACATGTAAATGGAAAAATTGTAATGTACTAGTGACCACATCAGGAGAACTTTCTTGATCCTTTTGAGACTGAAGAGCATAGATTTTGTTTGGGCATTGCCCACTGGTGGCATTATAAGCGTCACCCTGCTGATTCGAGCGACCGAATTGAGCTAGGGGCGGTTATACTGACCCTAAAAACCTGAATGGGGATAATATCTGACTCTGTTTCCTAGATTTCCACACCTAGAAAACATATCTCTTCCCTCTGTAGATACCCTGGTGATTTATATCATATTTCTGACAAAGAGAATTAGTTCGGGTACTGCTGACACTACCCTGGGGTTTAGGGCATGGTACCCTATCTCTATTACCGTCTCTGAATTTTGAAATTAGAGCACTGGCTGAGGATAGAGCTGGAACTAAGTATTTCGGGTGGAACTGAGAACAATTCCCACCCTCTGACTTAGGCTGAGCAAAGCTAAAACTACCTATTCTTGTTCTTTTTTTCTCTCTCTCTCCTTGTCCCTGTTCTTAGCCTTCTTTATCTATTGAGCATGGACCATGAGCCTAGATATGTCCATCTCCTTAATCAACATTACGGTCCTACACTTCTTGACCATACTATTAGACATGCCAGACACATACTTACTCATCTTAGATCTGCTATTTGCTACCACATGAGTAGTGTATCTGGCTAATTAAGTAAACTTGAGAGAATACTATTTCACTATCATGTTTCCCTACTTCGGATTTATAAAATCCAAAACATTTGCTTCCCTTAACTCTAATAGAAAGAACCTATCCAGAAAAGCAGTGGTAAACTCCTCCCATTCTATGGGCCCAGTATCTGCGGCCCTTACTTCTTTCCACTGTTTGAACCATGAGTTGGCCATATCCTGTAACTGATATACGGCTAACTCAGTGCTCTCAACAGCAGTCACTCCCATAACATCTATAACTTTCTGCACCTGATTAAGAAACTCCTAAGGGTTCTCATCTAACTTAGACCCAGTAAAAGATAGAGGGTTCATTCGGCTGAAATCCTGAATCCTGGCAGCAGCAGTATTGGCCACTGGGTTGGTCAGAATAGCATCTGGACATTTAGTTTAGGCTACCACAGAATGAGCTAGGGTGGTGAAAGTTGCTTTAAATTCAGCATGAGAGACATGTTCGTCCAAAGAATCTTGCTGGTCGGGCTAGGATTCTGGCTAGTCTCCCATTCCTTTCCCTTAGTCCTCTTTGGAGGCATATTCTATAAATGTAAAATAAATTTGGATTAGACAAGGTTTTTAAATGGAGCTCATGCTCACTCGCACGACATGAATAATGAAAGAAGGAAAACTTTTCCCAAAACACCTCATAACCTCTTGTCCATAAGTGTGGCACGCTACACACCCATGCACAAGATACTACTAGATGTGTCTTTTAGACTTTCTAGGACTCTGTTGAACCTTAGGCTCTGATATCAAGTTTATAACGCCCCGAGTCTGTACCCTAGATGCTACACAGTGCTCATAATCCTGAAGGACCATAAGCTAACCCATGACTGGTACCTTCTGCAATAACTAAATAGTAATACTATAAATATACAGAAATTAGATAGAAAACCTACCATAAGGTTCAATACTGTAATAAATTTGAATACGGTATAACAATACAAAAATAGAACATCCGTCTAAAAAATACTCTAGTTTGAAAAGCCTCTACTGTCAGAAATATGGAGTTAATGGGACAAGTCCCCAACTAACTCCGAACTACTGAAATAATCTAAATTAATGAAATAATCATTATGTCCTTGAACTAAGAGGACTCACCACTAACTCCGTTAGCTGAATATCTGAACTATTAAGTATGATCGGGAGCTCGCGCGTCTGAACCTATGATATAAAACATCATAGCGCAAAAAAAAATATGCATCAGTACTTTAAATGTACTAGTATACAAAGTGAGGTAGGCTAAAATGCATGTTTTCATATGCATGAACAACACTGACTGAATGACATGAATATAAATGAATAAGAGTACATGCGTGAATACGTAAACTGTGATTGGGATCGTGATAACACTGGATACTTAGTTCTGAGTTACAGATTTACTGATATCTGAATTTACTGATGGAGTGTAGCTGATAACTGAGTTATTGTATTTGACAATCTTGATCCTATGGAACTATACTGAGTTTCGTACTAAACTGAGTGACTCTATCTGACAGTCCTGAATTTGTAGAACTAAACTGAGTTCTATTTTAAGACTGGAGCTAAAACTGAGACTGTGGGAGGTAATCATCTAAGTGACATGCCTCTTTCTAAAAGGATTAGGGTCTAACCTATAACCCCAGCTGGAAGGGTATCAGTACCATCCCACGGGTAAAGATAAGTTGAGTCACCCTATTTGGCAGGTGCTCTGAACGAGAATAGTGGTACCCTCAACTGGAAAGTTGATTACCTCATCAACCCTCAACTGGCATGTTAATGTATCAACCTATGCTGACTACGTAATTCTAGAACACAAGGACTATTTTTAAGGATCACACCCTCTACTGGTAGGTGAGTCCCCATTCGTGGATTCAATCGGTACTGAATCCTACTCCCAACTTAATAGACACTAAACTGATTTCTAGTTCATACTATGCTTGACTGAACTGTTACTGACTATACTATCTAACTGAACTGAACTGAGTTTTATTGACTGGCGGAATAGTACTAAATTCCGTTAACTGGCTGCATTTACTGAGGTCTGAACTGAATACTAAACTGGACTAGACTGATTCTGAGTCAACAGAGTTTTTTCTAAGTTCTGTAACTGACTGAGAGTACTAGTGATCGTGACATAACTGATACTATCCTGAGACTGACCATTTCTCTAGGTAATCAGCTAAATTGTCAGGTATTAAATGCTCCCAGAACTCGATAGCATAAATTATAAGACATGGAAAAATCTTGAAACATGATAAATAACTACTTAATCATCATTCATTGGGACATTCTAGCAAACACTTGCATTCCATGAACTTAAATGCATGCTAACATGATATAATTTCATTATTTAATTCTCATGAACAACTCAGAAAATACTTGGAAGGAATTGTAGATGCACATAGTACTAATCAACACATGAGCATCACAATTTTGAGGCTTTAACATGAATTCATATAATACTACATACATAATAGTTGTTTATACATAAATTTTTCACTTACTCATGGTATAGAAATACAATCAGCATTATAATCATGAATACACTTGAATCCAAATCATGAAAAGCTTGAAATCAAGCTACTTAAAGTTTAAAAGAGTTTCTTGGACTCCAAGGGTGGAAGGAACCCTTGGATGAATACTTTACATACCTTGGTTGCTAAATTCTTAAAGATCAATGGTGGAATCTTGAGCCTTGAATTTGAAATTCAATTACCTAGGGTTTTTGTTCTTGAGCAATTTTTGAAATAATGCGCATATGTTGCAATTAGAAGGCTAAATTTTATATTTTGGGGGGCTGAAGGATATGGGAAAAGATCCAAATACCCCTAAGGACGCGACTTTTAATAACTAAAAACCAAATTGTCGATGCACAGACCGACGCGTCACTCCGAGTCCACGTCAGTTCACTGGAAATTGCCACTGGAGCCAAGGAAAAATATTCATCGATGCGATGGCCGACGTTCCATGCCGAGATGGCGTCAATGCACTATTTTAGATTCCCAAATATGGTTCAAACGAGGTTTGAAAAATACAAAACTCGTCCGGGAATACCTACTAACATTCGTGATCATTAATCAATCTAAAGATTGATACTGTAAGGTCATAAGAGTCGTGAAATAGAGTTGCCAACTTACGAAGGCCAAAATAATACTAAGTGTGAATACTTAGCTAAAATTTTTTAAGTTTAGGACCCCTTAGCAAGTTTAAACGACTGAGTTGAGCTTAGGATTTTGCGAGGTATTATTACCAATGACATTATAATTTGAGGATTCTAGAGCAACAATATACAAAAACTTTATAACCTACCGTGTAAATAAACCACTATATCTAAAATTGATACATTTAATGTTCTTATATACAGTATTCTATCTGTCCCATTTATATGAAATTACTTGTTTCTGGGCACGTGTATCTCTCATAAATTTTTAAAACTTTGTCTGAAGATAAGTTCTATGATATCATGTATGTAATGATTAATAAAATGTAATAATTACAGATAAATCTTTAAATAGCAAACTTTCAATAAAGTTATAAAATGAAGAACCTGAGCCCTCAAAAAATACAAACTTACCACAATCAGAAATTCATAGAAATTTTCAAATAAGAGAAAAAACATAAAAAATATAAGAGAAGAAAAATGCAACATACAAATCATTCTTAAGACTTTATTCATAAGTATAAATAAAGAAATAAAAAAAAATTAGTGCATAAGCTTTCGAGTTCTTGTCAACATCTTCTCCCATAATCAATCAAAATTTATGAGACTTCTTCACTGAATCAAACTAAAACATGAATTAAATACTACAATAATTATATAAGCATTGTACGTGTATTCAAGTGATTTAGTACAAGATTTTCACATAAGATTATTGAAATATGTTATCAAAACTTAAATAAAGTAAAATTTCATGAATATGGTACTTTATTTAACAACTTGATAGTCGAGCTCAAAATAAATTAATATGAAATCTGATTAATAAAATGAATATAATTCAACACTCACACTTGATAAAAATCTAATAGCTATACTACCTCTACATGAATGACATTCCTTTCTATTTTCTTTACTTGAATTCTCGTTGCTTGTTGCAAAATGGCAAGACTAATCACCAGAGGACAACTAAATTCATATAATGTGTATGAATGAGTCTAGTTTTAAATTAAAATAAAAATCACAAGAAAATAAATCCCACATTCTTTGAATTTTTCTGAAGGAGTAGATGTAAAAGCAATAAATAATTTAGAGAATATGGCAATTTTGGACAGTTATGATGCAAAGCCTTTGAACATTCTTATATACTATCAAAAGAGCATAAATCACTTCAATTAAAAAATTATTATTACTCACTAGTAAATTTGACCGCACTTCGCGCAGTTCTGATTGACCATATTAAAATGATAAATTAATGTCTTGGTTTTACTTGAGATTTTTCTAAAAAGAAAATTCAAAATGATTTTTTGTACCTTTAGTTATTTAGAAATGTTACACTTGATTGAATAATTGAGTTCAAGTGAAATAATTTTTAAATAAATATACTTTTGTATACAGGCCCATATAGATATAGCAAATGTATTTTTAAGCATGATTCTCTTATTTAATATAATATTTGACCATTGAATTAAATGTATTTCTATTCTTTATATCTATTTTAATTCACAATAAAGCATTTGAAATTAAATAATATGTCATGCTGGTATAAAAACAAAAATAAAAAGAAACTATTTCTATGTTATTTAAAACTTGATCAAAAAAATATTTATTGAAGAAGTTATAGAATTAATTACTAATAATAGTTGAAAAAAGAAATCAATATTAAATTAGAGATTCAGCTCTTATAATCTTAACTATATATTGATATGAGGGAGCAATTTTACTAAATGCCAGAAAACAAGAACTTTTATTACTCATTAATGCCTTAAACTATATACAAAAACATTACAAAAATAATAAAATATAACATGGCACATTACAAGACAAATTAGAATCCTTCTGATATTTGAAACATAGGAATTCGATCTTCTTGTATATTCTTCATATCTAGACCATCTACTCATTAATCTACACAAATTAAGAAAATAAAATATAAGCTCAAAAATATGATAATGAAAAATCTTTGTGACTTATGAGAAATAGATCTAGATACAAAATTCAACAACTAATAGGAGATTTCAACAATTTATACTCTCCAAGGTTTACACGAAACCCGCTAGTTTTTTCAACAAATGAAGACCAATAAATAAAATGAGTTTTAGACCGAAAAAAATGATTATAATGTTGAGCTTAAAGTTTCTAATCAAAATATGAGTTTTCCCCTATTGAAATCAAGTGCAATAGTCCATTGCATAATAAGTCGCGAACAAAATCATTGATTCTAACTCTATTTTTTTCTCCAAATCTCCTGGTATTGTTGAAAAGCTTTTTTCTTTGAGCATGAATATAAATTTTCTCCAAAAATGGTCAATTCATCAATTTTTTGCATGCCTCAAATACAATCCACAAAGTAAAAATGACGAAACAATGCATAGATTTAATCAATAACTAACATGAGTGCAAAATAAAAACTCATATAAATATAAATACATATACTCATATTTATATTTTTTCTTGACATGTGCGCCTTTTTCACCGACATTTGTTTCTTCAATCACAGCATCTACAACTGCTCCCTTGAAATTGTCCTTGTCTACAAAATCATTCGGAACTTCGGCATCAAATCTGATCTCCCATTTTTTCCTCATCCTTTTATTGTATTTAATCATCAAATAAATAGAATTTGATGTAAAAGAAGTTTAGTTATATAAAAAGATAAGAAAAAGTAAATGAGTGATAACAAAGAGAGTCAAACGGCTATGATAAAGAGAACATGAGTGCAAAATGCTTTTTATAGTAACAGATAATAGTAGAATGATATGAATAAGGTGTATTTATTATTACTATTATTATTATTATTGTTATTCAGATCTTTTGGACATCAAATAAGAGGGGAAAAGCTCAAAAAACTACAAAAATAATAAATAGTATTCCTTGATTCTTAGGCATGCCACGTCATTAACTTCAAATTTATCCTATATATATATACATATGTGTGTGTTGATTGGCATGACCCTTACCCTTCTATATTCATCCGTTGCTTGACAATTCAGAATATAGACTTTAAAAAAGTTATTAATGTTTTGATAAAATTATGTCATTTGGGAGTTGCTCTAAAAAATAAATAGCCAGTTAAATTTTTTGTTTAATATGGGGTGTTATGGGTTTTAAATATAGTAAATGGATGAAGCAAATGAGAAGAGTAAAGCAAGTAAAAAAGCTAATCAGACTTTTGGACTCCACAAACACAAAAAGTTATTCCATGAAATAATTAATACTAATATAATATAGATAAATATGATTATTGATTTTTAATATTTATTTAATTAGATAAGTAAAATTTTGATTTATTATAGGAATAAAATGGTAATCCAACTTTGCACTCTGATGCTTTCCACTTTCAGTATAGCTAGTTTACTATACATGCGTCGCACGTGTGTTCAATGTTAAAGAACAAAATTACATATGTTTTTGGTGAAATGTTTACACTTTTAGCTATAACATTATGTGACATTGTTCACTAGAGAAAATAATTTATATGAGGTAATTGATATTTAAATTTATATAAAGTAGATGTTAAGAATGACTATATTCTTTGCATGTTTATATTGGGTTAATTAATAATAAATATAAGAAAATAATATATTACTATATGTATGTCATATTATGGGTAATTTTTTAAAGAGTAATAAACATAATTAGTACTTTGATACAAAAAATAGCTAATGTGTTAGAGAAGAGAATTTAGTATATTACGCGTTGCTACCAAGCTTGAAGAAATAGCTTTGAGGGAATATATTTTGAGATTCATAAACTAAAATGTGTCCTCGAGTTTAAACTCCAAATGTTTTAACTTACAAAGAGTAAACACTACCTCCTATAGTTCAACTAAAAAAATAAATTTCTTATACTCAAATTAATTGTGGATATGTACATTGCACATATGTATTGTGTCAATTTATACTATTAAAAGTATGAAGACTTTCAAAAATGATGATTGAATATTTTATTCTTCATCAAAAGAATTTACAATAAATAAATTGTTATATATATATATATAGGTATAACAGTAAACAAAGAGAGACGTCCTTAAACTTTTTTCTCTTCATGGTGGTCACCATTTTTAACATAAACATGAAGTGAAGATTAGAAGAATAAACGTGGAAGAAGGATTGAAATGAAGATTTGTTTTTCTAATGGACAAGACCAACAATTGCTTGTTTGGTATTTGAAGTAGATTTTAGCTTTCAGATGAAAAATGGTAAGGGAACGGGAGGATAGTTAGTACCTTTTTTTAGAAGGAAAAGGAAGGATTATTTCTCCTATTAATGGCAAAGACTATATATCAGGGGAGAATTTTGATTCTCCCAAAACTTTCTTTGGCTTATCATTTTCGATAGATAGAATTAGGGATGTTTTTTAGCTTCATGTATCATGAGTTTGAATTATTACATTTATCACGTCGAACACAGCTATTGTGCATGTTTACATATATATATACCTTATACCATACCTCTGATCATATAGTTTTTCTCCATAGCATATATTTAGGATTCTTTAGTATTGTAAACACAAAATTTATCGATCAAATTCACACAAAATTTGAATTGAATCCATATTTGTTTGGGTTGAAATTAGTCTAGGTTTTACAAAGTTAATAAGTCCATTAAATTCAATTTAAAGTCCATCTTGAAGCCCAAACTCATGCCACGTCTCAAGTGACATGGCATCCTAGTCAAATTAAAGACTAATAAGATAAGGTCATACATTCATATAATGTGGCACATCAAGTCAAGTTCAACAACCAATGAAACATAGCCAAGAGTCTCAAATGATATGTTTTTGGCCAAGCACAAACAACTTTATCACAAAACATTTGTGATAAGAGTGATAATTTGATGGATTAATCAAAATAAGAAGAAAGAGGTCATTTACACTATGACTGCCTATCATCTATAACTATAAGTAGGATGGTTACCTAATTTTTTGAGGTCATTTGACAAGCATTGGAGAAAACCACAACATAAACTACATAGTTCTTCAAAGGAGTGGTCAACGGAGTTCTTCATAAAGATCAACCCAAAAGGAAGAAGCGTTGCACGATGTCCCCGAAGATCAAACACATCTCAAGGAAATCTGAATTATCCTACATTCAAGAAATACTCTACTGACAACTCTTGAATCACAAAAATATCTTAGGAGAGAAGAATCAAGAGAACAACTAAATATTACTCATAAGATTCATTAATAAAATTATCTTTTTCTTATATTTATTTTTCTTGTAGTTAATTTTAAGGCACCACAAAAATTTATTACAACCAAATTTTGGGTCGCCTAGTGGGACTATACTTCTGCTCTTCATCTATTTCTCCTGCAAATCAAATTCAACTACTGTTGTGGACTTTGAGAAGACTAATCATGTCTCATGAAAAAACTCTGCCACTATCATATTGTCATGACCTGAGACTATCCCTAATCGTAACACTATGCTTAGAATCATAAGTTACACCAAGCTAACCCGTATACTGAAGAAGTAACAAAATACTGGACGAAAGCCAAACTGAAATAATCTGCTAATAATGATAAAAATTCAATACAGAATAAGAATATCAAAACTAGAACTGTCTAACAAAAACCAACGTACTAAAATATAAAAAACAATTGTCTGTCTAAAAGCCTCTGCTCGTATGAGTTGTTGAGACACGCCCCCAACTAACTTCAATATAAGACCCCTTAAAATTTTAATTATTTTATTTGTGACTTCAATTATGTTTAGGGATGTTAAAAGGGTAATTCAAAAATATTTTGGAATTTTCAAAAGGATCGAGCTATTTTGGAACTCCGAGGTAGTGTGCCTCTGCGATATCACCATGCTACGGAGGTTAGCCTCCGTGATATTGGCGTGGCACAGAGGTTAACCTCCCCGATAAGGTTGTGCCACACCAAGGTGTTAATTTTATTCAGTTTTATTTTTTTCACTTAGGAGTGAGGAGTTTTTAGTCTTTTCACTCTTTCCACTACTTATAAACATAAAATTGACCTGTTACACCTTCAACTAAAAAGATCAAACACTCATATTCTCTTCTCTATATCTAAATCAAGAAAGCTTAAGGGTTTTTCAAGAAATCACTACTTCAGGCTCCAAACTTCAAATTGATTTCAAATTCTTGTGTGTTTCAAGCATGTTTCTCTTCCCTAAACTTTAATTTTACATTTTGGCATATATTGAATGGGTTTATATGTGATTGAAATTGTGGGTTTTGAAATTAGGTTGAGGGATTTCGGTTGTTACTGATTGAATTACCTGTTCCATGTTTTGAATTGATTATTCATGCTTTAAATTGATGTTTTGGGGACTAAATGTGTATATTATATAAATAGTTGGAATGAGGGACATGCATTTTCCAAATTGGATAAATTTTGGCTTAGAATTGCATGAACCTCAATTCGTTTTGTAAATTTGATTTTTATTATGGAAAATTACATGGTTTTAACCTGCTTTTGAACCCAATACATTGCACTAATGGTTAAATGGATATAAAAATAAATTTGGATGGCCTCGGTGGCCATGGTTTGTATTTTAATGAAACTTGGGAGTCCAATTTAGTTGTGTGAATTGGTTTGACATATTTAATTTAGCTTGCAAGTGTATTGGTCTGACAATACCAAGTGGTAAATGCTTTAATGAACGACTCTCAGTTTAATGGTTGGAATTATATGCAAATTATTTTAATTTGAATATAAAGGGAGTTGTGTAGCCCACCGTAAAGGTGTAAGTCCCGAAGGGACGAACACTAGAAACTATGTTTGTTGGTATTGGGAGTCTATATTTCTGTGTGCTTAATACACACTTGATAAATATATATATATATATATATATATATATATATATATATATATATATATGAGATGGCTATTGCCTATGATGGCTTTAGTTTTCCCTCGAATTTTTCTTGGTTCGTATGGTAAACACACATTAGGCCCTTTCAGCAGGGGAAGCTGAACCCATATATCCCATGGTTACCTTTAGGATGGATCGAGCTACACAGTCTAGGTTAATAATTTTGAAACTTGCATGATCATGACCCTTACCCTATCCCAAGATCTTATATATGTATATATAAATATGTGCACGTGGTTTTGACTGATTTTGAACATAGCATTATGTTTCACTTTTCAAGTTACATACCAGTTCCTATCCCACTGACCATCCTAGGATTCTACATCATTTAATAATATAGGGTCTGAAGACTTTTCTATTGCTCCTATGCAATGTTAGGTGGATTAGTATGTTTGTTGAGTTGTTGTGAAGAGATGAGCCTCCATTCTTTGGAAGGCCTTATCATTTTTTTATTCTTTCATTATTAACTCAGTACTTATAGATTCTTTTAGGCCATAGTCAGGGCATATCCCAAATTATTGTTATCCTGGTTTAGAGGCTATTGTGGACAGATGTAGGTTAGTTGTTGTTTTGACTCATAGTCTTTTTTGATTTATCTATTCATCTTCTTACTCTTATCTTGATTTAACTTCTATTTTATTATTATTTTTATGCTCATGAGGTTAGGAAGTAGGGGTAGTCTCCGATCCATGGTGGACTTGAGATACCCACCACAGCTAGGCCCTGATTTGGGCATGAGAAGTTTAGTATTTGAGCACGATTTAGAGTCACTGCGTGTCCATAGAGCTGTAATATCCCATATTTCTCAAGCTTAATTTAGCTCTCAATACATGAGTAATCCTATATAAAATTTTCAAAATACTCAGTATTTTTTAGTTTAGAGTCTGCCATTATGTAGAAAATTTAGTCAGCATCCCAACGATATAAAATTTGCCCAAATTCGATACTTGGGTGAGAAGTTATGGCCATTTTTATAAAGCAGTGTGCCAACTAGCACTTCAGCGTATCGCGGAGACCAGCCAAATGGTAATTATCAAAAAACCAGTTAGCCAACATGATAACCCTACATCACGGTGAGCTTTCAGGTTTTATCCAGTGTGGCAACATGATAGCACCGCATCGTGCCACCAGTCATTTTCATAATTGTCATTTTCCAGTGTCTTGTCATGATCATGGCGCATCGCGCCAAGGGATAGATTTCCATACAATAAAGCAATGCGATTTCACCGCATCACGCCATGCCTCCAGTTCACATTTTTTGAATTCCAATGACACGGCATAATAGCGCTGCGCGGTGCCAAGGGTGAAAATTGAGAACTTTTAGTTAATTCTGATTTTTAAGTTCTAGGGGATTTTAGATCTTTCTTCCTCATTTCAGTCAGCCTAAACAAGGTATTAAATCCCTAAATGGCCTAATGTTTTATAATTTGCCCACTTATCTTAAGAAAGAAATCATTTTCTCTCAATTAGCAAACCCTAGATCTCAAGAAAGAAAGAACAAAGCTCAAGAAACTCACTAATAACTCTAAGAACTTATCAATTCAAGTATGTTAGGTGTTCATCTATGGGTTTCTTTCACCCATAGAGTCCAAGAGTCCATTTCTAAAACCACAATATTGTTGATTTATGAATTAAATGCCTGAAATTGGATTGTATTCATGTTTATGACATTAATTGAGTTTCAATCGATGATTAATAGTGGTTTCCGTGAAATTGAAATATCATGTATATTGAATTGTGTAATTTCCATGTTATAATCCTTGAATTTTCAAGTTTTGACATTGTAGTTGAAATGTATGTATGATATCCCTGATTGTGTGCATCAAGTTGTGCTCCCCAAGTGTTTGATAAAATGTCCATGTGAATTAAATCATGAAATCATGACATGCTAGTATATATACAAGCTTATGCTCTACATGTGTTTGATAAAATGTATCTATGAATAAATTATGGACAAATGTACATTGTTATGTTTCTCAAGATCATGCTATGCTCAACTTTTCATGCTACCAAGTCCTGAGAGTATTTAATACCCGAAAAATATAGCTATTTATCTAGAGCTACAGTAGTTATGAAATAGTATCAGTCATGTCACAATTAGTAGAACTCATTCATTTATAGCACTCAGTAGTACTCAGTTAATAACAGAACTCAATAAAACACAGTATTAGTCTAGTCTAGTTCAGTATAATCAGTTCAATATCTATTTAGTTGGGAGTAAGATTCAGCACCGAGTGAACCCAAATATGGGGCTCACCTACAAGCAGAGGGTGTGATCCTTAGAAGCAGTCCTTGCATTACAGAACTACGTAGCCAGTGTAGGTTGAGAGATCAACCTTTCAGTTCAGGGTTGATGAGGTATTTTAACCTGCCAATTGAGGGTTCCACTATTCTCATTAGAGTACCTACCAGATGAGGGTAACTCTTTAGTGTCTTTACTCGTGGTACGGTACTAACACCCTTCTAGCTGGGGTTATAGGTTGGACCTCAAATCCATTTAAAAAAGGGGCATGTGGGTTAGATGATTACTTCCCATAGTATCAGTTTCAGTCTCAGTTTAGTTCTACAGAATCAGGACTGTTAGATACAGCCAATCAATTTCAGTAACTCAGTTATCAGTAATCTCAGATATCAGTTACTCAGTTATCAGA